>NW_026988441.1:5605000-6120000 GCF_030222135.1 Aotus nancymaae | reverse complement strand
AGGTGATCCGCCCTCCTTGGCCTCCCAAAGTCCTGGGATTACAGGCGTGAGCCACTGCACACGGCCAGATGGCACTGTTAAGTGGGAAGAGGTTGCTCACGCCTTCCTTTTGTACAAGGGATGCCTGCATTCTGTTACATGGAAGCATCATGTTATTTTCTTGTTGTATGAAAATTTAAATATGGGTAGATTGGGGTGAATGGATACTGAGTAGCCAAAATGGTTGGACACTGTCTGTTGCCTCTCAGTTCCGCGTTCTTTCTTCTCTTTTCTATCGATGGTCAGGCTAGGAAGCCCACAAGACACTCTCCAGACTCCTGTGCTGCCCGGTCAGTGAGGCGTGTTGCTTTATGCTGCTTTAATGCTGTGAACAGGGTCCTAACCCTCACCGGACGCCGGCACTTAGGTCGGCTCTGTGTCTGCTACTCGTCAATCTCTCTTGAGTCGCGATTATCTTGATTCTTTGTATGCTGAGCAATCTTGGGTTGTATGCTGGACATCTTAAATATTATGTGATAAAGTACTGGGTCTTGTTTAAATTCTGTGCAGGTTGAGGATACTTCTGGGTTTTTTGGGGGGATATGGGGAGTTTTGTTGTTGAGACGAAGTCTCCCTCTGTCTCCCGGACGAGTGCAGTGGCGTGATCTCGGCTCACTGCAACCCCCACTCCAGGTTCGAGAGATTCTCCCACCTCAGACTCCTGAGCAGCTGGGATTACAGGCGTGCACCACCATGCCAGGCTAATTTTTGTATTTTTAGTAGAGATGAGGTTTCATCATATTGGTCTGACTGATCAGGAATTCCCAAACTCAGGTGATCCACCCGCCTTGGCCTCCCAAAGTACTGGGATTATAGGGGTGAGCGACCCACACCCAGCCTGTTTTTGTTTTGTTGAGACAGAGTCTCCCTCTGTTGCTGAGGCTGGAGTGCAATGGCACGACCTCAGCTCACTGCAGTCTCCACCTCCCGGGCTTAAGCGATCCTCTCACCTCAGCCTCCCAAGTACCTAGGATTGCAGGCGCATGCCACCACGTCCTGCTAATTTTTGCGTTTTTTGGTAGAGATGGGGTTTCACCATGTTGGCCAGGCTGATCTCGAACTCCTGACCTCAGGTGATCCATCTGCCTCGGCCTCCCAAAGTGCTGGGATTACAGGTGTGAGCTGCTGCGCCCAGCTGGCCCTTACTGCTATAATATGATAACATATTTATTGAACTTAGGGCCTTAGGACTTTGTTTATTTATTATTATTTTTTAAAAATAAAATAGGTTCCTCTGCAGCCAGATATGTTGCTGCCTATGTTGCCCAGGAGGGATTTGTGGAGATCTGATCACTATTTGCAAAAGGACTTTTTTTTCTTTTGAGATGGAGTTTCACTCTTGTTACCCAGGCTGGAGTGCAATGGCATGATCTCGGCTCACCGCAAACTCCGCCTCCTGGGTTCAGGCAATTCTGCCTCAGCCTCCTGAGTCGATGGGCTTACAGGCGTGCGCCACCATGCCCAGCTAATTTTTGTATTTTTAGTAGAGACGGGGTTTCACCTTGTTGACCAGGATGGTCTTGATCTCTTGACCTCGTGATCCACCCGCCTCGGCCTCCTAAAGTGCTGGGATTACAGGCGTGAGCCACCGTGCCCAGCCAAAAGGACTTTTTTTTTTAAGAGTCTTACAATCTTGCTCTGTCGCCCAGGCTCAGAGTGCAGTGGTTTGACCATAGCTCACTGCAGCCTTGACCTCCTGGGCTCAGGCGACCCTCCCGCCTCAGCCTCCCAAGTAGCTGGGACCACAGGCGCCTGCCCCACACTGGGACAGTTTTTATTTTTTTCTAGAGATGGGAGGTCTTACTGTGCTGCCCAGGCTGGTGTCCAATTCCTGGGCTCAAGCAATCTTTCCACCTTGGCCTCCCTAAGAGCTGGGATCACAGATGTGAGCCATCACACCTGGCCCTGAGAATTGTGTTTGCAATGAACAATTTTAAGAGATAGGTGTTATTTTCCAAGTGGAATAGCAGCAAATAGTCTTTGATTTTTCTGGAGTGCAGTCATGTGATCTTGGCTCACTGCAACCTCTGCCTCCCTGGTTCAAGCAGTTCTCTGCCTCAACCTCCTGAGTAGCTGGGATTACAGGCACCCCCACCACACGTGGCTAATTTTGTATCTTTAGGAGAGATGGGGTTTCATCATCTTGGCCAGGCTGGTCTTGAACTCCTGACCTCGTGATCCACCCACCTCGGCCGCCCAAAGTGCTGGGATTACAGGCATAAGCCGCCACGCCCGGCCCGCATTGCTTTCTATTCCCAGCCCCTGACACACACATCTAGAAACACAAGTTAAACGAGAGCCAGGATTTTTATCTGTCCTGTTTCTGGTTGTATCCCTGCACAGATGAGAGTTTTAGACACAGAGTATGCACTCCATAAATATCTTTAGGCTGAGCACGGTGGCTCACGCCTGTAGTACCAGCACTTTGAGGGGCAAAGGAGGGAGGATTGCTCGAGCCCAGGAGTTTAAGACCAGCCTGGGCAACACAGGAGATGCTGTCTCTATAAAATAAAAAATAACAAAATAACTGTGCATGGTGGAGGGCATCTGTCATCCCAGCTACTTGGGAGGCTGAGGTTGGAGAATCGTTTGAGCCTAGGAGTTGGAGGCTGCAGTGAGACCTCACTGCACCACTGTGCTTCAGGCTAGGTGGCAGAATTAGACCCTATCTCTAAAATAAAATAAAAGTATTTTAAAATTAGATCAATGAATGAATGAATGAATGAAAAGGTGTTTGGGGCTGGGTGTGGTGGCTCATGCCTGTAATCCCAGCACTTAGGGAGGCCACGGCAGGTGAATTACAAGGTAGGAGTTTGAGACCAGTCTGGCCAACACGGTGAAACCCTCTCTATGAAAAAATGCAAAATTTAGCTGGGTGTGGTGAGAGGCACCTGTAATCCCAGCTACTTGGGAGGATAAGGCAGGAGAATCACTTGACCCTGGGAGGCGGAGGTTGCAGTGAGCCGAGAGCGTGCCACTGCACTCCAGCCTGGATAGCAGAGTGAGACTGTCTCAAAAAAAAGCGTTTGGAAGCTCTGGGAAGGAAGTGGTTAACTGTCTTCTGGCAGACCCCAGAAGGGGGTTAAAACCCACAGCAAAGTAGAGAATGAGATGATGAAACCCCGTGTGCTCATCATTCAGCTTCAGCATGAAACACTTCGCCGTTCCTCTTTTGTTTACGATCCCACCCGAACTTGATTATATTTTGCTGCAGTATTTAATAGCACATCTGGTGCTTATTAAAAATGGAAATGATTTTGTTTTGACGGCAGTAATGGTATGATACGTTCTCTAACGAATTGATACTGTGCTGAAAATACAAAAAAAATAGAACATAAATGGGTTGGGTGCAGTGGCTCGTACCTATAATCCCAGTACTTTGGGAGACTGAGGGAGGAGGATTGCTTGAGCCCAGGAGTTTGAAACCAGCCTGGGCAACAGGGCAAAAACCCCATCTCTACAAAAATGAGTCAGGTGTGGTGATGTGTGCCTGAGGTCTTGGCTACTGGAGAGGCTCAGGCAGGAGGATCGCTTGAACCCTGGAGTTTAAGGCTGCAGCGAGGTGAGATTGTACCGCTGGATTCCAGCCTGAGCAACGGAGCAAGAACCCCATCTCAAAAAAAATAACCAACATAAATGTCATTCGTCATTGCAATTCTCGTGCAACTGATGTTAAGTTTTGGCTCTATATCCTCCTAGACACTTTACTTTTTTATTTTATTTTTATTTTTATTTTCCGCCCTCCTAGACACTTTACACAGATACTGTTGCAAAAGTAGGAGTGTACCATTGTGACAGGAATGCCACACCAAAGACGGCTGCCCTGCCATCAGAAGAACACCTCACCTGAGTGGCCCAAGAGCATCTAGAGGCATCTCTGTCACCCTGCAGACTGGGCGCCCCACTTTCCTTCCGCTTCCTTTAAATGGACCATTCAGATGTTTGCCTGTGAACTTACAAGTGACCCACACCCTTCCCCCCCCACCCCCCGCACACCTACTCTGCTAGCTGCATGCATTCTCGCTCGCTCTCTGGCTCTTCTTCATTCCTGCCTTGCAGGCCCCAGGGTTGGAGCACGGTCCTCCCCCATTGCACCTGCCCTTCCCAGGATCTGTAAGTCATAAATCTTTGACCTTACTTTCTTTTTAAAAAAAAATTTGGCCAGGCGCAGTGGCTCATGCCTGCAATCCCAGCACTTTGGGAGGCCGAGGCAGGCAGATCACCTGAGGTCAGGAGTGAGTTCCAGACCAGCTTGACCAACATGGTGAAAACCCGTCTTTACTAAAAATACAAAACATTAGCTGGGCGTGGTGGCGCGTGCCTGTAATCCCAGCTACTGGGGAAGCTGAGGAAGGAGAATCTCTTGAAACCAAGAGGCGGAGGTTGCAGTGAGCTGTGATCGCACCATTGCACTCCAACCTGGGCCACAAGAGCGAAACTCCATCTCAAAAAATTTTTTTTTGGTTTGCAAAAGTTGCTGGGGAACAGGCGGTGTTTGGCTATGTGAGTACTGTAGCGGTGATGTGTGGGATGGCGCAGCGTCTCCTGAGCAGTACCCACTAACCCCTCCCACCCTGAGTCCCCAAAGTCCACTGTGTCATTTTTATGCCTTTGTATCCTCAGAGCTTAGCTCCCATTTATGAGTAAGAACATATGATGGTTGGTTTTCCATTCCTGAGTTACTTCACTTAGAATAATAGCCTCTAATCCCATCCAGGTTGCTGTGAACGCCATAAATTCATTCCTTTTTATAGCTGAGTAGTATTCCATTGTGTGTGTGTGTGTGTGTGTGTGTGTGTGTGTGTGTGTATGTATACACACATATATATACATATATGTAAATTATATAAATTATAGACATGTATATATACATAAACTATAGATTATAGATACATATGTGTATATACATAGACTATATACATATGTAGTCTATATATGTATATATACATATGCATATGCGCATATATGTGTGCATGGGTATATATACGTATGTATATGTGTATATATGTGTATGTGTGTATACATATATACATGTCTGTATACACACACATATAGATGCATATACATATATACACAGTATACACACGATAGATACATATGTATACAGGACAGGAGGGGAGCTGGGTGTCACGTCCACGTCCATCCATACCTAGGTGTGTATTTCTCAGGATACTTCTTCTACCTGGTGGATGACCTAATGCCCAATTGTCTGACAGGACCAGGGATCCCTCACACAGAAAGCTTGTTCTACCGCAGACACCATAAACTGGACACAGGTCGTTCGTATACATGTGTTTACGTATGTATAGATCGTGCATCTATCATGTATATATGTGTATGGATATATGTGTGTATACACACACATACACACACACCCCACAGTTTCCTTATCCACTCATTGATTGATGGGGATTTGTGTTGGTTTCAGTTTTTCTTTTTTTTTTGAGACGGAGTTTCGCTCGTTACCCAGGCTGGAGTGCAATGGCGCGATCTCGGCTCACCGCAACCTCTGCCCCCTGGGTTCAGGCAATTCTCCTGCCTCAGCCTCCTGAGTAGCTGGGATTACAGGCACGCGCCACCATGCCCAGCTAATTTTTTGTGTTAGGAGAGACGGGGTTTCACCATGTTGACCAGGATGGTCTCGATCTCTTGACCTCGTGATCCACCCGCCTCGGCCTCCCAAAGTGCTGGGATTACAGGCGTGAGCCACCGCGCCCGGCCTGGTTTCAGTTTTTTTGGTTTGTTTTTTGAGACAGAGTCTCGGTCCGTTGCCAGGCACCAGGCTGGAGGGCAGTGGCACAGTCTCAGCTCACTGCAACCTCTGCCTCCCTGGTTCAAGCAATTCTCCTGTCTCAGCCTCCTGAGTAGCTGGGACTACAGGCGAGCACCACCACGCCCAGCTAATTTTTGTATTTTAGTAGAGACGGGGTTTCACCGTGTTGGCCAGGATGGTCTCGATCTCTTTTTTTTTAATGGTGAAATGATATACATATATTTAGAATTAGCCAGCTGAACTCAGTTTAGATGATCCCAGTTTTGTTGGCAACATCCCTTCAAGCATCGTAATCAGGAGCCAGTGGAACATGTGCCTTCTCCTCTCCATCAGGCCGAGTCAGGGTGCTGACCTTGGCCACATCAGTGTCACAGAGCTTCCTCACGGCCTGTTTGATCTGGTGCTCGTTGACTTTCACATCCACAGTGAACACGAGTGTGTTGTCTGCTGTCTTCGGCGGAAACTTGAGAGCATCTGGTCCAGCTCGCTTCTCCTGGGGGCGCTCTTCCGAGGATACCTGGGCTGTCCCCGGAGTCATGGCGTCTTGGGCCGCCGGAAGGTGGGTGATGTGCGGATCTTCTTTTTTTGTGTGGCTGCGGACGCCTTTCAACACTGCCTTCTTAGCCTTTAAAGCCTTCGCTTGGCTTCGGCTTTGGGAGGGGCAGGAGCTTCCTTCTTCGCTTTTGGTGCCATCTCCTGAAAAGGGTCCGGTCTCGATCTCTTGACCTGGTGATCCGCCCGCCTCCGCCTCCCAAAGCGCTGGGATTACAGGCGTGAGCCACTGCATCTGGCTGGTTTCATATGTTAGCATTTGCAAATTGTGCTGCTATAAAGGTGTGTGCAAGCATGTTTTTCATAGAACTTCTTTTCCTCTGGGTAGATACCCAGTAGTGGGATTGCTGGATCCAGTGGTGGTTGTACTTTTAGTTCTTTAGGGAATCTCCACGCTGTTTTCCATAGTGCTTGTGCTCGTTGACGTTCCCACCAGCAGTGTGGAAGGGGTCCCTGCTCACCTGTTCCCACCAGCAGTGTGGAAGGGGTCCCTGCTCGCCTGTTCCCACCAGCAGCGTGGAAGGGGTCCCTGCTCACCTGTTCCCACCAGCAGCGTGGAAGTGGTCCCTGCTCGCCGGTTCCCACCAGCAGCGTGGAAGGGGTCCCTGCTCGCCGGTTCCCACCAGCAGCGTGGAAGGGGTCCCTGCTCGCCGGATCCCACCAGCAGCGTGGAAGGGGTCCCTGCTCACCGGTTCCCACCAGCAGCGTGGAAGGGGTCCCTGCTCGCCGGATCCCACCAGCAGCGTGGAAGGGGTCCCTGCTCGCCGGATCCCACCAGCAGCGTGGAAGGGGTCCGACATCTATGATTGTTGGATTATGGCCGTACTGCAGGAGTGAGGTGGTATCACCTTGCGGTTTTGATTTGCATTTCCCTGGTCATTAGTGATGTGGAGCATTTTCACCTGCTGGTTGGCCTTTTGTGTATCTTCTTTGGAGAACTGTCCATGCATGCACGTCCTTAGCCCACTTTTTGGTGGGACTGTTTGTTCTTGCTAACTTGAGTTTGTTGTGGTTTCTGGATACTGACATTAGTCGTTTGTCAGATGTCTATATGATGAAGATTTTCTCCCACTCTGTGGGTTGCGTGTTTACATTGCGGACTGTTCCTTCTGCTGTGCAAAAGCTCTTGTTTAGTTAAGACCCAGGCTGGGCGCGGTGGCTCACGCCTAATCCCAGCACTTTGGGAGGCCAAGGTGGGCGGATCACGAGGTCAAGAGATCAAGACCATCCTGGCCAACATGGTGAAACCCTGTCTCTACTAAAAATACAAAATTAGCTGGGCGTGGTGGCGCGCGCCTGTAGTCCCAGCTACTCGGGAGGCTGAGTCAGAAGAATTGCCTGAACCCAGGAGGCAGAGGTTGAAGTGAGCAAAGATCAGATTCTTAGATTCACAGGCTGTTCATAATGCCCACTACAGTTTTTTGTTTGTTTGAAACAGAGTTTCATTCTTGTTGCCCAGGCTGGAGTGAGATGGCACGATCTCAGTTCACTGCAACCTCTGCCTCCGGGCCCAAGCAGTCCTCGTGCTCAGCATCTTGAGTAGCTGGGAGCACAGGCATGTGCCATCATGACCAGCTAATTATTTGTGTGTGTGTGTGTGTGTGTGTGTGTGTGTGTGTGTGGACATAAGGTCTCCCTATGTCGTTCAGGCTAGTCTCAAACCCCTGAGCTCAAGTGATCCTCCTGCCTTGGCCTCCCAAAGTGTTGGGATTACAGGCGTGAGCCTCCACGACCAGCCATAACTCAGTTTTCATTGAGCTGTAATTTACAGACAAAAAGCACAGATATTAAATGTATACTTTAATGAGTTTTGACAGATGACCCATGTCACCAACACCCCAATTTCCATAACTCCAGAGTTACTTTGGGTTCCTTTCTCTTCACCCCAGAAGCAATGACTGATTTCCATCACGGGAAATTCGTCTCACCCGTTCTTGGGTTTTATAGAAATAGATTCATACAGTATGTAGACATTTGTGTCTAGACTGCTGCATTTCACACAGAACATGTTTGCTAATCCCAGGGTCATAAAGATACTCGACATTTTCTTCTAGAAGTTTCTAGTTTTGGCATTTAAATTTGGGTCTTTGGTTCCTATTAATTGTGGGGTGGGGGCATGGTATGTGGCAGGGATAAAGGTTTATTTTTTTCTATATGGCTTTACAGTGGTTACAGCGCTGTTTGCTGAAGAGTTTCCCTGACCCACTGAATGGCTGTGGTATCTACACTGATCATATGTGTACAGGTTTAATTCTGTTCTATTGATCTTGTGGTTTCTTTAGCCCAATACGACACTGCCTTGACTTCTGTAGCTCTATAGTAAATCTTGAAATTAGATAGTATGAGTCTCCAATGTGTTCTTTCTCAAGATTGTTTGGAATAATTTAGGTATTTTGGATTTTTTTTTTTGAGATGAAGTCTCGCTCTGTCGCCCAGGCTGGAGTGCAATGGTGCAATCTCAACTCGATGCAACCTCTCTGCCTGCTGGGTTCAAGTGATTCTCCTGCCTCAGCCTCCCGAGTAGCTGGTATTACAGGTGACCACCACCACGCCTGGCTAATTTTTAATTTTTAGTAGAGATGAGGTTTGCCGTGTTGGCCAGACTGGTCTCAAACTCCTGACCTCAAGTGATCCTCCTGCCTCGGTCTCCCAAAGTGCTGGGATGACCGGCGTGATCTGTTGCACCTGGTCGGTCCTTTGCATTTTCATATACATCTTAGAATCAGCTTGTCAATTCCGCAACAAAGCTGGCTGGAATTTGAAATGCGACTGTGTCGAATCTGTAGATCAGCTCGGGGAGAACTGATGTCTTAACACTAACGATTGTTTTGTTTTTTTGAGGCAGCGCCTGACTCTTCTACCCAGGCAGGAGTGGAGTGGTGCCGTCTTGGCTCACTGCAGCCTCAGCCTGGTAGGCTCAAGCGATTCTCCTACCTCAGTCTCCTGAGTAGCTGGGATACAAATTTTTGTAGTTTTAGTAGAGACAGGGTTTCACCATTTTGGCCTCAAATTGCTGAGCTCAAGTGACCCGCCGGCCTCAGTCTTAGCCTCCCAAAGTGCTGGGATTACAGGCATGAGCCACCACGCAGCCTACACTAATGATTCTTTGAACTCATGAACAAATCTTTCCATTTATGTAGGTCTTTAATTTCTCTCAAACACCTTGTAGTTTTCAGCGTAGAGATTCTGAATATCTTTTGTTAAATATAGTTTTAGCATTTGATTTTTGAGGCTATCGTAAATGGTTTTTTAAAAATTTCATTTAACCATGGTTTGTTGCTAGCATACAGAAATAGGATTATTTTTGTATACTGGCTTTTATTTTTGTGACTTTCCTAAGTGCACTTATTTATTCTAGTAGCTTATTTTAGCAGATTTCTTAGGATTTTCTAACTATACACTTATGACATCTGTGAATAAAGACAGCTTTACTTCTTAGCCAGTTTCTATGCTTTTTATATCTTTTTCTTGCCACCTTTCCCCGGCTAGGAACGTCACTGTGGTGCTGAATAGAAACGGCGTAAAGGGATTTCCCCTCCCTGTTTTCAATATTAGGGGAAGTATTCAGTATTTCACCATTTAGTATGATGCTCGCTGTAGTTTTTTGTTTGTTTGTTTGTTTTTGGTAGAAAGTGATTTATTTGAGAGAGAGAAACAGGAGAAGGAGAAAGAAACAGCTAACTCTCACCCTGAGTGAGAGAATCCAGAAAGATGGAATCCAGGAGAGGAAAGCAGCTTCCACCCCGAGTGGAAGGGAACAGAGAGATGGAGTTTAGGAGGGATGACAGGCTTCCACGAGAGAGTGTGGAAGGGGACTCCAGAGGGGAGATCCAGGAGAGAGAAAAGCAGCTTCCACGAAGGGAGTGTTCATGGAAGGAGATCCAAACGTGGAGTCCCGTTTGCTGTAGTTTTTATCATTGTTGGTATCCTTAACACAGTGAACGGTTCTCAACCAAGGGTGATTTCCCACCTCCTCCAGGGACATTCGGTAACGTCAGGTGACATTTTTCATCGTCACAACTGGGGTGGGGGGCGCTGATGCTGGCATCTTGACGGGGAAGGCTAGGGATACTGGCAAACATTCTGCAGTGCACAGAACAGCCTCTCCCCACCCCAACCAAGAATCTTCTGGGCAAAATCCCAGTAACGTTCAGGTAGAGAGTCTCTGCCTACAGGTGGAAGAAGTTCTGTTGTGTTTCTAGTTTGTTGCAGGTGTTTTTTTTCCATGAATAGAAGTGTTGAATTTTGTCAAATGTTTCTTCCCCTTAATGTATTAATGGAATTGATTAACTAATTTCTGGGATAAACCCACATCTTATACTGCATTCACTTTATATATTTGTGGATTACATTTGCTGATATTTGAGACACTCTCTTGTTCTGTTGCCCAGGCTGAAGTGGCATGATCTCGGCTCGCTGAAACCTCCACCTCCTGCGTTCAAGGGATTCTCCGGCCTCAGCCTCCCAAGTAACTGGGATTACAGACATACGTTACCACACCTGGCTCATTTTCTTGTATTTTTAGTAGAGATAGGGTTTCACCATGTTGGCCAGGCTGGTCTTGAACTCCTGACCTCAAGTGATCCGCCTGCCTCGGACTCCCAAAGTGCTGCCATTACAGGCACATGCCGGGCCGAATTTAACTTTTAAACTCAGAAATGGGGCTATTTAGGTTTTCTACTTGCGTTAATCTTGGTAATTTGTACCTTGCAAGGAGTTTGTCTGTTTCCTTTACATTGCTGAACTTTTTAGTATACATTTGATCATATCTCACTATTATTTTGTCATCGGGATCTATAATGATGCTCCCTTTTTTATTTTTTGAGATGGAGTCTCACTCTGTTGCCCAGGCTGGAGCGCAATGGCGTGATCTTGGCTCAATGCAAACGCTGCCGCTCAGGCTCAAGTGATTCTTCTGCCTCAGCCTCCCAAGTAGCTGGGATTACAGGCACCCTCCACCACACTCGGCTAATTTTTGTATTTTTAGTGGAGACGGGGTTTCGCCATGTTGGCCAGGCTGATCTTGAACTCCTGACCTCAGGTGATCTGCCTGCCTGGGCCTCCCAAAGTGCTGGGGTTACAGGTGTGAGCCACTGCGCCCGGCCCTTTTTCTTTTTAGACGGTCTCTCACTCTGTTGCTCAGGCTGGAGTGTAGTAGCACCATCTCAGCTCACTGCAGCCTCAGCCTCCTGGGTAGCTGGGGTTACAGGCACCCACCACCACACTCAGCTAATTTTTGTCTTTTTAGTAGAGACGGGGTGTTGCCATGTTGGCCAGGCTGGTCTCAAACTCCTGACCTCAGATGATCTGCCTGCCTCAGTGCCAGGATTATAGGTGTGAGCCACTGTGCTCGGCCAATTCTCTGTATTTTAAATGTTGTGTTTTTTTCCCGGTCTATCTTCTCCACCAGCTACTGAGAGGGAAGTGTTGAAATCTCCAACTATGATTATGAATTTATCTATTTTGAAACTGTTATGAGCTGCATAAGCATTTATATAATTCAGGCTTCCTGCTGCATTGGCCCATTTTCATTACGTAATCCTCCTCCGAGTCTCTAGTGTTACCTGCCTGACGTCGATGTTAAAGTAACCACACTAGCCTTCTGGTTGGTTTGCATGGTGTGTTTTCCATTCCCTTTAAACCTGTGTCTTTATAAAGGGCACGTCTTGCCAACAGCATACGGCTGAGTCCTGCATTTTTTTTTTTTTTTTTTTTTTTTTGAGACGGCGTTTCGCTCTTGTTACCCAGGCTGGAGTGCAATGGCGCGATCTCGGCTCACCGCAACCTCCGCCTCCTGGGTTCAGGCAATTCTCCTGCCTCAGCCTCCTGAGTAGCTGGGATTACAGGCACGCGCCACCATGCCCAGCTAATTTTTTGTATTTTTAGTAGAGACAGGGTTTCACCGTGTTGACCAGGATGGTCTCGATCTCTTGACCTCGTGATCCACCCGCCTCGGCCTCCCAAAGTGCTGGGATTACAGGCTTCAGCCACCGCGCCCGGCCGAGTCCTGCATTCTTTAGGTTGACGGTTGCTGCCCCAATTCTCTCCTCCTTCCTTCCGAAACTCCAATTATACGTATATTAGTCTTACAGGTTGCTGATGTGTTTAGCTTTTCTCAATTCTTTTTCTTTGGGCTTCTCTTTCTATAGTTTCTTTGTAGCTATCTTCAAGGTAACTGATCCTTTCTTCCACTGGTTCCAGTTCATATTAAATCCATCCAGTGAAACTTTTTTTTTTCAGTTTTAGAATTCCCATGGGTTACTGCAAGGCTACAGCAGAAAAAAGCAGGCTGGGCACGGTGGTTCACACCTGTAATCCCAGCACTTTGGGAGGCCGAGGTGGGCAGATCATGAGGTCAGGAGATTGAGACCATCCTGGCCAACATCATGAAACCCATTTCTACTAAAATACAAAAAATTAGCTGGGCATGGTGGTACATGCCTGTAGTCGCAGCTACTCGGGGCTGAGGCAGGGGAATCACTTGAATCTGGGAGACAGGTTGCAGTGAGCCGAGATGGCGCCATTGCACTCCAGCCTGGTGAAAGAGCAAGACTCCGTCTCAAAAAAGAAAGTATACAGACTTCCTCAGCATAATTCCTGGGAATAATGTGAGGATTACTATATGACCAAACGGTTGATTTCTATGTTGGGATTCTTCAGGACTACACCACCTAGTGGCAGGCCATGCTGTTAGGTGCTTGGACGGGTAGCTGTGTAAAAAGGCTGTCCAGGAAAACCCCGCCCATCACCCAGATCAAGCACTTACCCACAGATATCAAAACACTCATGACTTTGTGTCCACTGCTCTTCAGTAACTTTAACAAAGTGTGGTTTTTATTCATTTCAAGAGCTGCTGCTGCCATGAGGCGTGGGTGTTTGCATCCTTCAACATTCTGACAACAAGAGCAATTCCGCTGTGGAGCCTTTGTGAATCCGTGTCCGCGTGTACCCAAGACCAAGTCGGACTCTCTGGCGGGGGAACTGAGACGTGAGTGTTTTCTAATGCTCCCGAATGATTCAGATAGACAGCCCAGGTCTATAGCCACTGACTGTGGCCCCAGAGCTTTAACTGCCTTCTGTGTGAGTGACAGAAGTGATTTTGGAATCTCCCTCCCTCAATTTGCAATTTATGGAAAGCTTAGAGCAGCCGCCTCTCTGAGACGATTTTCTTACCTATAAAGCGGTGGATATTGCATCAGGGTATTCCTCTTTTGAGTCGGAGGCTTGCTTTGTCACCCAGGCTGGGGTGCAGTGGCACGACCTCAACTCACTGCAACCTCCAACCCCCAGGTTCAAGCGATTCTTGCGCCTCAGACTCCTGGGTAGCTGAGACTACAGGCGCCTGCCACCACGCCCAGCTAATTCTTTTGTATTTTTACTAGAGACAGGGTTTCGTCACGTTGGCCGGGCTGGTCTCCAGTTCCTGACCTCAGGTGATCTGCCTGCCTTGGCCTGCCAAAGTGCTGCGATTACAGGCATGAGCCCTGGCACCTAGCCGCATTCCTTTTTTTAATGGTTTTCTGTGAGAATAAGTGACACTGTTTGTAAGGTATATTGCTGAGTCAAAATGAGGAAACTGAGGCCAGTGTGAGAAAATGAGAATCCAATTTATTCAGCTCCCGGGCGAGGTTCTGTGGTCCGGGAAGGAGCCAGAGAAGTCACACTGGGCTTCTCAGGGTGCGAGGTTTTATAGGGAGTGGAGGTAATTGATTGGTCTTTAGGGAAATAAAGAGCAGACAGTTTCATTGGTGAGGGGAAGTCAAGGTGCTGATGGGGCGAGCTGCCATTGGTTGCTAGGCGGGACTACTGGTAGGCTGACCAGCTGGGGAGGTCAATGTTAAGCTGCCATTGGACAAGTCTTTGGTGGGCTTTTTAAATTTTGAAGGGGTCGAGTGAGGAATGCAGGAGTGGGTGTGTGGAGCCTGCATAGAGAGATCAGATAGGAGTGGGTGTGGGGAGCCAGCATAGAGAGGCCAGCATGGGGAGAGATAAGTGTGTCAGCATGGAGAGGCCGGCATGGGGAGAGGTAAGTGTGTCCATTTAACTCCCGGTGAGGCAGCTGGCCTTACGCTGTTATTAGTGGAAAGGTCTTGAGTCTGAAGGTCCATGAAGCTGGCAGATTTCTAAAGTAAAGGGAGGGGCCTTTCCTTGTACCTGCGAGGCTCTGATGACTCATTTCTCAACACAGGTGTGGCCACTGGTGGTGGCCCATTATCCCAGCGCTAGAAAGATGATCAGGTTGCCCAGGGCTGCAGCGGTAGGCTACCCTGACATAATCATTGCCTCCAGCCTTGGAGGAGGTGAAGGTGAGGATGGTGGCCAGGCTCAGGGAGTGGAGCACGTGGCTGCCTGCCTGATGCCACAGGTTCAGGGAGGACAAGGCAGAGAGCTGTGGATGGGTGAGAAGAGCTTCTGAGTGGACTTGGAAGTAGGCCGAGGGGTGGGCTAAGGTAGAGAGCAAAGGGAGAAAGGGGAGGCTGGGGGCAGAAGGTCTGGAGTCCCAGGCCTCACTTCTGTGATCATACATCTCAGGCTGGTGACCGTACCTTCCAGGACGAGACCTCAGAGGAGGAGTAAGAGGAGGAGGAGGCTGGAGGAAGACAGGTCAGCATCGGCAGCGGCCTCCCGGTCAGCAGGAGTAGAAATAGGAGCGGTGTTAAGGTGGAATTATGGGAGGGATTATTCTAGAGAGAAAATGCTGTCGTACCTGAGCGAGTTAAGGAATGTGCCACGCTCTGAGATTAATTATGAGTCATTTATTTTAGCTGACGACTGAGAGGTTGCTAATAACTAAAATTCTCTCAGCTCTGAAGGAAGAGTTGGGGGGTTTCTTACGCCCTAGTTTGAAAAGGGAGGGGGAACCTAGCTGAAGCAATTTTTTCACAGAAGCAGAGTCAGCCAACAGTTAAAAGATAAACTAGTACATGAGAAATAAAACAGTACCAGGTGCAAGGCTAGAGCTGTCATAAAAAGACAAACAACTTACAGATCCGGGGGCTCCGGGCGCTCAACAGCACCTGCATTCCCGGGCTCTGCTGGTGCGGCTTTACTCGGCCTCTTATCAGCAAATGCACTCCGGGGCCATCCTGCCCCAGCTACATACTACAGTTGCATACTTAATGAGGGGATAACTAAAATGAAGAAGCTGAGATGGACTCTGTCCGGCTCAAGAAGCTAACATGAGGCCTGAACAGCTCTCAGCTAAGAAAGAGTCAGTTTAAGCTAACAAAAAGCAGGTTATCACAGAGCAAACAATAAGCTGCCCAGAGGGAGAGTCCATGTAGAGACGGCTTTTCAAGGGTGGGTAGGTGGACACTTCATTCCCAGGCCTTGCCTGTTACCAGGCTGAAATGCAACGGTGCCATCTCAGCTCACGGCAACCTCCACCTCCCAGGTTCAAGCGATTCTCCTGTCTCAACCTCCAGTGTAGCTGGGATTACAGGCACCTTCCCACCACGCCCTGACCTCGTAATCCAGCCTCCTCAGCCTCCCAAAGTGCTGGGATTACAGGAGTGAGCCACCACTCCTGGTGTCCCAGGCCTTGGTTTTATGGCTTACGTGTGAGTTTAGGGCCAGGAGCCTGTGAGGCTAAAGACTGCACGGAAGAACATTATAAGTGAAAGGAGAGGACAAGAAACTAAGAGAGAATGAACTACGGCCCCTCTCTCTGTGTATCCCTCTCAAACCTTTAGTAAAGTCAACTTTTTTTTTTTTTTTTTTTTTTTTTTTTGAGACGGAGTTTCGCTCTTGTTACCCAGGCTGGAGCGCAATGGCGCGATCTCGGCTCACCGCAATCTCCGCCTCCTGGGTTCAGGCAATTCTCCTGCCTCAGCCTCCTGAGTAGCTAGGATTACAGGCACGCGCCACCGTGCCCAGCTAATTTTTTGTATTAGTAGAGACGGGGTTTCACCATGTTGACCAGGATGGTCTCGATCTCTTGACCTCGTGATCCACCCGCCTCGGCCTCCCAAAGTGCTGGGATTACAGGCTTGAGCCACCGCGCCCGGCCCAGTGAAGTCAACTTTTGTAGGAGTGGTTCATTTTGGAGGCTGTGAAGAGAGGGCGAGCTGAGGATGGAGATGGATGACGTGCAAGTTGACCGCTTGCAGCTGGGCACGGTGGCTCACACCTGTAATCCCAGCACTTCAGGAGGATCACGAGGTCAGAAGATAGAGACCACCCTGGCCAACACAGTGAAACCCCGTCTCTACTAAATATACAAACATTAGCTGGACGTGGTGGCACATGCCTGTAATACCAGTTACTCAGGAGGCTGAGACAGGAGAATTGCTTGACCCGGGAGGTGGAGGCTGCAGTGAACCAAGATCACGCCACTGCACTCCAGCCTGGGTGATAGAGCAAGACTGTTTCAAAAAAAAAAATAGATCACTTGCAATGAATGCAGGAACCAGTTCACCAAAATGATCTAATAATAAAAAAAATGTGTTTCGGTGTGTTTAAGACAGGGTCTCGCTCTGTGGCCCAGGCTGGAGTGCAGTGGCACGATCTCGGCTCACTGCAACGTTTGCCTCTTGGGTTCCAGTGATTCTTCTGCCTCAGCCTCCTGAGTAGGTGGGATTACAGGTGTGTGCCACCACACACAGCTAATTTTTGTTATTTTCAGTAGAGACGGCGTTTCATCATATTGGTCAGGCTGTTCTCAAACTCCTGACCTCAAGTGATCTGCCTGCCTCTGTGTCCCAAAGTGAGCCACTGCGCCCAGCCTGAAATACATTTTTGATGTAAAAGGAGCATGATCCAGATGCCAAGGAGATGGATTTAAAGAAAATACTCCAAGGCCAGGTGCAGTGGCTGATGCCTGTAATCCAGGCACTTTGGGAGAGGGGCAGATCACTTGAGGTCAGGAGTTCAAGACCATCCTGGCCAACATAGTGAAACCCCACCCCTACTAAAAAATCTAAAAGTTAGCTGGGCATGGTTGCAGGCGCCTGTAGTTGCAGCTACTCAGGAGGCTGAGGCAGGAGAATCGCTTGAATCCTCAAGACAGAAGTTGCAGTGAGTCGAGATCATGCCATTGCACTCCAACCTGGGTGACAGCATAAGACTCCATCTTAAAAAAAAAAAAAGGCCAGACCAGCCTGACAAACATGGTGAAACCATGTTTCTACAAAAAAAAAAATACAAAAAATTAGCCGGGGTGGTGGCAGGTGCCTATAATCCCAGCTATTTGGGAGGCTGAGGCAGGAGATTCACTTGAGCCTGAGCGGCAGAGGTTTCAGTGAGTCAAGATCACACCACTGCACTCCAGCCGGGGCAACAAGAGCAAAACCTCCATCTCTGGGGTGGGGAGATTGGGGGGGTGGGGGAGGGGGAGGCTCCAAACGGATAACTGGAATCTGGAATGGAATTGGTGCCAGTCAGCTCCTTAAGGGTTAACATGCACTGTCAGATGTCAGGGAGGTGGCGGGGCTCAGCTGGCGAGACTGTGGTGTGATCTGAAAAGTCGCCTGCAGGTCTCTGCATGCAGAGATGTGGCGATCGGGTCGATAGGAGGCCCTTCTTCAAGTTGTCCGTGAACAGCGGTTCACTATAAAGAGAGAACTGGATTTTGACTGTGCATGTTAACCCCTAAAGGAGCTGAAATAGAAATTCCAGGAGCTGGCGGTGCTGTTGTACAAGCTCAACAGGACCCACGCAGCGGGGTGGACATGGTAGGCGGAGACCTCGAGACCCCAGAGGGAGATTTGGGGTGGCCTGGGGCCGGGCCCCTCACTTACCAGAATGCTGGCACAGCCCGGGGACAAGCTGCTCCAGAACCGGCCGTGGTCCACATGCAGCCACTGCCCTGTGATCATCTCCATGTGTGAGAGCAGGATCCCGAGTAAGAAGGGCATGAAGAAATACCTCAGGACGAGGCTGCCTGGAAAGGGGGACAGGGGCGCTGTGCTCAGGAGCCAGGAGTGCGGGCCTTGCGCCCATTTCCCCTGGGAGCCCATGTGCCCAACCTCAGCTTTCTCCTCCTTCTGGGCCCAGGACTCGAGGTTTCCAGCCTTGAAACTCCTTCCTTAAGCTGAGGACCCAGGCCCCTGGCCTTAGCTCCGCCGTTCTGGTGACACAGGTAAAAAAGCACCACCCGCTGCCCAGCCCGACGGAGAAGGCATCTGGAGCAAGAAGCTCTCACTGTTTTTAGACTGATGTGGTTTCGGGGCTTGGTGGCCTGGATCTCCTTGGCCTTGAGCCTCCCGGACAGGGAACGGGGGTCTGGAATGTCTTGGAAGACTCTTCCTCTGTCACATCAGGTAATTTACTCCCTGGCTTCTTTTCGAGCCCGCTACATCCTGAGGAAAGCTTAAGCTTAGGGTCACCAAGAGCAGCAGACTTTACAGGACACGTCTCGGATGCCAGGCTGTTAAACGTCCTCACAGGGATTTTTGAGAAATGAGGACCAGAGGGGAAATCTTGGCCCTCCTCCTCATGAGTTAGTTACTTAGGGGCAATATATATATTACTTTTTGAGACAGGGTGTTGCTCTATTGCCCAGGCTGGAGTACAGTGGTGCCATCTCGGCTCACTGCAGCCCCTGCCTCCCGGGTTCAAGTGATTCTCCTGCCTCAGCCTCCTGAGTAGCAGGGACTACAGGCACGTGGGCCCAGCTATTTTTTGTATTTGTATTTGTATTTGTATTATTATCTTTTTCTGAGACGGAGTTTTGCTCTTGTTACCCAGGCTGGAGTGCAATGGCGCGATCTTGGCTCACCGCAACCTCCGCCTCCTGGGTTCAGGCAATTCTCCTGCCTCAGCCTCCCGAGTAGCTGGGATTACAGGCACACGCCACCATGCCCAGCTAATTTTTTGTATTTTTAGTAGGGATGGGGTTCCACCATGTTGACCAGGATGGTCTCGATCTCTTGACCTCGTGATCCACCCGCCTCGGCCTCCCAAAGTGCTGGGATTACAGGCGTGAGCCACCGTGCCCAGCTATTTTTTGTATTTTTAATAGAGACAGGGTTTTACCATGTTAGCCAAGGTGGTCTCTATCTCTTTACCTCATGATCCGCCCACCTTGGCCTCCCAATCTCCTGCCTCCCGAATAGCCGGGTTTACAAGTGTGTGCCACTATGCTCATATAATTTTTGTATTTCTAGTAGAGACAGGGTTTCGCCATGTGGGCCAGGCTGGTCTCGAACTCCTGACCTCAAGTGATCTACCCGTCTCAGCCTCCCAAAGTGCTGGGATTACAGGCGTGAGCCACCATGCCCAGCTGTTTTTTTCTCATCTTAAAAGCAGAGGTGAATTTCAAAATATTTAATAAATGCCGTGGTGCGAGCACTCACCAATCAGAATAAATGCCAGCCACTGAAAGTCCTGTCAGAAATGATTGAAGTGACACCAGGGAATCCTGAGGGCCAAGGGCGCAGTAAACAATGGATACCCTCAGGTTTTTCTCCCTTTGATTTCTGGTGTACTTGGAAACTTTTAGGCCCAAATAATGCGCATAGACTTCTAGGCCAGAATTCTGCAAACACAGCTATTTATCACAATCGCTGAGGAGCTCTGAAATGATGTAGATTACTGCCTTCCAGTCTCTCAGCCTCACTCCTCTAGATTCAGTAAGTCTAAGGTGGGGCTAGGGATGGATAGAAATTAAAAGCTTCAGGACCGGGCGCCTCGCCTGTCATCCCAGCACTTTGGGAGGCGGAGGTGGGCTGATCACCTGAGGTCAGGATTTCGAGACCAACCTGGCCAAGATGGTGAAACTCCACCTCTAATCAGCCAGGCTTGGTGGCGCATGCCTGTTATCCCAGCTACTCAGGAGGCTGAAGCAGGAGAATCGCTTTAACCCAGGAGGCAGAAGTTGCCATGAGCCCGAGATCGCAGCACTGCACCCCAGCCTGAGTGACAGAGCAAGACTCCGTCTTGGGGGGTGGGGCGGGGAAGCTTCCTTAGATTCAACCTCGGGAAAGGTGGTATGAAAGAACTCTGTGGATCCACTCCCTAGTGAAGAGTCAACTAGTGACTATAAAGAAAAACATTTAAGGGCTCTGGAAACTGTCCTAAGGGCATACAGCAAGTGAAAAAATCTTTATTCAAGAAAACATACTAATAATTCTGGCCAGGCACGGTGGCTCATGCCTGTAATCCCAGCACTGTGGGAGGCCAAGGCAAGCGGGTCACTTAAGGTCAGAAGTTTGAGATCAGCCTGGCCAACATGGCAAAACCCGTCTCTACTAAAAATACAACAATTAGCCAGGTGTGGTGGCGTGTGCTTGAAACCCAGCTACTCGGGAGGCTGAGGCTGGAAAATCGCTTGAACCTGGGAGGCAAAGGTTCCAGTGAGCCAAGATCACGCTACTGCACTCCAGCCTGGGTGACAGAGCAAGACTCCATCTCAAAAAAAAAATATATATATATATATATACATATACACGAAAATTCTGAACCACAGCCGGCACCTTCCCTGCCCACTGTGGCAACTCCACTCCAGGTGCACACAGGTAAGAACATGGGGCTCTTTCTCTCCCTTGCTTCAAGTTGACGGCTAAAGTACCTTCCCAGGAGGGGCAGGCCACCAGCATTCTCATTGCTTCCCAGCTACGTGTTGCAAGTGGGGTAAAAAGGTCAGGAGCTCCCTTCTATCCAGCACCCCCACTCCCGTCTTTTAGGGCAGAGATTCCACCGCAGCCATTGGGAAGACTGGAGCCCTGATCTCCCCTGGCCCTAGCTCATTTCTAAGGCTGAGGTTACATTCCAGAAGAGGCAAGTCAATAAGAACAGAGTTTAATGCCCCATCCAGCAAGCAGCTGCTGAAGCTTCATGACTGAGTGCCTACCCTGTAATCCCAGCACTTTGGGAGGCAGGGGTGGACTGATCACCTGAGGTCAGGAGTTTGAGACCAACCTGGCCCAGATGGTAGAACCCCACCTCTAATCAGCCAGGCTTGGTGGCCCATGCCTGTAATCGCAGCTACTCAGGAGACTGAGGCAGGAGAATCGCTAAAGCAGGGATGCCTCTCAGAGATAAATAGGCCACTGTCCCTCTCCATCTCTGGAGATTGTGCGTGAGAAAGCTGAGCCTTCACAACAAAGACCTCTGAAGCTCCTCCTGCCCCCCCGCCCCCAACCCCAGCAAAGAACTGACTTGACTTGAAAGAAAAGATGGAGGTTCTGCCGGGAAGTGATTAAGAGGAAGCTGGTAGGCTTCATGAGAGAGAAGCTAAACCACGGGCCAGCTAATTACCAGAGAGGATTAGGGAAAGAGGCAGCTAGAAGGTCCCACCTGGGTTCACAGCAAGTCTCAAATGCTGACCTCTAAAACTATTCCTTTAAGGGAGCCTAAATTTAAGTGGACCAGATGCAGAACAATTTATGCCTGAGGGCATTGTCAGAAACAATCATTAGTGGAGCCTAAAAGCTGAGTGTGGGGAGGAAGAGAGACAGGAGAGCCCACCAAAAACCACTGTCATTCCTACGGTGACAGTGCATGTTTAAGGCTGTGCCCCTTGAGGAGTATACACTATGACCAGCAGGATTTATCCCAGGAGTGCAAGGTTGCTTAATACCTGAAAATCAACTAATATATCAATAAAGAACAAAACCCACGTGATCATCACAATAGAGATATAAAGAGCACTGGACAAAATTCAACACCCTTTATAATAAACACTCAACAACCTAGAAATAGAAGGAAATATTAACTTGATAACGGGAATCTACAAAAAAATCCAGTTAACATCAAAGTTAATGGTGAAAACAATTCTTTCCAAGGTCAGGAAAAGACATGGGTGTCTTTTCTCACCTCTTTGGTTCAATATTATACTGGAGATTCCAGCCAGAGAAATTAGGCAAGACAGTGAGATAAAATACATCGAGAATGAAAAAAACTATCCCCATATAGCATGATCTTGTATAAAGAAAATCCTAAGGAATCCACTAAAAAACGATTACAACTCATAAACAGGTTTAGTAAGGTTGCAGAATACAAGAATATACAGAAATAAATTGTATTTCTATATACTTGCAAAAAAAATCCAAAAATTAAGAAAGCTATTCCATAGATGACAGTATCTGATGCAGTTTGGATGTCTGTCCCCTCCACATCTCATGGAAGTGTAATCCCTACAGTTGGAGGTGGGGCCTGGTGAGAGGTGTTTGGGTCACAGGGGCAGACCGCTCATGAATGGCTTGCTGCTGACCTGTTGACAGTGAGTTCTTGTGAGATCTGGTTGTGTAAGAGAGTGTGGCTCTTCCTTCTCTCATGTGTGGCAGAAGTGACATGCTAGCTCTCTATGACCTTCCACCAAGATTTTAAGTGTCTTGAGGCCTTCAGCAGATGCTAGCTTCCAGTCTATCCAGCAGAACCGCGGGCCAACATAAAATCTCTTTTCTTTATAAATTACAGCAGCATGAGATGGGTATAAGGAGGCACAACAGACCGACAGGAATACCAGTCAGTGAAGCCTTTATGGCAATGCCAAAATGGCCTAACACAGCATCGGAATAAAATACTTAGAAATACATTTAACAAAAGGACAAACTTTATACTCTGAAAACTACAAAACATGTTGAAAGATTTAATAAATGAAAAACCCCGTTTATGAATCAAAACTAAATATTAAGATGGCAATATTTCCCAAATTGATCATACAATTAATGCAATCCATATCAAAATCCCTAGCTGGCTTCTTTGCAGAAAATGACCAGCTGACTGAATTCCTATGGAGATTCAAGGGAGCCCAAACTGGCCAAAACGAACTTGGCAAAGAACAACGTCGGAGTACTCACACTTCTGATTTCAAAACTTATTACGATGCTACAGTAATTAAAGCTGCATGGGACTGCTACAAGAATGCATATAAACCAACAGAAGACTATAGAATAGAGAGCCCAGAAATAAACCTTTATGTATATAGTCAACTTTCTTTTTGAGACAGTCTTGCTGTGTCACCCAGCCTGGAGTGGGTGGCACGATCTCAGCTCACTGCAACCTCTGCCTCCCAGGTTCAAGTGATTCTCCTGCCTCAGCCTCCCAAAGAGCTAAGACTGCAGGCACCCGCCACTACGCCCAGCTAATTTTTTGGTATTTTTAGGAGAGACAGCGTTTCACTATGATGGCCAGGCTGGTCTTGAATGCCTGACCTCATGATCCGCCCACCTCAGGCTTCCGAAGTGCTGGGATTACATGTGTGAGGCACCACGCCCGGCCCCCCTATTGTCCCTTTTCAACAAGGTGCCAAGAGTCCTCAATGGGAGAAAGAGTCTCTCCCACAGATGATGTTAGGAAAACTGGATATCCATACGCAAGCAAAAATAACCTTGGATTCTTACGCTATACACAATAATTGCCTCAAAATGGATCAGAGACCTACACGTAAGAGCAGAAACTATAAACCTTTTAGAAGAAAATGTCAGGGGGCAAATCTCCATGACCTTGATTTGGCAATGGCTTCTTAAATATGACACCGGAATATGTCCTTTTGTGCATCAAAAAGCATTATCAGAGAGTGAAAAGATAACACACAGAATGGGAGAAAATATTTGCAAATCAAGTATTTGGTAAGATTCTAGTATCCAGAATATAAAAATAACTCCTACTACTGAAAAAAAGTAAACTCAGTTAAAAAGAGCAAAGCATGTTAATTAGCTCTATTGAGCCATTTCACTATAGACACATGTTCCAAAACACTGAGTTGTAGGCGATAAATACATAGAATTTGTATCTGTTCATTTAAAAATCAGTTTTTTCAAATGGGCAAAAGACATCAATAGACCTTTCTTCCAAGAAGATAAACAGATGGCCAAAAAGCACAAGAAAAGATGCTCAGCAGGCCGGACGCGGTGGCTCACGCCTGTAATCCCAGCACTTTGGGAGGCCGAGGCGGGCAGATCACGAGGTCAAGAGATCGAGACTATCCTGGTCAACGAGGTGAAACCCCGTCTCTACTAAAAATACAAAAATTAGCTGGGCATGGTGGCGCGTGCCTGTAATCCCAGCTACTCAGGAGGCTGAGGCAGGAGAATCGCCTGAACCCAGGAGGCGGAGGTTGCGGTGAGCCGAGATCGTGCCATCGCACTCCAGCCTGGGTAACAAGAGCGAAACTCCATCTCAAAAGAAACTCCGTCTCAAAAAAAAAAGATGCTCAGCATCTCTAATCACTAGGGAAAGGCAAGTCAAGGCCAGAATTACCATTTCACACCCATGAAGACGGCTACCTACCAAAAAAAAAAAAAAAAAAAAAAAATCAATGGGAAACCACAATCGCTGGTGAGGACATGGAGAAATTGGAACCATCATGCATTTCGGATAAGAATGTAAACGAGAGGCCGGGCGCAATGGCTCACTCCTGTAATCCCAGCACTTCGGGAGGCCGAGGTGGGCGGATCACGAGGTCGGGAGTTCCAGACCAGCCTGGCCAACACGATGAAACACTGTCTCTACTGAAAATACAAAAATTAGCTGGGCAAGGTGGCGTGCACCTGTAGTCCCAGCTACTCAGCAGGCTGAGGCAGGAGAACTGCTTGAACCTGGGAGGCGGAGGTTGCAGTGAGCTGAGATTGTGCCACTACACTCCAGCCTGGTGCCTGGTGACAGAGTGAGACTCTGTCTCAAAAAAAAAAAAAAAAAAAAAGTAAACTGGAGCAGCCGTGGTTGAAAAGCAGCTTGGTAGTTCTTCAAAAAGTAAAAAAATTACCATTGGATCCAATAGTTCCACTTCTGGGTACATGCACACATGAAGTGAAAGGAAGAACTCAGGCTGGGCACAGTGGCTCACTCCTGTAATCCCAGCATTTTGGGAGGCTGAGGCCAGCGGATCACGAGGTCGGGAGTTCCAGACCAGCCTGGCCAACACGATGAAACCCCGTCTCTACTAAAAATACAAAAATTAGCTGGGCATGGTGGCAGGCGCCTGTAATCCCAGCTACTCAGGAGGCTGAGGCAGGAGAATTGCTTGAATCCAGGAGGCGGAGGTTGCAGTGAGCCGAGATAGTGCCACTGCACTCCAGCCTGGGCTACAGAGCAAGACTCCATCTCAAAAACAAACCCTCAACCGATACTTGTATACTGCTCTTCATAGCAGCACCATTCACGATAGCCAAAGGTCAAAACAATCCATGTGTCTGCAAACAGGTTAATAGATGAATAAACTCTGGTGTATCCTACAATGAAATATTATCCATAAAAAAGAATGAAATTCAGATACATGCTATAACATGGATGAGCCTTGAAAACATGTTACATGAAATAAGCCAGACACAAAAAGATGAATATTATGATCCTATTTACATGAAATATTTAACAATAGGCAAATTCATAGAGACCAACTGTATTGGAGGTTACTGGGCGGCTAGGGAGAGATAAAGAATTACTGCTTAACATGAGGGGAGGAGGAACAGGGGAGAGGGGAAGGGGGAATGGTGGAGGGGGAACAGGGGAAGGTGGAATGGGGGGAACAGGGGAAGGGAGAATGGGGGAGGGGGAATAGGGGAGGGGGAAGGGGGAATGGGGAGGGGGAACGGGGGAAGGGGAAATGGGGGGGAACGGGGAATGGGGGAGGGGGGAATGGGGGAGCGGGGAGGGAGTGTGGTGTTGGCAAAAGATAATAAATAAATCAATGGAAGAGAGAGCCCATAAATACACCCCAGCTTATGTGGTCACTTAATTTATAATAGAAGTACCACTGTAATTGAGCGGCAATGGATAGTCTCTTCAGTAAGTAGTCCCAGAATAATGATTGATATCTATGCAGGAAATAACCCTTGAGCCCACCTCACATGACACATGAGCATTTATTCAAGATGAATCATAGGTATAAATGTGGAAGGTAAAACAAAGGGTTTCCAAAAGAAACATATGAAAATACCGTTTTGACTTTGGGAAGGCACATTTTCTTAAATAGAACACAAAAAAGCACTAACTATAAGAAAATTAGAACTCAAGTTCATTAAGTTTTTAAAAATTAAATGACACCTTTCAGAAAGTAAATAGGTAAGCCGCAGATGGAACACATCTGTAATGCACACATTTGACAAATGACTTGTATTCAGAATATAAAGAATGCTGGCCAGGCACAGTGGCTCACACCTGTAATCCTAGAACTTTGGGAGGCAGAGGTGGGCAGATCACGAGGTCACGAGATGGGGAACCATCCTGGCTAACACGGTGAAACGCCATCTCTACTAAAAACACAAAAAATTAACCAGGTGTGGTGGTGGGCGCCTGTAATCCCAGCTACTCAGGAGGCTGAGGCAGGAGACTCGCTTGAACCCATGAGGTGGAGGCTGTGGTGAGCCGAGATCACACCACTGCACTCCAGCCTGGACAACAGAGCAAGACTCTATCTAAAAAAAAAAAAAGAGAGAATGCCTATAAAACAAAGGAAAAAAAACCAACTATGAAAGGGCGAAAGACTTGAACAGATACTTCACAAAAGCAGCTATCCAGATGACCAATAGCCGTATAAAAGTGCTGGATATCATTACTCATCGTGGAAGTGCAAATGGAAGCCACAGCCAGGTGCCACTGCACAGCTACCAGGACTAAAACTGACACCACGGAGCTCATCAAATCCTGTCACGCTTCCATTGCTGGCGGGAGCGGAAAGTGATGTGACCATTTCAGACGTGTGTTTGGCAGACTCCATAAAGACAAAAAACGCCTGTTCTGACCCATAAAGTCAGGTCTATGTGCATAAAAATATGTACAAGAATATTTGTTGTGACTTTATTCACAATAGCCCAAAAATAAATAGTGGCATATTCATACAATATAATACTACACAATAAAAAAGACCCGGGTACTCATGCTCCCAGAACGTGAAGCTCAAAAACTTTTTGGATTTAATAAAAGTAATTTTAATGGTTAATAAAGTATATTTTAAAATAAAAAATATTTGACAAAAATTGTATATATTCAAGGTATATGATTTGATATATGTACACACTGTGTAATGATTACCGCAGTCAAATTAACGTATCTATAACCACCATAGTTATCATTTGTGTTTGTATGTGTTGAGGATAATTAAAATCCATTCTCTGGCCGGGCACGGTGGTTCATGCCTGTAATCCCAGCACTTTGGGAGGCCAAGACGGGCAATTCATGAGGTCAAGAGATCAAGACCATCCCGGCCAACATGGTGAAACCGTCTCTACTAAAAATACAAAAACTAGCTGGACGTAGTGGCACGTGCCTGTAGTCCCAGCTACTCGGGAGGCTGAGGCAGAAGAATTGCTTGAACCTGGGAGGCAGAGGTTGCAGTGAGCTGGGATCGTGCCATTGCACTCCAGTCTAGAGACCTAGAGAGACTTCGCCTCAAAAAAAAAAAAAAAAAAAAAAAGTCTAGCAAATGTAAATTACTAAAAAATAATCCGAGAATTTTGAGGAAAATTGATGGAAACGGTTGGAAAGATGAGTAGACACCTGTTGCAGAAATGCGCTCTGGGACCAGATGTGTTCAGAGAGGAGTGTGATTTAACCTTTAAAAAGCAGATGGTTCTAACGTCAATTACACTATGCTGGTCAAAGTGCGGCCACGAATCCTAAGCATCACCTGGGAGTGTGATAAATGCAAATTAATGAACCTGAATCCAGATTCGCCACATAAAAATCACTAGGGGACGGGGGCCCAAGGAGCTGTGCACCAAGCTTTCCAGGCACTGGCTTAGGGTCACAGAAAAAATGACCAGCTCCCCGATTTACTTTCTGAAGCTAGCATCACTTTAATGCCAAAATTTATAAAAAGCAGGAAAAAACCCTCATTTACAAAGATGCGATGAACAAGCTAAATATTAGCAAATAGAATCTAGAATTTATCAAAAGGATATTATACCTAAGTAGAATTGATTTCACAAGGATAGTTCCATATTTAAAATTCTATCAAGTCCACTAAATGCTAAAAAGCCATTTGGCAAATGAGGCAGCTCTATGAATATACTAAATACCACTGAATTGTAAACTTTTTTTTTTTTTTTGAGATGGGAGTTTTGCTCTTGTCGCCCAGGCTGGAGTGCAGTGGTGTGGTATCGGCTCACTGCAACCTCCACCTCCCGGGTTCAAGAGATTCTCCTGCCTCAGCCTCCCAAGTAGCTAGGATTACAGGTGTGCGCCACCACACCCAGATCATTTTTGTATTTTTAGTAGAGATGGGGTTTCACCATGTTGACCAGCATGGACTCAAACTCCTGACCTCAGGTGATCTGCCCGCCTCGGCCTCCCATAGTGCTGGGATTACAGGAGTGAGCCACCATGCCCAGCTGAATTGTAAATTTTAAATAGGTTAATTGTACAGTGTAGGAATCACATTTCAATAAAGCTGTCACAGAATATCTCAGGCCTCTGGACAAAAGGGAGCTTGGGAGTGCCTGGCAGACACAGCTGATGGCAATAACCTTCCTTAAGCCCACGCTTCAGGCAGATACACCTGACAGCAATAACTTAATTCCACCCTGAGAACGAGGGTTGCCACGTGGAGCTTGCTAGCGAGGAGGATGCCAAGTGAGAGTACCCTAGGAACTGCATTTTTTTTTTTTTTATATGGAGTTTCACTCTTGTAGCCCAGGCTGGAGTGCAGTGGCGTGATCTAGGCTCACCGCAACCTCCGCCTCCCAGGTTCAAGCAATTCTCCAGCCTCAGCCTCCTGAGTAGCTGGGATTGCAGGCGCCTGCCACCACACCCGGCTAAATTATTAGTGGAGATGGGGTTTCACCACGTTGATCAGGCTGTTCTTGAACTCCTGACCTCAAGTGATCTGCCCAGCTCGGCCTCCCAAAGTGTTGGGTTTACAGCGTGAGCCACCGCACCCAGGCTGAACTGCATGCTTTTTGCAAGTGGTCGTGGTTCTCCTGTCCAGCCCACCACCACTGGCCCACCCTGCAAGTTCCCGCAAATAAGCCCTATGTTTTGTGTGCTGGCTCCGGGTCTCTTCTTGAACCTGGTGTCATGGATACTCAAGTTAACAGGCATCTGGCACGATAAGGTCGGAGAAAATCCTGTGCACACAGAGTCGATGGGGTTGGAGAGGAGGAAATCCACGGGGGAATCTTGGGCTGGCTGTCCACGTCTGTGTGGTGCCCAAAAGCTACTGTCCTTGATGGATGGGGCTCTAGGCATGGGTACAAAGATGCCCCCAAAGCACTGAAAGGTCTAGGCTGGGTGTGGTGGCACATGCCTGTAATCCCAGCACTTTGGGAGGCTGAGGCAGTTGGATCACCTGAGGTCAGGAGTTCAACACCAGCCTGACTAACATGGTGAAACCCCGTCTCTACTAAAACTATGAAATTAGTCGGGCGTGGTGGTGGGCGCCTGTAATCCCAGCTACTTTGGAAGCTGAAGCAGGAGAATCTCTTGAACCCAGGAATTGGAGGTTGCAATGAGCCGAGATCACGCCACTGCACTCCAGCCTGGGCAACAAGAGCAAGACTCCATTTCAAAAAGGAAAAAAAAACCCAGAAAGGTCTGGAAGAGGTACTGCAGGCGGTGGATGTAATTAAGCAAAGGTGAGACGCCTGAGCGGTGGCAGCTGCGGTTGGCTGGCCACTCCAGACTGTGCTCTGAGCAGCCACGGGGGCCGCGCTCACGGCGCAGGTGAAGGTGCGTCTATTACAAGATGAGCTGTGACTAGGAACAGATGCCTAATTAGCTCAGGCTGAAATGTCAAACTGTCCCACCTGCGGGTGTGGGAGGAAAAATGGAGAGACCCCGGCTTGTCGGGTACTCGGTCCATTTGAAGAGCTGCTGGCTGCTCTGTCAATGAGTCAGCGCCCTCATGACTAAATCATCCTGGGACTCCAAGTCCTGGGACCCCATGGAGAGCTCATAGAGGTTCCCGTCCTCTCTGCACATTTGCCAGGCACCCCCAAGATGAAAGCCAAACAACCACATCTGCAGGGGCCGCCCCACAAGACTTGCCCCTGCCGGGAAGACACCCCAGTGCTCATTTTGTAGTGGACGCACCTTCACCTGCGCTGTGAGCTCGGGCCCCGTGGCTGCTCAGAGCACAGTCTGGAGTGGCCAGCCAACCGCAGCTGCCATAGCTTAGGCAGCTCACTTTAGCTACACCTAACAGCTAGCTACTCGGGAGGCCGAGGCAAGAGCATCTCTTGAAGTCTGGAGGCGGAGGTTGCAGTGAGCCAAGATTGCCCCACTGCACTCCAGCCTGGGCTACAAGAGTGAAACTCCATTCACACTTCCCAGCACTCTGGGAGGCCAAGAAGGGCAGATCACCTGAGGTTCAAGAGGCTGAAGAAGAGACCTGGAGTCAAGGTTTCCCAAGCCAGGGCTGTGGAATTGGGAAGTAGTTTCAGGCAGAACGGGAGACAGTTGATCACAAGGTGGCTTCTCTATGGGACATGGAATAACAGAGATGAGTAAAATGGCGTCCATCACCAACATCCAGCCCTGAGGCACTGCCTTGATGGCACCAACAGTGAGGATCAGGCCACCCCTCCTCAGCTGGGTGGCTGCGAGCTGCAAGGCAGCCTGGCCCAATGAGGGAGGGATTGAGGGGCATCCTCTGGGAATTAGGGGCGACGCTTGCTATCTATGCTAAGCATTACTGAGGTCCTGACAATGGGCTTTTCGCTGCTGGCATGAGAAACACCATCTTACAAAAGGCACACAACCAAGGGCGTGGCACGCTAGCCTCTATCTCAAGTCCCTTGGTAGGACAGCCAGTGTCTCAGGCGGCCCAAGGCGCCACTGCTTAGGAGAAACAGAAACTGCATAGGACTAGCCGGGCATGGTGATACACGCCTGTAATCCCAGCTACTCAGGAGGCTGAGGCAGGAGAATCCCTTGAACCTGGGAGACAGAGGTTGCAGTGAGCTGAGATCACGCCATTGCACTCTGCACTCCAGCCTGGGCAATAAGAGCAAAACTCCGTCTCAAAAAAAAAAAAAAAAAACTGCATAGGAGAGGTGTGTACCATGCTGGGATAAAAACAAGGGAGCCGCAGGCATGGTGGCTCACGCCTGGAATCCCAGCACTTTGCGAGGCTGAGGTGGGTAGATCACAAGGTCAGGAATTCAAGACCAGCCTGGCCAACGTGGTGAAACCATCTCTACTAAAAATACAAAAATTAGCCGGGCATGGTGGCATGCACCTGTAGTCTCAGCTACTCAGGAGGCTGAGGCAGGAGAATTGCTTGAACCCAGGAGGCGGAGGTTGCAGTGGGCAGAGATTGTACCATTGCACTCCAGCCTGCGTGACAGACTGAGATTCTGCCAAAAAAAAAAAAGGTTGGGGGGAGCCGAAGGAAAAACAGCCAAGGGGCCATCAGGGGACCCCTCTGACGGCTCTGTTATTCCATGTCCCGCATAGGGTTGCAGGTGCCAACCCCTTTAGACTAGGACAAAGGTTAAGGGCCCAGGATCCTGGTAAAAGCAACAGTGGCTGGGTGTCTGGAGACCGGTGGCCACATACAGAGCTAGCTATATATTGGTCACCTAAGATGCACAGGCTGGCTGGGCACGGTGGCATATGCCTGTAATCCCAGCACTTTTGGAAGCCGAGGCAAGCGGATCACAAGGTCAAGAGTTCAAAACCAGCCTGGCCAACACGGTGAAACCCTGTCTCTACTAAGAATACAAAAATTTGCTGGGTGTGGTGGCAGGCACCTGCAATCCCAGCTACTCAGGAGGCTAAGGCAGGAGCATCACCTGAACCTGGGAGGCAAAGGCTGCAGTGAGCCGAGATCACGCCATTGCACTCCAGCCTGGGTGACAGAGTGAGACTGTCTCAAAAAAAAACAAGCAAAAAACAAGAATGCACAGGCTGTGTTTGCCCCAGGAATACTGGAGCTGAATGCACTCTCGTATGTGGTGACATGCGTAGTTTCTGTGGCCTATAACGGCAATGTGGTGTGACTAGCTAGTGGTGGGAATGCCTACTGTGAAAATAGATCAACAGCCCAGTGCTGTTCTGGTCGGCCTGTGGCAGAAGCTCCAGCCAACACAGCGCTTCCGTAAGAGGCCTCAGACTCAGCCCACTGCGCCTCCCACATAGGGATGCAGGTGCCAACCCCTTTAGACTAGGACAAAGGCTAAGGGCTCAGGATCCCATAAGAGCAAACGCCGTCTGTGCATTCTTGTTTTTTTGTTTTTTTGAGACAGTCTCACTCTATCGCCCAGGCTGGAGTGCAATGGCATGATCTCAGCTCACCACAACCTTCACCTCCCAGGTTCAAGTGATGCTCCTGCCTTAGCCTCCTGAGGGGCCCGTGAAAGTCAGGTTGAGGCAAGTTAGGAGACTGCCGCCCAAACCCTAGTTAGTACACAGAGCTTCCATCCCAGGGTACATCTTGGGGAATGGCTGTCTCATCAGGCTTGACCCTCCAAATTCCAACTGAGCGTTAGGACCACGGTGAAGCGTGTGATCAAGGAGCATGGGAAACAGGGACCAGCAGAGCTGCCAGTCCCTCTGTGAAAAGCAGCATTGAAACAACGCCTTCCAGGAGGTGCTGATGAGGTCATGGGGACTGAAAAGGAATAAGTCTGCGAAGATTTAAGACCAGTGAACAGGCCGGGCGCAGTGACCAAGGTGGGCGGATCACAAGGTCAGGAGTTGGAGACCAGCCTGGCCAACGTGGTGAAACCTCGTCTCTTAAAAACACAAAAATTAGCTGGTCCTGGTGGCAGGCGTCTGTAATCCCAGATACTCAGGAGGCTGAAGCAGGAGAATCGCTTTAACCCAGGAGGTGGAGGTGCAGTGAGCCAAGATGGCGCCACTGCACTCCAGCCTGGGCAACAGAGCAAGACTTGGTCTCAAAAAAAAAAAAGACCAGTGAACAGTCCAAACAAACCCTGCATGGCCCATGTGGATGCCTGATGGGACATGGAGAATGACAGATTACTGGGGATTAAATAAAGTGGTCCCCCTAATGTATGCAGCCGTTCCCACACGGTCTCCTTTCTGATAATAGGACAGGAGAGGGACGGGGCACGCCTCATTTTGTAATTGCATTCACCTGGTATATGAGTCAATTTTCATGCTGCTATGAAGAACTACCCAAAACTGGGTAATTCATAAAGGAAAGACGTTTAATTAACTCACAGTTCAGCATGGCTGCGGAACGCCTTAGGAAGCTTACGATCATGGCAGAAAACAAACCGGAAGCAAATCACCATCTTGACGAGGCCCAGCGAAGGCGGAAGAACCCCTTATATAACCATCAGATCTCGCGAGATCTCACTACCACGAGAACAGACTGGGGAAACTGCCCCTATGACTCAATTACCTCCACCTGGTCTCTCCCCCGCCGCTGGGGATTACGGAGATCACAAAGCCTAACCTTACCACCTGGGAAGAATAATAGACCTTTACTGTCTTGCAGCGGGGATATTTCCGTAGCGTCACTATGTGTCAATGCCTTGTGGTCACACACCTCAGTAGATGGACCACCTTAGAGGGGTACATGCTTCTGTTACATTGATGATGTCATGCTAACCTCTGAGTTTTTTTTTTTTTTTTTTGAGGTGGAGTCTTGCTCTTGTTGCCCAGGCTGGAGTGCAATGGCACAATCTTGGCTCACCACAACCTCCACCTCCCAGGTTCAAACGAGTCTCCTGCCTCAGTCTCCCCAGTAGCTGAGATTACAGGCATGCGCCACTATGACCAGCTAATTTTTGTATTTTTAGTAGAGACGGGGGTTTCTTTATGTTGGTCAGGCTGGTCTCAAACTCCTGACCTCAGGTGATCCACCCACCTCGGCCTCCCAAAGTGTTGCGATTACAGGTGTGACCACCATGCCCGGCCTACTTCTGAGTCTTTTTCTAGTTTACAAACCGTAGCCCTCACCTTGCTGTCTCACTTGGTTAACAGAGGATGGGCGGTCAAACCAGGTAAAATCGGGGGCCAGGCTTATCAAGTCAAATACTTGGTGTCATCTGGTTGGGTAAGTCTAATGGGGTTCAATTTGCCATGATAAATATACTGCAGGCCCACCCGCATCCTACACCACCAAAGCAGTTGCAAACCTTCCTCGTTCCTCTAGGGCATTGCTGTCCTTTTATTTCCCATTTGGCTCCACTCCTTAGGCCACTGTACCACTTAGTTAAAAAGGGGGCCAACTGGGACCGGTGGCAAAGACAAGGACATAAACTTGTGCCTTTAGGATTCTGGTCCCAGCTGTGGAAAGAGACTGAAGTTAGATTATAGTGTCATGCAGCAACAATTCTGCACTACATCATGTGCCTTACAGCAAGTGGAAGACGTTACAAATAGGTCCCCATGCTGGTACATACCCAGTACCCCATGGTAAGTTAGCTGAAGGACACCTTCCGGAAACCAAAGCCTAGGAAGGCCCAGACACAGAATGTGGCCAAATGGTGCGCACGCCTGCAACAGAAGAGCACATTAACTAGCACAGGGCTGCTGGGCGTAGTGCCTTATGCCTGTGATACCAGCACTTGGGAGGCCAAGGCAAGTGGATCACCTGAGGTCGGGAGTTCGAGACCAGCCTGGCCAACATGGTCTCTACTAAAAAAAAAAATACAAAAATTAGCTGGGCGTGGTGGCACATGCCTGTAGTCCCAGCTACTTGGGAGGCTGAGGCAGGAGAATCGCTTGAACCCAGAAGGCAGAGGTTGCAGTGAGCCGAGATCGCACCATGGTACTCCAGCCTGGGCAACAAGAGCGAAACTCCATCTCAGAAAAAAAAAAAAAAAAAACTAGCACAGGGCTCCAATTGGTGCCTAGCCCTGTCACATGTGTGACAGCTGAAGGACAGTCTTTGACAGAGGTGCTGAGCATCCCTCCTTCATACAAGAGGGAAAGGGCCCAATTCCTGACCAGGCCTGGTGCACGGATGGCACGTCCTGAGGCAATCTTTGCACCTGTATCCAGCCATCCACTGAGAGTGTCTGGCTTGATACAGGCAAAGGACATAGTAGCCAATGGGCTGAGCTACAAGCTGCCTGGATGTTCCCTTCCAGAAGCCGGACCCGATAGTCCCGTGCATTGACACATGTGTGCCATCTTTCAGGGGCCCACCTGTGTTTCTACCACGAGGAGAAACACAGGACTGGATGGAAGCAGGCAGCCTCCTTTGGGGGCTGATATGGGAGAACATTCTCTGCACCTGGGAGATGCATGTAACTGTCTAGCATGTGGATGCCCACGCTGCATAATATCCCTATTGTCTTACTCCAGCCTCACACGACACATTGTAGAGAGACCTATTTGGTGTTGCAAACCAGGCACCAGGCCACTGCAGGGGTGGTGCTCTCTCAGAAGGACACAACTTCCTGTATATATATATATATTTTTTTTTAACAGTCCTAAGCCCTCCCCAGAGATGCTTTATTATACGGTTTCATTAGTCATCGGTGATGGGTTCCTATGCCCATGCGAGGAGACAGGAACATCTATGTGGTACGTGGCACTGTTACCCTCTTAGCTACATAGTCAGATAGGGGCAGGGCGATGATTGGGTGCTTGGCTTCCCTGCTCTTGGGCAGGCTCTGAGATCTCAGCAGACAGAAATGAAAGCCTGGCAAACAGGGAGGCAGGAACTTCCTGTATCTTGTAAGATGACCACGAGGCCGGGCTCGGTGGCTCACACCTGTAATCGCAGCACTTTGAGAGGCTGAGGCGGGCAGATCACCTGAGGTCAGGAGTTCAAGACCAGCCTGATCAACATGGTGAAACCCCATCTCTACTAAAAATACAAAAATTAGGCTGGCATGGTGACACATGCCTGTAACCCGAGTCAGGAGGTTGAATCTGGAGAATCGCTTGAACCTGAGAAGCAGAGGTTTCAGTGAGCCGAGATCATGCCACTGCACTCCAGCCTGCACAACAGAGCCAGACTCCATCTCAAAAAAAAAAAAAAAAGGAAGCCAAGCAGCTATCCTGGAACCAGTTAGGAGCCAGGAAGGATTTCCCATGGTGGGAGGGGGATGAGGGAATCAAGAGATCCCCAACAATCCACATTCCCACCACAGACACCTGCAATCCTACCACAGGAGAGCCCTGGCCTTTGCAAGTTTTTGTTTGTTTGTTTGTTTTGAGACAGAGTCTCACTCACTCTGTCGCCCAGGCTGGAGTGCAATGGCATGATCTCAGCTCACAGCAGCCTCCACCTCACCGGGTTCAAGCGATTCTCCTGCCTCAGCCTCCCGAGTAGCTGGGATTATAGGCACCTGCACCGAGCACAGCTAATTTTTGTATTTTTAGTAGAGACGGGGTTTCATCATCTTGGCCAGGCTGGTCTTGAACTTCTGACCTCATGATCCACTCACCTTGGTCTCTCAAAGTGCTGAGATTACAGGCATGCCCGGCCTGCAAGTTCTGAGCCTAGTATAGGGGCTGCCTGGAGTCCATGACATTACATTGTCCCAGAGAAGGAACTCACCCTGCTCCCACCCGTGCCCTAGGACCTAAGCTGCTGCAGCACAGCACCATTTTCACACCAAACCACATCCTGCTCCGGGGCCCAATATCCCCTGCCTCTCCACATCCCTGGGGCCCCACCAACAACCCCCACTTCCACTCAGAGGGAGGCAGTGTGGCAACACCAGCTGGACTCAGCAGCGTGGCCATGTTCCTGGAACCCGAGCCCATGCAGTGCCCGACACCTTGGTGAACAGGCTGTGCAGCACATCGGGGAAGCTGCCCCCAGGACATAGGAAGCTGGAGTGTGTGCTCCCCAGTGCCTGAGAGTTGCCTGCCCAGGGCCTCTGACAGCGACCCTGTCCCCTCCAGAAGCAGGGTCATGGCACATCTGCTTGTGCTACCTGAAGACCCAAAACCCAGTGCCTTTGCATCCCACCAGGGGCCTCCACCACCACCAAGACTGGTGCCGGCTGCCGCCACCCCAGATGCCCATGTGAGCCACTTGGGGTCTGACTGCTCTGCCAGGGGCCCACTGTCACCACAGCTAGTGCCTGTGGGTGCCACCCAGTGGCCTGAGGATTGGACCCCCAGAGCCCCAGTCCCCAGAAAGGCTCACCACAGTCTCCACAAACAACTGAAGCCGAAGCCACAGAGTAACTCAGACATTGCCGACACTGACAGCAGCCAAAGAAATCATATGGAGGCCGGGTGCGGTGGCTCACGCCTGTAATCCTAGCACTTTGGGAGGCCAAGTTAGGTTAATCACTAGAGGTCAAGGGCTCAAAACCAGCCTGGCCAACATGGTAAAACCCCATCTCTACTAAAAATACAAAACATTAGCCGTGCATGGTGGTGCGCACCTGTAGTCCCAGCTACTCAGGAGACTGAGGCAGGAGAATCGCTTGAATCGGGGAGGCAGAGGTTGCAGTGAGCTGAGATTGCGCCACTGCACTCCAGCCTGCAACAGAGCAAAACTCCTTCTCAAAAAAACAAAAAAAGAAGAAGTGCTTTTTGCCTCCCGCCATGATTCTGGGACCCTCCTCAGCCATGTGGAACTGTTAAGTCCAATTACACCTCTTTTTGTTCCCAGTTTCGGGTATGTATGTCTATTAACAGCATGAAAACGAATACAGTAAACTGGCACCAGTAGAGTGGGGTGTTGCTGAGAAGATATCTGAAAATGTGGAAGCAACTTTGGAAGTGGGTAACAGGCAGAGGTTGGATGGTTTGGAGGGCTCAGAAGAAAACAGGAAAATGTGGGAAAGTTTGGAACTTCCTAGAGACTTACTGAATGGCTTTGACAAACATGCTGATACGAACAAGGTCCAGGCTGAGATGGTCTCAGATGGAGATGAAGAACTTGTTGGGTACTGGAGCTAAGATGACTCTTGTTATATTTTAGCAAAGAGACTAGCAGCATTTTGCTCCTGCCCTAGAGATTTGTGGAACTTTAAACTTGAGAGAGATGATTTAGGGTATCTGGCAGAAGAAATTTCTAAGCAGCAAAGCATTCAAAAGGTGACTTGGGTGTTGTTAAAAGCATTCCGTTTTAACAGGGAAACAGCATAAAAGTTCAGAAAATTTGCAGCCTGATGATGCAGTAGAAAAGAAAAACGAATTTTTTGAGGAGAAATTCAAGCCAGCTACAGAAATCTGCATGAGTAGCAAGGAGCCTGTCCTCAAGACCATGGGGACAATGTCTCCAGGCCATGTCAGAGACCTTCATGGCAGCCCCTCCCATCACAGGCCCAGAGGCCTAGGAGGAAAAAGTGGTTTCATGGGCCAGGCCCAGGGTCCCCTTGCTGTGTGTAGCCTAGGGACTCAGTGCCAGGTCTCACTCCAGCTGTGGCTGAAATGGGTCAATGTACAGCTCGAGCTGTGGCTTCAGAGGGTGGAAGCCCCGAGCCTTGGCAGCTTCCACGTGGTATTGAGCCTGCAGGTGCACAGAAGTCAAGAATTGAGGTTTGGGAACCTCCACCTAGATTTCAGATGTATGGAAACACCTGGATGCCCAGGCAAAAGTTTGCTGCAGGGGTGAAGAACCTCTGATAAGGCAATGCAGAAGGGAAATGTGGGGTTGGAGCCCTCACGCAGAGTTCCTACTGGGGCACTGCCTAGTGGAGTTGTGAGAAGAGGGCCACTGTCCTTCAGACCCCAGAATGGTAGATCCACTGACAGCTTGCACCATATGCCCGGAAAAGTTGCAGACACTCAATGCCAGTCCATTAAAACAGCCAGGAGGGAGGCTGTGCCCTGCAAAGCCACAGAGGTGGAGCTACCCAAGACCATGGGAACCCAGCTCTTGCATCAGCATGACCTGGAGGTGAGACCTGTAATCAGAGGACATCCTTTTGGAGCTTTACAATGTGGCTGCCCTGCTAGATTTTGGACTTGCATCGTCCCTGTAACCCCTTTGTTTTGGCCAATTTCTCCCATTTGAAATAGCTGTATTTATCCAATAACTGTACCCTCATTGTATCTAGGAAGTAACTACCTTGCCTATGATTTTACAGGCTCATAGGTGGAAGGGACTTGCCTTGTCTCAGATGAGACTTTGGACTTTTGGGTTAATGCTGAAATAAGACTTTGGGGGACTGCTGGGAAGTCAAAACATGTTTGGTTTTGAAATGTGAGGACATGAGATTTGGAGGGGCCGGGGCAGAATGATATGGTTTGGCTGTGTCCCCATTCAAATCTCAACTTCAATTATATCTCCCAGATTTCCCACATGTTGTGGGAGGGACCTGGGGGAGGTTAACTGAATTATGGGGGCTGGTCTTTTCCATCTTATTCTCACGATAGTGAGTCTCATGAGATCTGATGGGTTTATCAGAGGTTTCCACTTTTGCTTCATTTTTTCTCTTGCCACCGCCATATAAGAAGTGCCTTTCACCTCCTGCCATAATTCAGGCCGCCCCAGCCATGTGGAACTTTAAGTTCAATTAAACCTCTTTTTGTTCCCAGTTTCAGGTATGTCTTTGCCAGCAGTGTGAAAACAAATACAGACTGGAAGCCTTGTGACAGGAAGACCGAACATCTGAGACATCTATAGAAAAAAAAAAAAGATCTGCTTACATCCAGTCCTTGGAGTTCCAGTAGAATGATTTATTGACCAACATTACTCCTTCAGCTCCATTCCAGGAGACAGGAACCTCAGAGACAGCAGGACAGTAGGCATCATCAGAATTGTGTATGAGTTGTGCTTGTGTGTGTGTTGAGGAAGAGGGTGGGAAAATACAATGATGGTGGTAACTAGGGAAGATGGGACCCAGGAGGGGACTGTGAGGCCAGACCCCATGAACTCCCCAAAGAATGCCCCTCCTTTTGGAAGTAACAGTGGTTCTGGATCCAGAGATATCAACAGTTGCAAGCTGATATTGAGTTGCCTATTGGATGTTCTGAGGGATATGCGATATGAAGCCAAATGAATGAAGTTAGGAAGTCACGCGACAAGTTGATGGGTACTCCGTTTCATCACCTTGTAGAATTTCTTCCTTTTGAACGTCTTTACTGGGCGTTAGCTCATCACTTAGGGATAGGGATGTGGAGGCTGTTATAGGCCCCTCTCCGCTCTTAGTCCTGAAGGGAATCCCACGTGTGAGGCAGTATACCAAGTATGCAGGGACAGGGAGGATGACAATGGCAAAAAGGGTGACCATCAAGAGCAGTATCCATAATGGGTATGGTTGAAGCACCTCTTTTGACTGTGGAGAGATGGAGAAAAAGGTTCAGAATATGAAAGTCCCAAAGAGAAGAGGAAGGGTTGTGGAGGGGAAGGGCGGGTGGGGAATCAAGGCAGAAGACTAATGAGTCTTCAGGCAGTAAGAGAATGAGATGACTGGGTTCTTTCACCATGAGTGAGTTGAAAGGTCTGGTCCCCACTCCCAAAGGGGTTCTGGGTCCTGGGGGAGGCTCACAGTGCTCGAGTCCCAGGACACATAGGTGACGGGCTGCATACAAAGATCAACCATCACGGTCACAAACAGGATTAGCAGCGCAACTGGACACACACAGAGCCACAGCCAACCATAGATGGGAGAGATGGGGTGGCCCAACAGGGTCATCAGGTCTGCGAGGAACCTGGGGAAGGGCCACCAGATTGTGGGATGCCCAGTCAGGCCTTACCACCTTGGAGGCAGGGTCAGCCCAACCTTGGCATCTTTCAGACATCCTATTGTATCTATAATCTCCTGTTTCATCACAAGTCTCATCCTCTCTCATCTTTTCCCTAGTCAGTCTTCTATTCCAACCCAAGAAAATTTTTCCAACACCCCTCTCCTGCTCAAGAACCTTCCATGGGTATCCAATGCCCTCAGGAGAAAAGCCAAGTCTCTTTCATTCATCCCATAAATATAATGTCACTGGGTGTGGTGGCTCATGCCTGTAATGCCAGGCCGAGGTGGGCAGATTACCTGAAATCGGGAGTTGAAGACCACCCTGACTCACATGGAGAAATCCTCCATGGTCTGGCCCCCATTACTTCTCTAGCCTCATATCCTAATATCTTCTATTCCAGCCACTCTGACTTCCTTGTTTCTCAAAAACACCAGGCATTATGCTACCTCCGGCCTTGGTAATTTCTGTTTCCCTGCAGGGAATATTCTGCCTCAAAATCTTGTCATGACTCCCTCCCTCCTGTCATTCAGGAGTCTACTCACATGTCACCTTACTGGAAAGGCCCTCCTGAAGTTCTGTCTGGATTGGTGCCCACACACACTCCCACTGTGGGCCATCTGACCTCACCCTTTGATTTTTCCCATCAATTATATTTATTCCCAATGTTTTTATTCTTTATTTGCTAATTTGGTTATTGTCTCTCTAGAACACTAGAATGTAAGTTTTCTGCAAACAGGAATACTTTTTTTATTCAATGTCCCTATCCCTAATGACTAAAACAGTGCCTGACATATATGCAGCACCCAAGATATATATGAAGATGGATGAATGAATAAAAAGATTTCCCAGAAGGTCCTGAAATTAAGAGTCCCTATGTCACACTAGTGGGATATAGTCCCATGCTTCTTAAGACATCACCTCCTGGCCCCATAGGCCCAGGATATAGCCATGGTTTCCAATGTGACGATGACAATGATGGGGAAGACTATCCAGTGGTCAGACAGCAGTCTGATGAAGTAGATCCCTGAAGGTCGAATGAAGAAGTGGCCACACACGAACATGAGCGTTGAGAGTCCCACTGGAGAAAACATTAGATCTGGATCAAGGTTAGAAGTCAGGCTGAGTGACGAGGGTTAAATAGAGGTCACAGACTAGGGCTGGTGGCCAGGCGCGGTGGCTGACATCTGTAATCCCAGCATTCTGGGAAGCCGAAGTGGGCAGATCACTTAAGCCCAGGAGTCTGAGACCAGCCTGGGCAACATGGCAAAAGCCCATCTCTACAAAAACTACAGAACTTAGCTGGGCATGGTGGTACATGCCTATGGTCCCAACTACTCAGGAGGCAGACACTGCAGTAAGCCGAGATCATACCACTGCACTCCAGCCTGGGCTACAGAGACCCTGTCTCAAAAAAAAAAAAAGAATCCCAGTGGTGTCAGGGGTCAGGGTCATGGTGAGGGGCAGGGCCTAGTCAGAGTACCTATGAGCAGCTTTGTATGTTTCCTGTAGAAAGAGAAGTTGTCCTGGAGTGGAGTAACAATGCCCTGCACGATCCCCATCGCGCTGTTCAGCCCCATGGCCAGCAACACCAGGAAGAAGATGAAAGACCAGAAGACAGACAAAGGAAGGAAGGACATGGCTTCCAAAAAGGACAGGAATACAAACTTTGGACCCTCCTTAGCCTGCAAGGAGAGAACAAACAGGTGTTAAAGTATCATTGAACCAAACAATAAGAAAAAATACAGACAAGTGGACATTCCATCTTCCCTGGAAAACTCCCGAAAATCCCTGGATCACTGAGAATATCAGATCTCCAATGGAAGCCTCTGAAACAGAAAATCAATCCAGCTAGAGTTATCCATGGAAGGCTATTCCACAAGCTATAGTACTTTGTGTTATTAGAGCTGCACATTATCCTGGTGCTTCCAGAATTTTCTTTTTTTTCTTTTGCGACAGAGTTTCGCTCTTGTTACCCAGGCTGGAGTACAATGGCGCGATCTCGGCTCACCACAACCTCCGCCTCCTGGGTTCAGGCAATTCTCCTGCCTCAGCCTCCTGAGTAGCTGGGATTACAGGCACGTGCCACTGTGCCCAGCTAATTTTTTTGTATTTTTAGCAGAGACGGGGTTTCACCATGTTGGCCAGGATGGTCTCGATCTCTTGACCTCGTGATCCACCCACCGCGGCCTCCCGAAGTGCTGGGATTACAGGCATGAGCCATCGTGCCCGGCCTCAGAATTTTCTTCTGGCCCTAATAAAAGCTAAAATTGTGGCCGAGTGTGGTGGCTCATGCCTGTAATCTTAGCACTTTGGGAGGCTGAGGCAGGTAGATCACTTGAGGTCAGGAGATAGAGATCATCCTGGCCAACATGGTGAAACCAAGGGCTCTACTAAAAATACAAAAATTAGCTGGGCGTGGTGGTGCATGCCTGTAATCCCAGCTGCTTGGGAGGCTGAGGCAGGAGAATTACTTGAACCTGGGAGGCGGAGGTTGCGGTGAGCCGAGATCATGCCACTGCACTCCAGCCTGGGGACAGAGTGAGACTCCGTCTCTTAAAAAAAAAAAAAAAAGCTAAACTTTCTGTTGTCCCAAAGGCTTTCAGGAACTCTCTTGCCACCCTGCCCCCTGCCCCCAGCTATTTTTTCTGACCTTCAAAAACTGAGTCTCTATGTTGCACTCAGTCACCTCCTGGAGAACCATGCTTTTGATGCTCAGGGGAAGGCCATTGAGCCAGGTGTTGTAGATGGAGGTCGGGTTACCATGCAGGTTGGCAGGGGGGTTGGCAGCAGTAGGCAGTTTCCCCAGGGCTATCAAGTTTGAAAGTGTTTCAGCATTCCTGGGGAGAGGAGGTTGAATCAGATGGAACCATTTGGCCCAGTAGAAGATAGTCTCCTGTTCCCTTATCTTCAAGAGGAAAAAGGCTATCACTGGCTTAGCATTACTGATCTGGGCAAGATAGAGCTGGGATGAAACCTAGAAGGCACACACCTTCAGGGCCGTGAATTAGCTTGTATAATCCTGGAGAATCTATGACCATGGGGGATCCTAGCAGAAGTATTTTCTACAGTCTTCTTGGGGACTCTGTGGTCTCCGCTCTAGTGATGAGGTCTCTTATTCACTGTCTACTTTCCCTTGCCGCCAAGACTAATGGGTAAAAGTCAACTTTCTAAACTTCCTATTGGCCAGGCGCTGTGGTTCACACCTGTAATTCCAGCACTTTGGAAGGCCAAGGCAGGCAGATCACCTGAGGTTGGGAGTTCAAGACCAGCCTGACCAACATGAGAAACCCCGTCTCTACTAAAAATACATTAGCCGGGCATGGTGGCACATGCCTGTAATCCCAGCTACTCGGGAGGCTGAGGCAGGAGAATCACTTCAACCTGGGAGGCGGAGGTTGCAGTGAGCCGAGATTGCGCCATTGCACTCCAGCCTGGGCAACAAGAGTGAAACTCCATCTCAAATAAATACATAAATAAATAATAATAAACTTCCTATTACGGCATGTCCAGGAGCGCACAGACTATGATGCACATAATGTTCCCACGGAGTTGTGCTGTGTGAGAGCAACTGATGCCTGCACATTTTGCTGTGAGCCCTGCTGACCATTTTGGCCTCATAGTCCCCTATGGCCCTCTGCACATTCCATGTTCTGGCCAGATTTAACTACTTAGAGCTTCAGGGCCCATAATACCCTCTCCTCTCACACACAAGACCAACTCCACCCCCACCACCGTTCTTCACTTGGCAAACTCTTACAAATCCTTAAATATTCAGCTCATTGCGCTTTAGAACTGCCATGGACGGCTTGCCAAGATTCACTGATAAAAGCAAAAGGCAAGCAAGTAGAGTTTGATCACATTTTAGAAAATAAAATACTATATGCTATCCCAGTACTAAGCTAGAGATTTGAACCAATTTTCTCACTGGAAATAATTTAAAAGGCTGGAAGATATTTTTAAATCTTCTAATGAAATAAAAATGTTGACAAGATAATAAAGAATTATCAGGCAAAAATCGAAGTACAGGCAAAGCAGTGGAGAAAGGGGCCTTCCAAAGACACGTTGTCCCAAAGATGTATGCCAAATAAAACAAACTGGACCCGCGGTTTCCAATTTTATGACTTTTCAGATATAAAAGGAGGCCGTGGAGGCCAGATATAAAACACCAGAGCCGGCCAGGTGCCGTGGCTCACACCTGTAATCCCAGCACTTTGGGAGGCCGAGGCAGGCAGATCACCTGAGGTCAGTAGTTTGAGACCAGCCTGGCCAACATGGTGAAACCCCATCTTTACTAAAAATACAAAAATTAGGGGGCCGGGCACGGTGGCTCACGCCTATAATCCCAGCACTTTGGGAGGCCGAGGCGGGTGGATCACGAGGTCAAGAGATCGAGACCATCCTGGTCAACAAGGTGAAACCCAGTCTCTACTAAAAAATACAAAAATTAGCTGGGCATGGTGGTGCACGCCTGTTGTCCCAGCTACTCGGGAGGCTGAGGCAGGAGAATTGCTTGAACCCAGGAGGCGGAGTTTGCGGTGAGCTGAGATCGCGCCATTGCACTCCAGCCTGGGTAACAAGAGTGAAACTCCATCTCAAAAAAAAAAAAAATTAGCTGGGCATGGTGGTGCAACCCTGTAATTCCAGCTACTCAGGAGGCTGAGGCAGGAGAATCACTTGAACCCAGGAGGCAGAGGTTGTGGTGAGCCGAGATCACGCCATTGCACTCCAGCCTGGGCAACAAGAGCAAGACTCTGTCTCAAAAAAAAAAGGAAAAAATAGACATGTTAACTAATGATCCTGAAAAAAGCCCAGAAACACCTTGTGGTCAACTAATTTTCAACGAACATACCAAGGCAGTTTAAGAAAAACAGAATAGTCTTATTAACCAATAGTGCTAGAATAACTGGATATCTAAATAGAAAAAAATGTAGGCAGGATGCGGTGGCTGATGCCTACAATCCCAGCACTATGGGAAGCCGAGGCGGGCAGATCATGAGGTCAGGAGATCGAGACCACCCTGGCTAACACGGTGAAATCCCATCTCTACTAAAAATACAAAAAAATAGCTGGGTGTGGTGGCACGCATCTATAGTCCCAGTTACTCGGGAGGCTGAGGCAGGAGAATTGTTTGAACCTGGTAGGTGGAGGGTGCAGTGAGCCGAGATCGTGCCATTGCACTCCAGCCTGGGCAACAGAGTGAGACTCCGTCAAAAAAAAAAAAGAAAGAGAGAGAATAATAGTCATTCTGATTGGTGTGGTTTCTCACAACGTTCTAATTGGTGGGTTTCTCACCACACCAATCAGAATGGCTATTATTAACAAGAAAAAATAACAGATGTTAGTGAGGTTGCATAGAAAAGGGAATGCTTATACACTCTTGGTGGGAATGTAAATTAGTTCCACCGCTGTGGAAAGCAGTTTGGAGATTTCTCAAAGAACTTAAAACAGAACTACCATTCAACCCAGCAATATCATTACTGGGTATATATACCCAAAGGAAAATAGATCATTCTACCAAAAAGACACATGCACTCACATGTTCATCACAGCACTATTCACAATAGCAAAGACATGAAGTCAACCTAGATGCCCATCAATAGTAGACTGGATAAAGAAAATGTGATACATACACACCATGGAATACTATGCTGCCATGAAAAAGAACAAAATCATGTCTTTTGCAGCAACATGGACGCAGCTGGAGGCTACTATCCTAAGTAAATTAACACAGGAACAGAAAACCAAATGCCACATGTTGTCACTTATAAGTGGGAGCTAAACATTGAGTGCACATGGACATAAAGATGGCAGCAACAGATACTGAGGACTACTAGAAGGAGGAAGAAGGGAGAGCAATGAGGATTGAAAAACTACCCATCGGGTACTATGCTCACTACCTGGGTGATGGGATCATTTGTAGCCTAAACTTCAGCAACACACAATTTACCCATGTCACAAACCTGCAGATGTACCCTCTGAAACTGCCTGTTACCTCAGGATTTGGGAGGATGAGGCAGGCCAATCACTTGAGGACAGGAATTTGAGACCAGCTTGAGCAACATGGGGAAACCCCGTCTCTACTAAAAACACAACATTAGCCAGGCGTGGTGGCAGGAGAATCACTTGAACCCGGGAGGCGGAGGTTGCAGTGAGGCAAGAGCCTGGGTGACAGAGGGAGACTCAGTGTCAGGGGGAAAAAAAGAAAGAAAGAAAAAGAAAGCTGAAAGATAGTGGGCTATCTTCAATGTGGTAGGAAAAAAAAGCACTGTCAAGCTAGTAATCTATATCCGGATACAATAGATTTCAAAACACAGTGAAAGATATTTTCAAAAGAAAAGTAAGAACTGGCCACTAGCAGACCATCACTAAAGAATAATTCAAGGATATTTAAGTAAAAGGAAACCCCTGATGGAAGGGCCAGGATACAAGACAGAATAAACATCAAAGAAAGCAATAAATAGGAAGCAGTACATCTAATTGAACATTAGCTATATAATAAAACAATAATGGGCTGGACACGGAGGCTCATGCCTATAATCCCAGCACTTTGGGAGGCTGAGGTGGGTGAATCGCCTGAGGTCAGGAGTTCGAGACCAGCCTGACCAGGAGAATTGCTTGAATCTGGGAGGCGGAGGTTGCAGTGACCCAAAATTGCACCATTGCACTCCAGCCTGGGCAACAAGAGTGAAATTCCCTCTCAAAAAAACAAACAAATAAACAATAATGTCTGTGAATTTTAATAAAATATGAAATAAAAGTACATGAGGTACACGCTTGTAATCCCAGCTACTTGGGAGGCTGAGACAGGAGAATCACTTGAACCTAGGAGGCAGATGTTGCTGTGAGCCAAGATCACACCACGCTCTCCAGCCTGGGCAACAAAGTAAGACTCCATCTCAAAACAAAACAAAAACATGATATAACATTCAAATGTAACTTAGGAATGCATGTAAGTGGATATAAAGAGTTTTGGAGCCCTTATCTTGAACAGTGAAGTATGATTACCTTTAGACATCGATAAATTAAGAAAGCATATTGTGAATTGTGGGGAAATCACTCAAGAACAGAAAACAGAGTAGATAACTTCCAAACTAGCAGAGGAAAAAAATGGAATGATAACTACTAAATCAATCCAAAAGAAGACAAGAAAAGAGAAAAAAAGAAATAGAGACCAGGAGAAACAAATAGCAAAGTAAGATGGAAGACTGAGCCAATTACTTCCTACCATGATGGCGGAGGAAGGGAGCCAACCTTCCTTTCCCCATAAAATGCAACAATTTGGCAACTATATATGAACAAAAATTACTCTGAGCTGGGCACGGTGACTCATGTCTGTAATCCCAGCACTTTGGGAGGCCGAGGAGTAGGATCACTAGAGCTCAGGAGTTCGAGACCAGCCTGGCCAATCTATTAAAAATACAAAAACTAGCTGGGCTTGGTGGCACATGCCTGTAATTCCAGCTACTCGGGAGGCTGAGGCTGGAAAATTGCTCAAACCTGGGAGGCTGCAGTGAGCAGAGATGGTGCCACTGCACTCCAGCCTGGACAACAGAGCCAGACTCAGTCTAAAAAAAATTACTCTGGAAGAGTTGAGAAGTCAGCTTCAGCAACAGCCGGAGAAAGAACCCTAGAGAAATCCGCACAGACAGGGTGGAAAGAACAGTTCCATTTTGCCCACATCACCCCATCCCCCGAGCCAGCACTACTCAGCATGGAGAGGGAATTCCCTGGCTCGCATATCCTTCTTTCAGGGAAAATGAGAGCAGGGCGTACAACCAGCTTCCCCAGCGTTTTGGGACACTGCCCAAGCAGCTTCAGTTTCACTCGACTCACATTTTAGCGGGAACTGGCATCGCCGAAACATATGGAGATGATGGGGAACCAAGAAGTGGAACAGGCTGTCCGCATCAGCCATGCTGGTGGGAGCCACAGCGACCCCTAGTGGTCTTCTCAACACAGGACTCTAGGGGACTTCCGTGGTGAGGCCCTCAACAGCGCTCATGGCCACGGTGCCGCTCCTCACAGTTTTCACCACCAAGGACCCGCTGATGTTACCAATGGCTGATGCCAGCAACATTTTCTGCAGAGGCACCAAGCAGCATTCACAACTGAAGAAACCACTGCCAGCACTGCAGCAGCAAAGCCCTGAAGTTTTTTTCCACCTTCAGAGTCTCCAGGGGCCTGGCCCTCTAATTTCTCCTTCGTCTATCCCTGGAACTGCCTAAGCTGTTCAATACCATGGTCACCCAGACCCAGGCACCCATCCCAGTGGCCATCACATTCTCTGGGTGCCTAAGCCAACATCCCTCCTCCGTAGAGTCACCCCAGCTGCTGCCTCTACAAGTGCTCTGAGCCAAGGACCCAGCACAGCTACCATACACAGCCAGACCTCCCTCATTCCCAGGTTCTAACTCCAGCATCTTGCTTGCACCTCAGCTGGCCTCACAGCTCCGTGTGCGCACACGCCTCCAGCTCAGCCCTGCAACTGCCCACGTACATGCAGATGGCCTGACCTCTGTGGCTAGGCCGCAGCAGGCCCCTGCAATTAGGCACAAGCTGTCAGCCCCCACTGCCACGTGCATGCCCTTAGTCAACCCCAGCCCCTGCCTATGACTCCACCCCTTGCCACTATCAATGAGCCTGCAACTAGCTCTGCTGCCATGCTGCCACGTACAGCCAGCCTCTACAGCAGAGTGTGTGCACACCACTGACCTCAGCCTCCACTGCTATGAGTCCTGGCCCCTAGCTGCTAGGCAAGAAGCACAGCTGAGGTCCCAGAAAACTCTGTGGGAAGTTCACAGCCACTGTGGACCTCCCACAGCTGTTGCCACCAAAGACCACGCAGGTGCCAAAAATACAGCCCCCAGCTGCCTGTGCTAACAAGGCTCTGTGTCCCTCCAACCTGGACCCACCACAAGCGCCCCCCCAGTTGGCACTCTGTGCCACTGGACCCACTGCCAGAGAGCACCACTCTTCTCCCTCAACTCCCATGCACGTAAAGGTCTTTCCTTGCCAGTCCAGTTCATAAAATCTGGAAGAAGTTCATGCTTCTTTAAATGCTTTTCTCAAGACTACAAAAATCATGAAGAATTGGAGAAACATGACAACAACAAAGGAAAACGATAAACTTCCATTAGCTGACTCCAAAGAACTGCAGATCCACTAACTGCCTGGCAAAGAATTCACAATAATAGTTCTAAAGAATCTCATTTTAGAACTGAAAAATACAGTAAGAAATTCAAAATTCACTTGATGGGCTAAACAGCAGAATGAAGATGACAGAGGAAAGAGTCAGTGACTCGGAAGATAAATCCACAGAAAGTATCCAATGTGAACAAGTGTTTTTAAAAGAGTGGAAAAAATGAACAGAGACTCAGAAACTTGGGGGACAATAACAAAAAGCCTATTATCTATGTAATCAGAGTCAAAAAGAATAACAGAAAAAATGTCATGGAGAAAAAGTTTTTTGGTTTTTTCTGAGACGCAGTTTCACTCTTGTTGCCCAGGCTGGAGTGCAGTGGCGCCATCTTCACTCACTGCAACCTCCGCCTCCCAGGTTCAAGCAATTCTCCTGCCTCAGCCCCCTGAGTAGCTGGAATTACAGGCACCTGCCACAACACCCAGCTAACGTTTCATATTTTTAGTAGAGACGGGGTTTCACCATGTTGGCCAGGCTGATCTCCAACTCCTGACCTCAGGTGATCCACTCACCTCAGCCTCCCAAAGTGCTGGGATTACAGGTGTGAGCCACCGCCCCCAATCGGAGAAAAATATTAAACATATTTTTTTAAAAATTTCCCCTATCTGGCAAAGTCATAACACTTTACATTCAAGAATCTCAGTGAATCCTAAACAGGATAAACCCCAAAAGTCCACATCCAGATACATCAAAAAAGTCACTGAAACTTAAAAATATTCTGCCAGGCACAGTGGCTCATGCCTGTAATCCCAGCACTTTGAGAGGCCAAGGTAGGAGGATTGCTTGAGTCCAGGAGTTTGAGACCAGACTGGACAACATACAAAATACAATCAATCTATCAATCAATGCCTGCCTTCAAGAGTTCCTAGGCTTACAGTGAGTGGGTAAAAATTTTCACCACCTGGCAGGCCCAAGAACCTTAAAACTGCAGGTAAAATTTAAAGTCTGCCTTGGTTTTGACTTCCTTGCCTCAAGAAGTTTTTAAATCTGAGGTTTCAGCCACATCTGTAATCTCAGAACTTTGGGAGGCCGAGGTGGCCAAATCACTTGAGGTCTGTAGTTCAAGACCAGCCTGGCCAACACAGTGAAGCTCTGTCTCTACTAAAAATACAAAAATTGGCCGACTGTGGTAGCATGTGCTTGTAATCACAGCTACTTGGGATGCTGAGGCAGGAGAATTGCTTAAACCTGGGAGGCGGAGATTTCAGTGGGCTGAGATCGAGCCACTGCACTCCAGCCTGGGTGACAGAGTGAGACTCCATCTCAGAGAAAAAAAAATCTGAGGTTCCTATACCATCAATGTAGAGAAAAAGTTAAATGTTTCTAAAGAAAAACTGTAACACATCTGTTATTAGATTGTGGCTGTGTGTGTTGTTTTCAAGTTCTTGTTATCTACCCGCAGACTGGACTAGATCCTGAATTTTCCTAATTTCCTCCAATATTTGGCTACTACTCTCCAATTCAAAACAAAAGTTGCTCTGTTCCTAAAGCCCTATAAGCTGAAACTAGACAAATATTCAGAACAAGCCTCGTTCCTGATGTATGGGCCACACAAAAAGTTCACCAAACTACTATAACCGGAGACATTCAAACTACAAATCAGGAGGAGAAAGTGATGTTTTCATGCAGTAGAAAGCTTTCCTAAGACATAAGAACAAGGCTCCATATCATAATGAGACTTTTATCCCCTTAATGCTATTTTTTACTTAGCAGGAAAATGGTATAATTAAAATTTCACAATCAATACCTTCTGCTAGTAACAGAACCTAACTTAAGAAATATTTTAGTACCCATTGGTTAAATAAGAAAATGTCTTTGTGTTTGCTAATACTACATGCTATACCAGGATAAATTCCTCTGGGAAAAGCTGAGATCCATATACACAAAATAAGAAAGGCCACACAGTTACAACAGGTCTCATCCAATTCCTTTCAGTCATTTGATTTATACAAGTGGTGGTCTTTAAACCTAGGTGTGGGGCACAAAACTATTATCACATTACTATTAATTTTACTTTGTATTTGCCCTTTATAAAACTTCGTATCTGGCTGAGTGCAGTGGCTCACGCCTGTAATCCCAGCACTTTAGGAGGCCAAGGTGAGCAAATCATGAGGTCAAGAGATCGAGACCATCCTGGCCAACACGGTGAAAACCCGTCTCTACTAAATATACAAAAATTAGCCAGGCGTGGTGGCACACGCCTGTAGTCTCAGCTTCTCAGGAGGCTGAGAAAGGAGAATCTCTTGAACTCAGGAGGCAAAGGTTGCAGTGAGCCAAGATCGCGCCACTGCACTCCAGCCTGGCAACAGAGTGAGACTCCATCTTAAAAAACAAACAACAACAAAAAACTTTATATCTGTCACTTGTTACATTTTTACAGAAGTACAACTCCTAATAAAATAATGCTGGCCCAGCTAGACACTTTGAGATAATAACAAAAGATGATGAAAAAGACAAAATTGACCTTAATAATGGAACCCAGAGATTTAACCTAAAAGATACTCCCTTCAAATGTCCCTTGTTGCTCAAATGTGGCTAAAGAGTTTTGACACTGACTCCAAGTCACCCATCATTCCCCTGAATGTGACATGAGACCAGCAACTGGGAAAGGCTCATCCTGACATCGAGGGATATCAAAACACAAATATGAATGTTTGATCAGTGATGATTTTGGAGACAGATCTTGATCAAAAGGGGAAATGTGAAAGTCGTTAGAATAAAATGGAGTCACTAATGTTAAGAAAGCCCTAGCAAGGCTGGGTTCAGTGGCTTACGCCTGTAATCCCAGCACTTTGGGAGGCCGAGGTGGGTGGATCACCTGAGGTCAGGAGTTCGAGACCAGTGTGACCAATATGGTAAAACGTGATCTCTACTAAAAATACAAAAATTAGCTGGATGTAGTAGTGGGCAGCTGTAATTCCAGCTACTCGTGAGGCTGAGGCAGAAGAGTTGCTTCAATCCGGGAGGCAGAGATTGCAGTGAGCCGAGATTGCACCACTGCACTCCAGCCTGGGCAACAAAGCAAGACTCCATCTCAAAAAAAAAGAGGCTGGGCGCGGTGGCTCATGCCTATAATCCCAGCACTTTGGGAGGCCAAGGAGGGTGGATCACGAGGTCAAGAGATCGAGACCATCCTGGTCAACAAGGTGAAACCCGTCTCTACTAAAAATACAAAAATTATCTGGGCATGGTGGTGTGCGCCTGTAGTCCCAGCTACTCGGGAGCTGAGGCAGGAGAATTGCTTGAACCCAGGAGGCAGAGGTTGCAGTGAGCCAAGATCGCACCATTGCACTCCAGCCTGGGTAACAAGAGCGAAACTCTGTCAAAAAAAAAAAAAGAAAGCCCTAGCAAATTGAGTCAAGGAAGGCCATGAAGAGAGGGTTCTCATGCTTATACGCCTGATTAAAAATAACTACAAAAACTACAAAAATTATAACCGTGCATAAAGGCCATTGCAACCTTACACACACACAAAAATACTCCTGCAGAAACATCTGCCCAACAAATGCCTATCCAACCTTGGACTGTTGTCACCTTTGTTATTATCTCTGTAGCCAAGGAAAATTATTTCAAAACAATTATGTTAACCTCTTCATTTTTTCCTTTAAAAACTTTGTCTGCCAGGCATGGTGGTTCACACTTCGGGAGGCTGAGGTGGGCGGATCAACTGAGGTCAGGAGTTCAAGACCAGCCTGACCAACATGGTGAAACCTCATCTCTACTAAAAATATGAACAACTAGCTGGGCGTGGTGGCAGATGCCTGTAATCCCAGCTACTTGGGAGGCTGAGGCAGGAGAATCACTTGAATCTGGGAGGTTCAATGCACTCCACCAGCTGGGAGAAAAGAATTTTAATATGTACAACTGGAAAATGACAACATATCCTGAATATATAAACAACTCAAAGAAAAATATCATCCAATATTTTTTAAATGGGCAAAAATGAACTTGACCACACATTTTGCTAGAGACAATCTAACGGCCAATAAATATATCAAAAGATATGTAACTTTATCAATAACCAGAGAAATACAAATTAAAACCATACAATCCTACCAAATTGGCAAAATTTTTGAACTATGACAATACAAGTATTTGCAAGAGTGACATAATGAGAACTTCCATACATATATTTCATATACATACAATTATAAATTGGCACAAACACTATGGGAAGTAATCTGGCATCATCTGTGAAGTTATAGATATACATGGTAGAGTGAAGAAATACAGCCACAACATTTTGCAGCTCCTTCAATTAAGAGGTAAAGTCTATCTTTTACCTTTGGAATCTGGGATGGCCTTTTATCGTTCTTTCTTTCTTTCTTTTTTTTTAGTTGAGATGGAATTGGTTTCACCATGTTGGTCAGGCTGGTCTCGAACTCCTGACCTCAGGATCCACCCGCCTTGGACTCCCAAAGTGCTGGGATTACAGGCATGAGCCACCATGTCCACCCTGGGGTGGCTTTTTTTTTACTTCCTTCAACCAAGAAATGTAGCGGCAATGGAAGCAATCCTATACTTCCCTTCAAGACACTTTGCTGAGTCTGCCTTTGTGCTCTGTGAGCTGCCATGTGAAGACCAAACTAGCCCCATGGAGAGGCCTCATGGAAGTGAACAGCCCTTGCTGGCTTATGTATGCATATCTAAACAATATAGTAACCGCTATCTTGACTTTTATGTCTACAAACAGCAGTAAATCCAGCCAACACCATTTAAAGAGGAGCAGGGCCGGCCAGGCGCGGTGGCTCACGCCTATAATCCCAGAACTTTGAGAGGCCCGAGGTGGGTGGATCACCTGAGGTCAGGAGTTCACCTGGCCAACATGGTGAAACTCTGTCTCTACTAAAAACACAAAAATTAGCTGGGTGTGGTGGCGAGCACCTGTAATCCCAGCTACTCGGGAAGCTGAAGCAGGAGAATTGCCTGAACTTGGGAGGCAGAGGTTGCAGTGAGCTGAGACCAGGCTACCGCACTCTAGCCCGGGTGACAAGAGTGAAACTCTGTCTCAAAAAAAAAGAGCAGTGCCATCCCTGCTGGGCTTCTCCAGCCAACTCTCCAGCTGAACGCAGCCATGTTAGTGAACCCACACAAGCACAGCAGAACTTTCCAGCCAACCCACAGAATCATAAGATAAATCACTGTTGTTTTGATCCATTTACTTCCAGGGTGATTTGTTACCTAAGAATAGATAACTATGCCTCGACAATCTAACTCATCTATCCCAGAAAAATGTGCACATATGTAGTACATAGGAGCATGCGTAAGAATGTTTACAGCAACACTGTTTCAATGGCATGAAACTGGAAAGACTCCAAATGTCATCAATAGTGGAATGGATTTTTTAAAACTGTGGTATAGTCATATACTGAAATATTATACAGCATTTTAAAAGCACAGATTAAAGTTATACACAGTATGGATAAATATTACAAACATGTTGAATGAGAGAAATAAAGCAGAAAAGTAAGCAAAGAGAATGTATATGTGAGGGAACAGATAACTAAACTATACTGCTTTACGGGAGGCAGAGGTTGCAGTGAGCCGAGATCACGCCACTGCACTCCAGCCTGGGTGACAGCGAGACTCCATCCCAAAAAAAAACAAAACTAACAAACAGAAAAACTGTATTTCTTTATATAAGTGGACAAATTAAACTGTATTGCTTAGCTCTGCATACATAGATGATAAAATATAAAGAAAAACAAAGAACTAATCGCTATTCTGACTTTGATGATGATTAATTCTTTTTTTCCTTATATTCTAACATCTATGTATGCATATCTAAGCAATATAGTAACCACTTTCCTGACTTTTATGATGGTTACCTCTGGGAGGCAGTAAAGAGATTACGATTTGAAAAAGATACATGGAGAGCTCCTAGGGTTATTCTAGTTCTTAATACTGGGGATGTTTACTTCATAGTTCTTTACATTATACATTGTTTTATACATTTTTTGTTTTTTTGCTCGAGGTGAGGTCTCACCCAGCTGGTTTCAAACTCCTCGATTCAAGCAATCCTCCCATGAAATGGCTTAAGCCCATTGTTCATGAAAGCACCAACAAGACACCAGCCACCGTGCCTGGCCTTGTTTTATGCATTTTTCTATATGTATTTAATAGCTCATAATAAAAGGGTTTTTTTTGAAAACACACAAAAAAATACCATTACACTGCCACCAGACTGGAAAAAATTTAAAAGTCCAATCAAGTTTAATCAAGTGTTGTGCAAAAAGTAAAACCAATGAAAGTCTCACACATCCTCGATGGGAGGGTAATGCATCATACCACTTTGAAAAGCAGACAATATATGATAAAACTGAAGGTTAGCATACCCTACTCAGCAATTCCATTCCTAACTATATACTGTCAAGAACTCTTGCACATGTACACATGTATATGCCCAGGCATCTTCTAGAAGAAAATGGTAGTTATTTGTGAGAGTTAAAATTACTGGGAGAGGCTGGGCACGGTGGCTCATGCCTGTAATCCCAGCTCTAAGGGAGGAAGAGGCAGGAGGATAGCTTGAGCCCAGGAGTTCAAGACCTGCCTGACCAATATAGCAAGAGACCCCATTCTCAAAAATTAAAAAAAGAATAAAAAAATAAAGATTACTGGGAGCAATTCAACTCAGGGTGGCCTCCTCTGGAAGGCCCCATCTGACTAGCCCAGACAGAATTAATGGCTCTGTCTCCTGTCCTCACCCATCACTTCTGCTGCCAGTTAGCACAAGGTGGGGGGATGCTCAACTAAGGGGCTGAACTTACCTCTCACAGCAGCGATGTGTGATGACTGTCGCCCAGAAGCCCAGGACACAGAAGTTGAAAGACGTGATAATCACCAAAGTGAGCAGGTTTATCAAGGACACGAGAAAGGCATCACTGAGACAGTTGTTGGACTGGGGCATGTAGGAGGCTAAGGAGGCAACGGAGCCAAGGCCTATGCCTGTGTTAAACAAAACGTGACTCCCTGCTACAGACCACACACTCACATTGTACACGTCTGCTATCTAAAAGAGATAAAAGTACAAGGGGGTTGTAAAAGAAGGAGCAGAGGACAACTACAACAGAAACGTTTCGGGGAGGAGAGAGGGAGATACAGAAAGAAAGAATGGGGAAAGCAAGTTCTAAGAATAGGCAGCTGTGGTGCCCTACAAGGCCTGATGGGGGAGTGAGGAAGACAGATTTCACCTTGGCAACCACCAACTGTTGAAGGCCAAATTTTGCCCCTTCCAGCAGTAGACTCCGGATGAAGAGCCCAATGATGATGAAACAGGAGAGCAGTACCAAGACATATATGACCTGAATAGAGAGTGGGGCATATCAGCAACCATGTACCAGTGGGGGTCAACTAACAGTCAGGAGGGATCAAAAGTTCTGAGTCAGAAATGAGTAGGAGTTAGAAGAAAGCGTTCAGCAAGGCTCAGGGGCCAGTGGGAGTTAAAGGCCAGAGGAGTAAGAAATTAGGAAATCAACAAGTAACAAAGTCAGGTGAGGGCTAAAGCATCTGAGAATTTCAAGGAATCCAACACTGATGGCTCACCTTCCCGGTGGACTTAAGCCCATTGATCATGAAAGCACCAACAAGACACCAGCAAATAAAGAAGGGCAGGACCAGACTGCTGACTGGTGACCCACCATCCTCAATTCTGTCTGAGGCCTTCAACGTCTGCCGGTACCAGAAGTACATGGAGGGTGTTGTCGGTTCACATGCAGGATCTGGGGGGACCTGGCTTTGGACATGCCTGCTAGACAAGGTAACCCCTCCTCTTCTTGTCCTCCCTTTCCTCTTTCCTCCTCCCATTTCTTTTTCCTTCTTCTGTCTTCCTCTTCCTTGTCCCTCCCCATTCCTTTCTCCTCCTCCCAATTCCCTTCTACCTTCCCATTTTTCCCTTCTCCTCTTCTTTCACCTCTTCCTCACCAAAGTCACTAGAGTTCGCCGTTAAGTGACATTTCTCCCATGGAACAGGATACTGGAAGGACTGGCTCATGTAGAAGACGGTCCAGGAATTCATCACATTCAAGTACAAGCCAATGATGAAGCACACCTGGGGGCCAAGGAGGAAGCGGCTGGGGAGGAAGAGCAGGGACAGGAAAGGGGAGGGGACTTGAGAGAGGATTGGGGAACCAAAGGGATTTGACCCATGGAAGTACTCATGGGACACATTTCAGGAAGAGGGTTGGGATGGGGGTGGGGTGTAAAAGTCAGGCCTGGGCAGCCAAGGGCTCCTCACCATGAAGCTGGAATACCCCACACCACCAATCCAGGGGGCAAAGATCTTCCATACACCCACGCTACCCTGACGCATGCTCTGACCAGCTGCCATCTCCAGGAAGAGAAGAGGAACCCCGACTAGGAACAGCATGAAGATGTAGACAGCTACAAAACTGCCTGTGAAGAGGATTCAGGAGAGACTCTGAGAACCATCTCGTCTTTCAATGCCTGGACTGCTTCAGGAGCCCAGGAAAACAGTTTCCCTACCAATGACCTCCCCCAGGGTGACAGGGCTCACCCATTTCTTTTTTTTTTTTCCTTTTGTTTTGAGACAGAGTCTTGCTCTGTCACCCAGGCTAGAGTGCAGTGTGATCTTGGCCCACTGCAACCTCCGCCTCCCTGGTTCATGTGATTCTCCTGCCTCAGCCTCCCAAGTAGCTGGGACTACAGGCACATGCCACTGTGCCCAGGTAATTTTTTTGTATTTTTAGTAAAGACAAGGTTTCACCATGTTAGCCAGGATGGTCTCCATCTCCTGACCATCTCATGATCTGCCCACTTCAGCTTCCCAAAGTGCTGGGATTACAGGCATGAGCCACCACACCTGGCCAGGCTCACCCATTTCTACATCTCTCACAATCCCAAATGTCCAATCCCCTGGCCCCCAATTCCTGGAAGACCCGGTACCTAGTTTCCAGTCCATCTTGGACCGAGGCCTCCAGCTCAGCCATCCCCATGTTCAGATACCCTGAACCTCTACCCCTGTGATTCTAGGTGTCCAGGGACCTGGCACCTATGCTGCTCAGAGTACCAGGTTTTCGGCCTCTACGTATCTCAGAGACATTCGTGTTTAAAGCCTGGCTAGGACTCTGTTTGCTAGCCCCTTGTGGACCCAGGTTTCCTGATCCCCAGACTTACAGCCTCCACTGTTAAGCCACAGGTAGGTAAAGCGCCAGAGATAATCTGGCCTCACAGAGAAGCCCACCTGGGCGAGAATGTACTCAGCTTTGCTGGACCAGAATGGACGGGCATAGAGGACCTCACTCTCTTCCTTCTCTATCATCTGCACCTTCTCATATATGGGTTTCTGCTTCAGGACTGAGGCAGGCGCCACCTCTGGTATAGAAATTGGCTTGGGCTGACCGGTCCTGGCCTGAGCCTCCATAGCATGGGTTTTCCAGGCCTCAGCATTTGCAATCCGGGTCGCTGAAACTTGGGCCTCTGAAGTCCAAGATGGTGCATCCCAGGTCACCGGACCCTTGTCTTCCCATGTTTGACTTCCTGAGCCACTGTCAGAAATGACTGTGTCAGTCAATGAGGTGTTTGCCAGTGAGGATGTCGAAGGCTGGGTCTCTGTCTTCATCACAGACAGACTCTCTGGGGCAGCTCCAGCTTCTGCAAAGGAGGGTTCGTCTTCCTGAAAAGACCTTAAGGACACCAAAACCCGTAGATTTTAGATTTAGAGATTTCAGATTTTAGATTTAGAGTCAAGTAATTACCGAGTTCCAAAATAATTCTCAACCTCTCCTTAAAGCAAACTTCATTTCTATCCCAACCACTGACATTCAAAGCACAAAAAAAATCTCTTGTTTAAGTTTCACTTCTTAGAAATGACTTTGAGCAGTGGCTCATGCCTGTAATCTCAGTACTTTGGGAGGCTGAGGTGGGCAGATCACCTGAGGTCAGGAGTTGGAGACCAGCCTGGCCAAAATGGCAAAACCCCGTCTCTACTAAAAATACAAAAATTAGCTGGGTGTGGTGGTGTGCACCTTCAATCCCAGCTACTCAGGAGGCTGAGGTAGGAGAACTGCTTGAATCCAGGAGGCGGAGGTTGCAGTGAGCTGAGATCAGGCCATCGCATTCCAGCCTGGGAAGCAGAGCAAGACTCCATGTCAAAAAAAAAAGAAAGAAAGAAAATAAATGCTTTCATGCAAGGGATAGGGAGAGAGAGAGACCAACCAAGAGTCAGGAATCCCTGAAAACAAAGGATATTTTTTCTTTTATTGTTTTCATATAGAGTCTCACTCTGTCGCCCAGGCCCCAGTGCAGTGGTGCGATCCCGGCTCACTGCAACCTCTGCTTCCCAGGTTCAAGCAATTCTCCTGCCTCAGCCTCCTGAGTAGCTGGACTTACGGGCACACACCACCATGCCCAGCTAATTTTTGTATTTTTAGTAGAGACAGGGTTTCACCATGTTGGCCAGGATGGTCTCAAACTCTTGACCTCAAGTGATTCACCGACATCAGTCTCTCAAAGTGCTGGGATTACAGGTATGAGCCACTGCACCCAGCCTGAAATCAAAGGACTTCTAAGAACACTGAGGTACTATTTGCAGAGGGCTTCCAAATTAAAGAAAAATCTAATTTAATACTAAATCTGCCTTGTAACCTTAGAAAAGTTACTGTACCTTACTGAGCTTTCTAATCTGTACAACACTCAGATAGCTGGGCACAGTGGCTCACGCCTGTAATCCCAACACTTTGGGAGGCCGAGGCAGGAAAATCACCTGAGGTTGGGAGTTCGAGACCAGCCTGACTAACATGGAGAAATCCCATCTCCACTAAAAATACAAAATTAGCCAGACGTGGTGGCACATGCCTGAAATCCCAGCTACTCAGGAAGCTGAGGCAGGAGAATCACTTGAACCTGGGAGGTGAAGGTTGCAGTGAGCTGAGATTGCACCATTGCACTCCAGCCTGGCCAATAAGAGCAAAACTCCAATGGGAAAAAAAAAACAAGACACTCAGATCTCTGCTCAAATACAGCCTCACCAGAGATGCCTTCCCTGTCCTCCTATCTTTTTTTTTTTTTTTTTTTTGAGACGGAGTTGCTCTGTAGCCCAGGCTGGAGTGCAGTGGCACAATTTCAGTTCAATGCAAACTCCGCCTCCCAGGTCCTGGTTCAATCAATTCTCCTGCCTCAGCCTCCTGAGTAGCTGGGATTACAGGAATGCGCCACCATACCCAGCTAATACGGGCTTTCACCATGCTGGCCAGGCTGGTCTTGAACTCCTGACCTCATGATCCATCCACCTCAGCCTCCCAAAGTGTTGGGATCACAGGCATGAGCAACTGTGCACAGCCAGCCCTGTCCCCCTATCTAAAATAGTGCCTGCCTACCCACTATTCTCTTTTTTTTTTTTTGAGACAGAGTTTCACTCTTGTTACCCAGGCTGGAGTGCAATGGCGCGATCTCGGCTCACCGCAACCTCCGCCTCCTGGGTTCAGGCAATTCTCCTGCCTCAGCCTCCTGAGTAGCTGGGATTACAGGCACGCGCCACCATGCTCAACTAATTTTTTGTATTTTTAGTAGAGACGGGGTTTCACCATGTTCACCAGGATGGTCTCGATCTCTTGACCTCGTGATCCACCCGCCTCGACCTCCCAAAGTGCTGGGATTACAGGCGTGAGCCACCGCGCCTGGCCCCACTCTTCTCTTTACTTTCCTTCATGGTATGTCTGGTCTCCTGATTTTATTATCTATTTATTGTTAATTTATTCATTGTCCAGCTCTGCCTACTGCTCTATCTCCAGCAAAAGAATGGTAATGGTGTTCTACCTTGTATCTGGGGCTATTCTCCTTGCTCTCCAAGTTCCCGCCATTCTGAACGTCTGCTGGCTCTTCAAATACAAGAGAACGGGCAAGGAGTATGCTGATAAAATAAAAAAGTTCAGTGAAAGAGAGGAAGAGAGAGGGAAAACTGGAGTCTTCTTTCAGAGGGGGAAGGAGCATGCTTTTCAAAAGCAGAGGCAGTAGGTGGGCGCCAAGGCAGCACTGGCACATTTGGGTCACCTGGATAACCGCTTGTGAGACACAGCTTCCAGAGAGCTCTGTGTTACTCAAGAAAATGCTTAAACTTCAATGACAGGTTAAAAACATAAAAGTAAGACACAAATTTCTACCTTTAGTTCTAGAAATTTAAAAATGCAATGAAAGGCTGAAAGGAAATACATCAATATATAGAAGATGATCAGGCCAGGCGCAGTGGCTCACACCTGTAATCCCAGCTACTCAGGAGCTGAGGAGGGAGGATCACTTCAACACAGGAGGCACAGGTTGCAATGAGTCAAGATCATGCCACTGCATTCCAGCCTGGGCAACCTTGTCTCAAAAAAAAGATGACGATGGCTGCAAATATGTTTATATCCTTCTCCCTCCTTTTACATTAAAAATTTTTTTTTTTTTGAGACGGAGTTTCACTCTTGTTACCCAGGCTGGAGTGCAATGGCGTGATCTCGGCTCACCGCAACCTCTGCCTCCTGGGTTCAGGCAATTCTCCTGCCTCAGCCTCCTGAGTAGCTGGGATTACAGGCACGCCACCATGCCCAACTAATTTTTATTTATTTATTATTATTATTATTATTTATTTTATTTTTTTTTTGAGACAGAGTTTCGCTCTTGTTACCCAGGCTGGAGTGCAATGGCGCGATCTCGGCTCACCGCAATCTCCGCCTCCTGGGTTCAGGCAATTCTCCTGCCTCAGTCTCCTGAGTAGCTGGGATTACAGGCACGCGCCACCATGCCCAGCTAATTTTTTGTATTTTTAGTAGAGACGGGGTTTCACCATGTTGACCAGGATAGTCTCGATCGCTTGACCTCGTGATCCACCCGCCTCGGCCCCAACTAATTTTTTGTATTAGTAGAGACGGGGTTTCACCATGTTGACCAGGATGGTCTCGATCTCTTGACCTCGTGATCCACCCGCCTCGGCCTCCCAAAGTGCTGGGATTACAGGCTTGAGCCACTGCGCCTGGCCAACATTAAAATTTTTTAAATCTTGTATTACTTTTTCTTCAGACACAGGGTCTCACTCTGTCACCCAGGCTGGAACACAGTGACATGATCCATATAGTTCACTGCAGACTTGAACTCCTGGGTTCAAAGGATGGATCCTCTCACCTTATCCTCCCAAGTACCTAGGACTATCGGCATGTGGTACCATACTCAGCTAATTTTTAAGTTTTGGCCAGGCAAGGTGGCTCATGCCTGTAATCCCAGCACTTTGGGAGGCCGAGGCAGGCGGATTACAAGGTTAGGAGTTTGAGATCAGCCTGGCCAACATATTGAAACCCCGTCTCTACTAAATAATACAGACAATTAGCCAGGCGTGGTGGCACGTGCCTGTAATCTCAGCTACTCGGGAGGCTGAGGCGGGAGAATTGCTTGAACCTGGGAGGCAGATGCTGCAGTGAGCTGAGATTGCACCACTGCACTCCAGCCCAGGCAACAGAGCATGATACTGCCTCAAAAAAGAATAGGTTTCTTCGAGATGGGAGTCTCACTATGTTGCTTAGCTGGCCTCGAACTCCTATGCTTAAGTGATTCTCCTGCCTCAGCCTCCAGAGTAGCTGGCATTACAAGCACAAGCCACCATTCCCTGCTTGCCTGTATTACTTTAATAATCAAGAAAAATATGGCCAGGCACGGTGGCTCATGCCTGTAATCTCAGAACTTTGGGAGGCCAAGGCAGGTGGTTCGCTTGAGCTCAGGAGTTTGAGACCAGCCTGGTCAACATGGTGAAACCCCATCTCTACTAAAACTACAAATAAAATAAAATAAAATAGCCAGGCATGATGGCAGACACCTGTAATCCCAGCTACTAGGAAGACTGACACAGGAGAATCACTTGAACTGGGAGATAGAGGTTGCAGTGAGCCAAGATCGTGCCACTATACTCCAGCCTAGATGATAGAGTGAAAGTCTGTCTCAAAAAATAATAATAATCAAGAAAAATAGGCCAGGCACAGTGTCTCACGACTATAATCCCAGCAGTTTGGAAGGCTGAGGCGGGTGGATCATGAGGCCAGGAATTCAAGATCAGCCTGGCCAACATGGTGAAACCGTCTCTACTAAATATACAAAAATTAGCTGGCGTTGTGATGCATGCCTGTAACCCCAGCTACTCAGGAGGCTGAGGCGGGAGAATTGCTTGAACCAGGGAGGCAGAGGTTGCAGTGAGCTGAGATCATGCCACTGCATTCCAGCCTGGGAGACACAGCAAGACTCCATCTCAAATATACATAGATAGATAGATAGATAGATAGATAGATAGATAGATAGATAAGTAAAAATAAAAAGATCATAATAGACACAGAAATCCAGTTGAAGGGCTGGGCACAGTGGCTCACACCTGTAATCTCAGCACTTTGGGAGGCCAAGCCAGGCCGATCACTTGAGGTCGGGAGTTCAAGACCAGCCTGACCAACATGGAGAAATCTTGTCTCTACTGAAAATACAAAATTCACCAGGCATGGTGGTGCGTGCCTGTAATCCCAGCTCCTCGGGAGGCTGAGGCAGGAGAATCGCTTGAATCCAGGAGGCAGAGGTTGCGGTGAGCCAAGATCACGCCATCGCACTCCAGCCTGGGAAACAAGAGTGAAAACTCCATCTCAAAAAAATGAAATCTTGAAGGAGCTCTCATGAGCCAAATCTGAACAAATCAGAACATCAAAATAAATAATAATAGTAACAGATGAGAACCAACAGACTAAAAGAAGAATCTATGAATCCACAGAGATACAACTCAGAAAAAAGAAAACCTCTTCCTTATAGTAGAATACAAACTAATAAATATATGGAATGATGAGTAAGAATGTCACTGCTTATCACATGAATTTGAATGTAATTGTATTCTATCTATTAGAATACAAACTAATAAATGTACAAGGAATGATGAATTAGAATGTCATTGCTAATCAAGTTGTACACATTAATAATGTACAGTTTTTTACATGTCAATCATACCTCAGTAAAGATGTCCTTTTAAAAAATCAGTTTGGAAACTAGCAGAGTAATAACTTATTCACAAAAGAATCACCAATGGTTGCTAACACACTATGATGAAAATTTGATGGGGACAGGATAATTGCATGGTATTACTGTATCTCCCCATAAGGTATTCCCCAAAAAAGCCAGAAAAATAATATCTTTAGAGTGTTACACACCACCTTAACCAAGTAATAAAAGTCAACTGACATCATATAACTCCTGATATAAGGCATTAAGAACACAACATCAGGCCGGGCGTGGTGGCTCATGCCTATAATCCAAGCACTTTGGAGGTCAAGGCGGGCAGATCACCTGAGGTTGGGAGTTCAAGACCAGCCTGACCAACATGGTGAAACCCCGTCTTAAAAAAAAAAAAAAAAAAAAGGAACGTAACATCGAGTTTCTGTGGTATTGCTGCCAAAAATGTATAACAAGGCGGGGCACGGTGGCTTATGCCCGTAATCCCAGCACTTTGGGAGGCCGAGGTGGGTGGATCAACTGAGGTCAGGAGTTGGAGACCAGTCTGACCAATATGGTGAAATCCCGCCTCTAAAAAAAAAAAAAATGTATAACAAAACTCCAGTTGTGAGGGAACATCAGAAAACAAATCTAAATTGAAGTACATTCTGTAAAATAGCTGGCCTGTGCTCAGTAAAAATGTCAAAATCATGAAGACAACAAAAGATGGAAGTGTTGGAAGTCTGAAATTATGTCAAAATTTTTTAAATTTTTTAAACTTCCAAGCGCCTGCCACTCCTACAATTCACCATCAAAACAAAAGGAAATTTCTTCCAAGAAAGACAGCCACATGAACACTGACCTCCAAACTTACCCACAATCTCCCCTACCCAACAGAAAAACAAATGATTTTAAAATATGACAGATATGGGGATATCTGCATCATTTCTGAAAAATAGGTTCCATCCTTATGTCAAAAACAGAGAAGCTTCTGCTACATAAACAAGAAATAGGACCAAACTGTAATCACTGAAGAGTCAGTTCACAACTTTTTTTCCTGGTGAAGTGGTCTAATGTTTCAGGACATAAGTGAATACTTCCCCAGCAACCTGTGGGAAATAAAACGAATCACTTGCCAAAGACCTTCTGCTCCAGTGAACCAACGGCTTCCAGAAGCTGTATGCCAGAATACACAACAACATGTAAGCCACTCCAAAGAGAAAAGCAATGAGTTGATGAGCGTCTCCCAGAGACAAACTGCTTCCATAACATTAAGAGAGAAGCTAGAAACCATGCAGGGGAGAAAAGGCTGAAGAAAGAATTAGGTACAAAAATCCAACTAGTGGGCAGGAGAACAACACTGGAATGGAGGTAATATGAGGAAATAGTATCATCATGTTAGATGCCTTGGAGTAAGTACAAATAATGGCTGATCAGTAGAGAAATCCACATCCTCTTTCCAAAGGGCCTGTTTTACTATCATTTAAAACTTGAGGCCAGGCACAGTGGCTCATGCCTGTTATCTAGACCTTTGGGAGGCCGAGGTGGGTGGATTACCTGAGGTCAGGAGTTGGAGACCAGCCTGGCCAACATGGTGAAACACCATCTCTACTAAAAATACAAAAATGAGCCATATGTGGTGTAATCCCAGCTACACAGGAGGCTGAGACAGGAGAATTGCTTGAACCCAGGAGGCAGAAGTTGCAGTGAGCCGAGACCACACCATTGCACTCCAGCCTGGACAACAGGAATGAAACTCCATCTCAAAAAAAAACACAAAACTTGAGTCATACCATGAGGACCAAAAAAAAGTGAATCATACACATTTTCATTTTAAACTTTTTGTTAAACTTTTGTAATAGTCAAGAAAAAAAGGTGTATGGAAGACAAAAGAAACTCTACATACAGACAAATTTTTATAAAAGACCTTAAAACAACTGCAAGAAAAATACAGAGTATCTGCAAAGAAGAGACAGACAGATGACTTCTCAAAATCAAAAATGGAAGCCACAAGACAGTGGTAGTATATGATCAACAGGTTGGAAAAAAAAAAAAAGAACTTCAAACCCTCAAAATAAATATCTTTTTAAATGAGAGTAAAATACATATAGATTACAACAGATGAAAAGAATTTTTGAGATAGGGTCTCATTTTGTCCCCCAGGCTGGACTACAGTGGTGCCATCACAGCTCACTGCAGCCTCAAACTCCCAGGCTCAACTGAATTTCCCAACTCAACATCCTGAGTATCTGGGACCACAGACACACACCACCATGCCCAGCTAGGCTTTTTCATAATTTTTTTTCTTTTTTTTTTTTTTAGAGATGGTATTTTGCCATGTTGCCTGGGCTGGTCTCAAACTCCTGGGCTCAAGCAATCCACTTGCCTCAGCCTCTCAAAGTGCTCAGATTACAGGCTGAGCCACCATGCACAGCCAAGATGAAAATTTTTAAAGACAGTTGCCAACAGATTTTCATTAAAGGAAATTCTGAAATAAGTGTTTCAGGCCTCAGAAAAGTAATCCCAGACAGGAGGGTTTTTTTGTTTGTTTGTTTGTTTGTTTGTTTTTGAGACAGAGTTTCGCTCTTGTTACCCAGGCTGGAGTACAACGGCGTGATTTCGGCTCACCACAACCTCTGCCTCCTGGGTTCAGGCAATTCTCCTGTCTCAGCCTCCTGAGTAGCTGGGACTACAGGTACGCGCCACCATGCCCAGCTAATTTTTTGTATTTTTAGTAGCGACGGGGTTTCACCATGTTGACCAGGATGATCTCGATCTCTTGACCTCGTGATCCACCCGCCTCGGCCCCCCTCCAAAGTGCTGGGATTACAGGCGTGAGCCACCGCGCCAGGCGATAGGAGGTTTAAGAAAAAGGAGGGATAAAGTATTTTTAAAAAGATAAATATGTATGAACATCTGAATGAAAAATGTCTATATAAAACAAAATAATAATGTCCTGGGAGATTGAAAAGTAAAAGTAAAAAGCATCAAAACAATATCATATAAGTTGGAGAAAAGTAAATAGAATTCAAATATTCTAAATTCTTCATGTCTTATGAGAGAAGGGGAAACCTCAGACTTCAATAAGTTAAGTATGCATTATTTAAGTTATAAGGTGACCACTAAATGAATACAAACAGAATGTAAAATCTTATGGCTATTAAGTGGGAGAAAAAATATAATACTAAAAAAAAAATCAGTATTAAAAAAAAAAAAAACCTGTCAACCAAGAATGCTATATCCGACAATCCTATCCTTCAAAAATGAGAGAGAGCTAGGTGTGGTGGCTCATGCATGTAATCCCAGCACTTTGAGAGGCCAAGACAGGTGGATCACTTGAGGTTAGGAGTTTGAGACCAGTCTGGCCAACATAGTGAAACCCTGTTCTAACAAAAATACAAAAATTAGCCAGGCATGGTGGTAGGTGCCTGAAATCCCAGCTACTTGGAAGACTGAGGCAGGAGAATCACTTGAACCTGGAAGGCAGAGGTTGCAGTGAGCCGAGATCATGCCACTGCACTCCAGCCCAGGCAACAGAGCAAGACTCCATATAAAAAAAAAAAAAAGAGGGAGATAGAAACTTTCTCAGACAAACAAAAGCCGAGGGAATGGATTATCACTAGACCTGCCTTACAAGAAATGTAATAGGGGTGCTTCAAGCTGAAGGAAAAGGTTGCTAAGTAGGCAACAAGAAAATATACAGCTTAGTGGTAAACATAAATATATAGTCAAACTCGGAACACTCATTAATGTTGTTCTGAGTAATGGTGGTGTGAAAACCAATTATATTTCCAGTATAAAGTTTAAAAGACAAAACTATTAAAAACAATTAAAACTACAATAATTTCTTAAGAGGGACAAACTATAAAAGATACTAAATATGTCATCAAAATTAAATTGTGGGTCTAGGGAGTAAAAGCACAGGGTTTGTGCAAGTGATCAAAGTTAAGTAGTAATCAATTTAAAATAACCTGTTATTAGCAGATGTTTTATATAAGCTTGACGGTAACTACAAAGCAAAAAACTCTTAGTAGAAATGATTCAAAGCATACCGCTAAAGAAAATCAATATAATTAGTCATATTGACATTATAATAAAGAAAAATATCATCATCTCAAGAGATACAGGAAAAACATTTCATAAAGTGCAACATACAATAATGATTTAAAGAAGAAAACTTTTAGCAAACTAGGAATAATTTTCCTAATCTGATAAATGGTGTCTATCAAAAAAAGAACATAATAGTGAACATATGCTTAAACATAGTCATATACTTCATAGTGAAATGAAGAAAGCTTTCTTTTTGAAATCAAGAACAATCAATGAAACCAGCTATCAGCACTTGCTTCCCCTTGCATTAAATAGTTTAGACAGTACAGTAAAGCAAGGGGAATAAAAGACAAAGGTTAGATAAAACAAAACCCACTATTCACAGATGATATAGTTATGTGAAAGATCCAAAATACCACAGATTAATTATTTAAATTAATAAGATATTTACAAAGATTGTTGGATGAAAACAGCAATAAGTGAAAAGTAATTATATGTTTATGTTTGCAACACATAATTAGAAAATACAATTTAAAGATACCACTTATAAAATAATTTTGTAATATAGAGTAAAATCCTGGGGAGGTAATGGCAATAATGGCACCATCGTTTTAAAATCTTGCCAAATACCCACATGAAAACAAGTAGTTCTACTAGATTGCAAGCCCAAAATCCATGGAAAATGTTTAAAATATCAAAATAAATCCCAAAATACAAGTCTATGGGAACAAACCACCAAGAGCCACAGACTTGTATAGAATTAGCATCTGTGTGGGAGGAAGTAAAGGAACAAAAGAGCATCTGACAGACCTGAGGGGGAAACATACTCTCCAAATAATCAACAGGTACTCACCAGAAACCATGGAAAGCCTATTAGAGAACAGCACCTTAAACTAGGAGATGTCTTGCCTAATCCAATAACGGTTGAGTGCACGGAGTCTACAATAGAAACTGAAGGGACCAGGGCAGTTTAGATTCTATGAACTCTTAAGATTAACCAACCAGGGGTCTTTTCCAACCCAGAGGCCACAATGAGGAGAAATTCCTGTGAGTAAAGCCAAATTGAGCAATACAAGGACAAGAATGAAGAAGAATAGGCCAGACATGGTGGCTCATGCCTATAATCCTAGTAATTTGGGACACCAAAGCAGGAGGATCACTTGAGGCCAGTTCAAGATAAGCCTTGACAATGCAGCATAAACCCATATCTATAAAAAAAATTAAAATTAGCCAGCATAGTGGCACATGCCTGTGGTCCTAGCTACTTGGGAGGCTAAGTGGGGAGGATCGCTTGAGCCCAGGAGTTCAAGGTTACAGTGAACTATGATCACACCACTGCACTCCAGCCTGGGTAACAGAGTGGGACCCTACCCCTAAAAAAATAAGATAAAATAGGCTGGGTGCAGTGGTTCATGGCTGTAATCCCAGCACTTTGGGAACCCAAGGCAGGAGGATCACTTGAGGTCAGGAGTTCAAAACCGGCCTGGCCAACATGGTGATACCCCATCTCACCAAAAAACACAAAACTTAGCCAGGCATGGTGGCACACATCTGTAGCCCCAGGTACTCAGAAGGCTGAGGTGAGATAATCACTTGAATCCAGGAGGCGGAGGTTGCAGTGAGCCAAGAATGCACCACTGCACTCCAGCTTGGGCAACAGAGTAAGATACTATCTCAAAAATAATAATAAAATAAAACTAATTAAAAGATACTTTTAAGAAAAAACAGAAATGAAGAGCACACAGGATCCAGATAAAAATGGGGAGAAGGCCAGGCGTGGTGGCTCACGCCTGTAAATCCCAGCACTTTGGGAGGCCAAAGTGGGCAGATCAGGAGGTTAGGAGTTCAAGACCAGCCTGACCAACATGGTAAAACCCCTTCTCTACTAAAAATACAAAAATTAGATAGGTGTGGTGGTGCACACCTTTAATCCCAGCTACTCAAGAGGCTGAGGCAGAAGAATCGCTTAAAACCAGGAGGCCAAGGTTGCAGTGAGCCAAGATCGAGCCACTGTACTCCAGCCTGGGCCATAGAGCGAGAGTCTGTCTCAAAGAAAATAATAGGCTGGGCACGGTAGTTCACGCCTGTAATCCCAGCCCTTTGGGAGGCTAAGTTGGGTGGATCACCTGAGGTCAGGAATTTGAGACCAGCCTGGCCAACATACTGAAACCCCATCTATACTAAAAATACAAAATATTAGTCAGGCCTGGTGGCAGGCCCCTGTAGTCCCAGCTACTCGGGAGGCTGAAGCAGGAGAATCACTTGAACCTGAGAGGCAGAGGTTGCAGCTGCTGCACTCCAGCCTGGGTGACAGAATGAGACTCCATCCCAAAATAAATAAATAATAAAGTCACCTTTCTTTTTTCACTTTCTACTTTTTTTTTTTTTTTTTTTTTTTTAATAAAGAAGGGGTTTCACCATGTTGGTTAGGCTGGTCTTGAACTCCCGACCTCAGGTGATCTGCCCGCCTTGGCCTCCAAAGTGCTTGGATTACAGGCGTGAGCCACCAGGCCCGGCCCCCTAAAGTCACCTTTCTTAAACACATTCTAGAATCGTTTTCCTTAAAAGCAAGCTTTATGGAAATGAGAGAACTGAGTTTTGGCCAACTGGCCACTTCCAACACCCATAAAGCCCCTTGAGCCCCAGGCGGACTCTTCTTTCCATATGGGTGCAACCCTCATGGTGCCCCCGCGACGTCATCCCAATCAGCTCCTCTCCCAGGCTCATGCCCTCTGGGAAGTGCTCAGGTTCCCCCAGAAACGCCCACTTCCCTCACATTACCTCCTTCTCTGGAAGTATAACCTCCAAAAAAGGAAAAGAGGGAGCTGGTGCCCGGTTTCTTCCAAAAGCAGAAAACCACTGCCCTACCAGACCAGTGATGGCGCTGGACCTGGGTTTCTGCCGTCCAGGCACTTAACACTGACGGCTTTCCCCAAAGGCAGGGACTGAGGGCCGAATCCTGCCGAGGAATTGGCTCAGACTCGGACTGGATGAGTGAGGACAGCCGAAGGCAGTTTCAGGAGGGACCCCTTCGATCCGTCAGGTCCACAGAGCCCAGGGCAACCAGGAGGCTCCCAGCCAGCGACCTGTCACCCATTAGCCAAGCCCAGCGAGCCCGGACCTCGAAAATGGCGCCCCGCCCCACATCCCAGATCTGAGTACGTTTCAGGGCTCCCTGGGCCAAGTGACCCTCACCCTAGCTTCGAGGCTTCCTCCAGGTTCTTCAGTCTGGTCAGTCGGACAAAAATGAGGAGAAAGAAGCCTCAGCAGAGAAACCAAGCCACTGCCTAAGGCCCCTTCAGGCCTCAACGGTTCCGCTGCCTGCGCGCGACCTTTCCCGCCGATTCTCTGCGCATGCCCCGCCGCGCCCCTAGCGTTCTCCCTCCTGCTGTAGCAAACGCTTTCGCCACTCCCTCCCTAACTCCCTGCTCTCGCCCCACCCACGCACATGCGCACATCCTCTGACTGACTGCGCACACGCTGCTCCCTTCCCTAATGCACCCCACCCCACCCCTGACACCCACTATACCATGCTTCAGGCGGGGTCTCTGGCGCATACGCTTTGTTTCCACTGCCATTTAAGAGGAAGTGGGGATGAGGTGGGAAGCTTGATCTTCTCATTCATTCCTTTTAGCCTTCAAACCTTTTTTTTTTTTTTAAAGATGGGGTTTCACCATATTGGTCAGGCTGGTATCGAACTCCTGACCTCAGGTGATCCACCCACCTTAGCCTCCCAAAGTGCTGGGATTACAGGCGTGAGCCACCGCACCCGGCCTAAGCCTTTTTTTTTTTTTTTTTTTTTTGAGATGGAGTTTTGCTCTTGTTGCCCAGGCTGGAGTGCAATGGTGCAATCTCGGCTCACTGCAACCTCCGCCTCCCGGGTTCGAGCAATTCTGCCTCAGCCTCCCGAGTAGCTGGGATTACAGGCATGCGCCACCATGCCCGGCTAATTTTGTATTTTTGGTAGAGACAGGGTTTCTCCATGTTGGTCAGGCTGGTCTCGAACTCCCGACCTCAGGTGATCCTCCTTCGTTGGCCTCCCAAAGTGTTGGGATTACAGGCATGAGCCACGTCGCCTGGCCTGTCTTCGAACCTTTCACACTAAGATCGCCTGCCAGAAACGAAACCTTAAATATGTGTCCAACAAGGCAGACAGGGACATTGCCTTAAGAGAGCTCAGAAGCCTACTAGGGTTTCAAACAAGAATAAAAAACTCAAAGATTGACGTAGGTCATCCATTCTCATATTTTTTGGTCTCTTAAGAATTATTAAGGACTCCAATAATTTATATGTTACATTTATATGGATTGTATGTTTATGTGAGTTATATCTATCAATATTAAATTTCTAAAATAGTCGTTTAAAATTCATTATGTGTCAAAATAACATTTTTATTTAAAATAACTATAATTTCTACACCAAAAGAAATTTTAGGGAGAAGAATGGCATCGTTTTACATTTTTGCAAATATCTTTAATGCCCGGCTTCATGTATGACAGCTGGATTCTCATATCTGCTTCTGCATTAAGTGTGTCAAAATAGATCGTGTCTTGTAGCTTCTGGCAAACATCACAGTATGCAAAAAGGAAATGACAGTGAAAGGCAAATAACATCCTAGTAGTATTACGAAAATAATGTTCACCTCACAGACCCCCAGAAGTGTTTCAAGAGCCCCCAGAAGTCCCTGGGGCACACTTGAAGAATCATAGGCTTAAATTGTTATGACTGAACAAAGAGATGAAGAGGAAATTGTGAGGGGTGCTTTAAGAATTCATCACAATCTTTGGGAATCATTCGATCCTTCAACACGTATTTACTGAGCGTCTACTAAATGCTAGGAATTGGGAATACTGTAGAGAACAAAATAGACCCCATTCCTGCCCTCAGTTTGCTTCACACAGCAGGAAAACAGATATATGATGACTCACAAATAATTACGTGATTATAAATTGTATTAAGGCTGGGCGAGGTGGCTCATGCCTGTAATCCCAGCACTTTGGGAGGCTGAGGCGGGCGAATCACAAGGTCAAGAGATCAAGACCATCCTGGCCAACATGGTGAAACCCAATCTCTGCTAAAAATACAAAAATTAGCTGGGCATGGTGGCGTGCGCCTGTAGTCCCAGCTACTCAGGAGGAGGAGGCAGAAGAATCGCTTGAACCCAGGAGGCGGAAGTTGCAGTAAGCTGAGATAGCGCCACTGCACTCCAGCCTGGCAACATAGCAAGACTCTGTCTCAAAAAAAAAAGTTAAAATTTATGAACTTTATGAAATGTATAAATTGAAATTGATAAACTGAACTTCACCAAAATTAAGAATTTTTGTTCATCTCAAAAATAAATAAATAAATGATGTATTTAGTGCTATGACAGGCTGGGCATGGTGGCTCAAGTCTGTAATCCCAGCACTTTGGGAAGCCAAGGTGGGCAGATCACATGAGGCCAGGAGTTCAAGATCAGCAGCCTGGCCAACATGGTGAAACACCATCTCTACTAAAAATACAAAAATTGGCCAGGCGTGGTAGCACACACCTGTAATCCCAGCTACTCGGGTGGCTTAGGCACAAGAAGCACTTAAAACCAGGAGGCAGAGGTTGCAATGAGCCAAGATCATGCTATTGCACTGCAGGCTGGGTGACAGAGTGAGACCCTGCCTCAGAAACAAATAAATAAAAGTGCTATGACAGAAAAGGGCCATAGACCTAATTCCTTTTTATTTATTTATTTATTTTAAGACTGAGTCTCGCTCTCTCACCCAGGCTGCAGTGCAGTGGGGCAATCTCAGCTCACTGCAACCTCTGCCTCCCGGGTTCAAGCAATTCTCCCTGCCTCAGCCTCCTGAGTAGCTGAGATTGCAGGTGGCTGCCATTACACCTGGCTAATTTTTATATTTTCAGTAGAGACAGAGTTTTGCTATGTTGGCCAGGCTGGTCTCGAACTCCTGATCTCAGGTGATCTGCCCGCCACAGCCTCCCAAAGTGCTGGGATTACAGGCATGAGCCACTGTGCCCCGCCCAAAGACATAGTTTAGAAGGAAGAGTTCTCAGGAAATAACACTGGAGCTGAGGCTTGAAGGATGATTTACTAGCTGAAAAACGTTTGTGAACATCTCAAGTCCCCAGTCTGTGAAAATGCCTTGAGGCAGGGCAAACTGTGAGTTCAAGGCACCAGGGAAAGTCTCAGTCAGTCAATAAATATTTATTGAGCCGGGCACGGTGGCTCAAGCCTGTAATCCCAGCACTTAGGGAGGCCGAGGCGGGTGGATCACAAGGTCAAGAGATCGAGACCATCCTGGTCAACATGGTGAAACCCCGTCTCTACTAATACAAAAAAATTAGCTGGGCATGGTGGCGCGTGCCTGTAATCCCAGCTACTCAGGAGGCTGAGGCAGGAGAATTGCCTGAACCCAGGAGGCGGAGGTTGCGGTGAGCCGAGATCGCGCCATTGCACTCCAGCCTGGGTAACAAGAGCGAAACTCCGCCTCAAAAAAAAATAATAATAAATAAAAAATAAAATAAATAAATAAATATTTATTGAATGATGTGCCCCACACCGTCCTAGAACCCAAGGATAAAATTATGAAAAAGATTTTACATTCCAGTTGCACAAAGAAAGTAAATACCTAAATAGAAAGAATTCCAGAGAGTGAGAGTGCGGACAGGGAGTTCCTTTAGACAAGGTAGTCAAGAGGGACTCTTGGGGAAAGTGGTATTTCCACAGAGACCTGAAGGAGATGAGGAAGGGAGCTATGTGAACGTGCCACGGGAAGAACGTGCCAGGCAAAGAAAATGGCAACAGCGAAGGCCTTGAGGCAAAAATACACTTCAGAGGTTCTGGAAACTGCAAGAAGTCTGATATGAATGGATCCCAGTGATTGAGGAAAAGGTAGCAACAGATCAGAGCAGTGGCAGGGGTCAGACCGACAGGTCTCCATATGCAAGCCTGGAGCCTGAAAGTCTGAAGTCCTGCCTGCCCCGGCTGACGTCTCCCAACCCCTGCCTCTGTTCCTCATTGTCCCTGATTGCCCAGTGGAGCTTCCCTGGACGAGCCCCTCACCCAACCCTGCCATCTTAACTGTTCTTATGATAATGTAAATACCTCTCACCTAACCCTGCCATCTTAACTGTTCTTATGATAATGTAAATACCTCTCACCTAACCCTGCCATTGTAACTGAACTTGTGGTCATGTATATCCTTGCCCCTACCCCCAACCACTGTAACCGATCTTACTCTGCAACACCCCCACCCCCAAAAAAACTACCCCAACCTTTAAAGCCAATTCCCACCTTACCCTCTTCGCCTGTCCTTTCTTGGATTCGGCCCGCTTGCACCCAAGCGAGAAATAAAACAGCCTTGCTGCTCGCACAAAGCCTGTTTGGAAGATCTCTTTATTAAATCCATTTAGTATTTGGTACTATTGGATGCGAATAACACAGACTATCATTTGGAGGCCCTTATAGGTCATGGTTGGAATTTCCTTTTTTTTTTTTCTGGGTGAGATGAAAGCTATTTGAGGGTTCTGAGTCAAGGAGCGACTTTCATTTTAACAGCAGGATCCCCCTGGCTTCTGGGCAGAGAATAGGATGTATGGGTGTATTCCTCTGTTTTCACACTGCTATAAAGAACTGCCCGAGACTGGGTAATTTACAAAGGAAAGAGGTTTAATTGACTCACAGTTCAGCATGGCTGGGGAGGCCTCCAGAAACTTACAATCATGGCAGAAGGCAAAGGGGAAGAAAAGCAACTTCTTTAAAAGGTGGCAGGAAGAAGTGCTGAGCAACGGGGGAAGAGCCCCTTGTAAAAGCATAAGATTGGCCAGGTGCGATGGCTCATGCCTGTAATGCCAGCACTTTGGGAGGCCGAGGCGGGCGGATCACGAGGTCAGCAGATCAAGACGATCCTGGCTAATAACGGTGTGAAACCCGTCTCTACTAAAAATGCAAAAAGTTGGCCAGGCATGGTGGCACACGCCTGTAGTCCCAGCTACTCGGGAGGCTGATACAGGAGAATCGCTTGAACCCAGGATGCGGAGGTTGCAGTGAGCTGAGATCGCACCACAGCACTCCAGCCTGGGCAACAGAGGGAGACTCCATCTCCAAAAAAAACAAAAACAAAACAAAACAAAATCAGATCTAGTGAAAACTCATTCACCATCACAAGAACATCCTGGGGGAACCACCCCCATGATTCAGTTACCTCCACCTAGTCTATCCTTTGACACATAGGGATTATGGAGATTACAATTCAAAATGAGATTTTGGGTTTGGACACAACCAAACCATATCAATGGGCTAAGGGTGGAAGCAGAGAGCCCAATGAGGAGGAAATCTCTAGTCCAGGCAAGAGATAGTGGTGGTTAGATCTGGGTAATAGTAATGGAGATGGTGAAATGTGGTCAAATTCTGGATTTCAAGAGTAGAACGGACATGATTTGCAGATGAACTGTGTGGTGGTTTTAAAATACGTCTGCAAACTCTTTGACCACTTTGAAAGATAAAGTCTAATTCCCCAATCTTTGAGTGCAGGCTCTCCTTAGCCACTGGCTTCCACTGAACAGAAGTAATCGTGGGTAACTACCGGGCATGGTGGCTTGCGCTTGTGATCCCAGCACTTTGGGAGGCTGAGGCCAGCAGATCACCTAAGGTCGGGAGTTCAAGACCAGCCTGACCAACATGGAGAAACCCCATCTCTACTAAAAATATAAAACTAGCCAGGCATGGTGGCACATCCCTGTAATACCAGCTACTCGGGAGGCTGAGGCAGGAGAATTGCCTGAACCCAGGAGGCGGAGGTTGCGGTGAGCCGAGATCACGCCACTGCACTCCAGCCTGAGCAACAAGAGCAAGATTCTGTCTCGAAAAAAATAAATAAGGCCGGGCGCAGTGGTTCACGCCTATAATCCCAGTACTTTGGGAGGCTGAGGCGGGTGGATCACGAGTCAAGAGATCGAGACTATCCTGGTCAACAAGGTGAAACCCTGTCTCTACTAAAAATACAAAAATTAGCTGGGCATGGTGGTGCTCGCCTGTAGTCCCAGCTACTCAGGAGGCTGAGGCAGGAGAATTGCCTGAACCCAGGAGGCGGAGGTTGCGGTGAGCCGAGATCATGCCATTGCACTCCAGCCTGGGTAACAACAGCGAAACTCCATCTCAAAAAAAAAGAAAAAAGAAAAGAAAAAAAAAAGGCTGGGCGCGGTGGCTCAAGCTTGTAATCCCAGCACTTTGGGAGGCCGAGGTGGGTGGATCACGAAGTCAAGAGATCGAGACCATCCTGGTCAACATGGTGAAACCCCGTCCCTACTAAAAATACAAAAATTAGCTGGGCATGGTGGCGCGTGCCTGTAGTCCCAGCTACTCAGGAGGCTGAGGCAGGAGAATTGCCTGAACCCAGGAGGCGGAGGTTGCGGTGAGCCGAGATCGCGCCATTGCACTCCAGCCTGGGTAACAAGAGCGAAACTCCGTCTCAAAAAAAAAAAAAAGGAAAAGAAATAAATAAAAATAAAAAATATAAATGGTGGGGAACTTCGTGACTAGGCCATAAAAGGCATTGCTGCTTCTTACTTGCTCATTCTCTTCAGTCCATTTCTCTAAAGGAAACCAGCCACCATACGGTGAGGACACTCAAGCCATCCGTTGAGAGATCCATGTGAGGAAGAACTGAAACGTCCTGCCAGCAACCAGCACCAGGTGAGTGAACCAGAGTGAAGTGGATCCTCCAGCCGCAGTTAAACCTCCAGATCACTACAGCCTAGCCAACATCCTGACTGCAACCTCATCCAACACCAGAAGCAGGAATCATCCAACCAAGCTGCTCCCTGATTCTTGACCCACAAAAACGACAGTAGATAAGAAATGTTTATTGTCTTAAACTGCTATGTTCGGGGTAATTTGTTGCAGAGCATTAGAAAACTAATGGTGATTAGGTTTGGGTGTGAGAGTGTAAGGCCGGTGCCTCCTTGGGAGCCGAATGGACATGCCCTTCTCTCTCCGTGCCTAAAAATTACGTCATCATTCTAAGCACATTGCTCAGCATTTGCCCTCTCCACACAGGCTCCCCTTGCCCATTTCCGCATTCCAATCTCAGCCCTGCACCCGCCAGAAATTCTGAAAAGGCCCGCCAAGAACCTGCCCTATGGTAGCTCCCCCGTACATCCTCGGCCAGCCCCTCGTCCGTGCTCACTCCCTTCATACCCAATGGAAATGCCCCCGCTTTGTTCACCTCACCCGTCCCCAGTCTTTTAATACCCAATAGAACTACCTTGTCTTTGTTTCCCCCATAGTCAATCAGCCACTTCTACTCCCTATAAAACCCCACACCCCAAGAAGAGAAGTGTGACTTCTCCGGCCCCTCCTGTCAGACTGTAGAACCTCGCCCAGGAGCTGACTAAATTTCTTTATTCCAATAACTGGCCTCAGTTGCCTCATTTAAATCTCAGTTGCTTCATTCAAACCTTACAGAGAGAAAGAGGAATCAAGAATGACTCATCCTGGAGCACTGGCTCACACCTGTAATCCCAGCACTTTGGGAGGGCGAGGCGGGAGGATTGCATGAGGCCAAGAGTTTGATACTAGCCTGGGCAACACAGCAAGGCCTTGTCTCCAAAAAGAAAAGAAAATTGTTTTTTATTACCCACGTGTGGTGGTGCACATCAGTTGTCCCAGCTACTCAGGAGGCTGAGTGGGAGGATCACTTGAGCCCAGGAGATTGAGGTTGCAGTGAGTCATGATCATGCCACTGCACTCCAGGCTGCGTGACAGAGCAAGATCTCATAAAAAATATATAAATAAATAAAAAATTTTAAAAAGGCCAGGTGAGGTGGTTCACGCCTGTAATCCCAGCACTTTGGGAGGCTGAGGCAGGTGTGGCTCACAGGGTCAGGAGTTTGAGACCATCCCAGCCAACATGGTGAAACCCCATCTCTACTAAAATTACAAAAATTAGCCAGGTGTGGTGGCATGCACCTGTAGTCCCAGCTACTCGGGAGGCTGAGGCAGGAGAATCACGAACACAGAAGGCAGAGGTTGCGGTGAGCTGAGATTGCGCCACCACACTCCAGCCTGGTGACACAGAGCGAGACTGTCTCAAAAAAAAAAAAAAAAAAAAAACCCTCCAAAACTTTGAGCCTGAAGAATTGGAAGATGGAGTGACAATTTGCTGAAAAGGAAAGTATTGGAGTGAGCAGAAGGTAGGAGGGAATCAGTAGTTTCGTTTTGAGCACGTTAAGTTTGAGATGTCAATTACACAGCCAAAGGGAGAGGTTGAGTCGGCAAATGGATCTCCCTGAGTCTGCAGTTCCAGGTTAGAGTTTGAGGCTAGGCATATAAACTGATGAGTCAACAGTATTGTAGATTGCAAGGAACACTATGGGACTGCATAATATCATCTCGTGAGTGAGTGCACCTAGAAAGGGCTGGGACTCCCCAGATTTTATAAGCTATAAAAAGGAAGATCCACTGGAGATTGAGAAGAATCAGCCAGTGAAGAAGGAAGAAAGAAAAGCAAAAGGGAATTTGCCAATAAAAGAGGTGGGTATCCAGTAAATTAAATGGTTAGAAATGCTGTTCTCAAATGTTAATTCACATCAGAGTCACCAGAGAGGCTTGTTAAAACACAGATTGCCAGGTCGGGTGCAGTGGCTTACACCTGTAATCCCAGGACTTCAGGAGGCCAAGGCTGGCAGATCACCTGAGGTCAGGAGTTCAAGACCAGCCTGGCCAACATGACGAAACCCCACCTCTACTAAAAATACAAAAATTAGCTGGGCATGATGGCGGGTGCCTGTAAATCCTGGCTACTCATGAGGTTGAGGTGGGAGAATCGTTTGTTTGAACCCAGGAGGTAAAGGTTGCAGTGAGCCAAGATTGCACCACTGCACTCCATCCTGGGCAACAGAGACTGTCTCAACAACAACAAAAGAAACAGAAGCTGAGGGACGACCTGGGTGGTGACTCAGTGTTCAGATACAGAACTGTGTGGCTCAGGTCAGGGTTTCAAAGGGACCCCTCTGGGGCTTTGTGGGGGATAGACTGGAAGGGAGAGACTAGAGGTCAGGGAGACCCTAGAGTCAGGTTCCAGGTAGGAGAGCAGGAGCCCTGAGCCTGACGGAGTCCTGAGGACAGAGAAGAGGGGTGCAGGGGAGACTCAGGAGGCAGGAGGGACCTGGCTTAGAAACCAATGAGCTGTTGTGGAAGAGGGGACTAGAGGGGGCTTTGACCCAGTTGTGGGGGGGAAACCCCACAAGTGCCATGGCAAGGGTCTGAAGCCTCAGCCTGCTCCCATATAAATATTGATTTAGAAAAGAATTAGAAATATAAGCACATAGTTATTCCTTTATATAATCATATATAATCTTATAGTTACTTATCATAAAGATATATACTCAATATAACCTTTAATTTTACTAATGACTATTGGGTAATGAAGCATGGAACTGAGGTGACATCGTGAACAAAGTGACCCTAAGGCAAGATGCTCTAAACCCTCTGTCACGCCCACATAAGGGCTGCTGGAGGGCGCCTCGGCTGTGCGGCAGCCCCAGCGCTGGGAAAGCGCCCGCTGTTTAACCAGCTAGGGAAGGAGACGTCCAAAATGGCTCAGACGTCTCCTTCCTGGGGAAGTTAGGAGAAAACTCCACTCCCCCAAGCTCTTGTGGCAAGGCCTGATGGCTGTCAGGGAGACCCGCAGACATCCGGGGGCTTAACTGTCTCTATGTGATGCTGTGCTTCGGCGGCCATGTTCCATGTCTGCTGTCACGCTCTGCTTCTGCACCTGGTCTCTTTTTCTTAGAAGATAAGAATTAATAATAGTAACATAATCTTAATGTCCTTGATATATCTGACAAATATGCAAAAAGTGCTGACACATTAGGTTTCCTCCTCGTCTCAGCTTCTTGCAAGTCCTGGGCCCCCTATCTTCAAGACACGTGATTTACCTGACCTACCACTGACCACCATTACCTCACCCTACCTTCCCTGCTCCCTGCTTTGTACTCAGTAAAAGAGCGTCCGGGCACTCGGGGTCACTACTGGACTTCGTGCTCTGGTTGGCAGTGGACCCCCGGGCCCAAACTCTCTTTTCTCTTTCTTGGTGACTTGTGTCTTTTATTTCCACAGTTTCTCATCTCCACACCAGCAGAGAGGGGCTCGCAGGACCCTGCAGGGCTGGACCCTACACCCAGTAACTGGAGAGATGGTAGGGCTGCCTCAGATGAGGAAACCAGGTAAGAGAATTTGAGGGGGATCCTGAGCTCTCTGTGGGAGGTGGTAAGGGCGAGGGTCCCTCCAGGGGACAGTTGGCTGGAGGTCAGGAGACATTTAGAAAAAGTAAATAAGCCGGGTGTGATGGCTCACGCCTGTAATCCCAGCACTTTGGGAAGCCGAGGCAGGTGGATCACGAGGTCAGGAGATTGAGAGCATCCTGGCTAACACAGTGAAACCATATCTGCACTAAAAATACAAAAAATTAGCCAGGTGTGATGGCACGTGCCTATAGTTCCAGCTACTGGGGAGGCTGAGGCAGGAGAATCGCTTGAACCTGAGAGGTGGAGGTTGCAGTGAGCCGAGATCATGTCAGCACACTCCAGCCTGGGCAACAGAGGGAGACTCCGTCTCAAAAAAAGAAAAGAAAAAAGAAAAGAAGTGAAAAGAAAAAGAAAAGGTAGTCCAGGGCTGGGCACCGTGGCTCACATCTGTAATCCCAGCACTTTGGGAGGCTGAGGTGGGTGGGTCGCTTGAGGTCAGCAGTTCAAGATCAGCCTGGCCAACATAGTGAAACTCCATCTCTACTAAAAATACAAAAATTAGTTGGATGTAGTCTCACATGCCTGTAGTCCCAGCTTTTTGGGAGGCTGAGGTTGCAGTGAGCCGAGATTGCACCACTGCACTCAGCCGGGAGACAGCACAAGACTCCAGCTCAGAAAAATCAAAAAAGAAAAAGTAGATGAGATCTCTTAGAAGACAGAGGCAGCTGAGTCCCCAAGGAGGCAGATTTCCTAGAGTCTGGGTGGATGAATGGGTAGTGGGAAAACCCCCAAAGTTGGAAATCTGTGAGGGATTTGGGATTTGACAAGAGTGGGGAGCCCGTGGGAATGCCAGGGGCAGCTGCAGAGGCTGCTGGCTGTGCACCCGCAACCAGGCACTGCAAACCCAGGTCTGTCAGGGTCCCAGGCTCAGCACCTGCTCCTCTGGGGCCTCTGCCCCTTTGGGCCCCACTGCAGAAGCAGGAAGTACTGCCTGATGCTCAGCTTCCGCTGGGGGTGCTGGCACGGCCCAGTGCCCTCCCCACTCCCAGGGACCTTCCCACCTCAAGCCTATAGCACTTTCACTTCCCCAGGTACCCAGCCCCTGCCCCCAGCACGTGGGTGCTCCCTGGCCTAGAACAGGCTGCAGACTCTGAGAGGCGCAAAGAGAAGTGGGGAAGGGGAGACAGAGAAAGGAAGACAGGCCAGGCGCAGTGGCTCACACTCATAATCCCAGCACCCTAGGAGGCCAAGGCAGGAGGATCGCTTGAGCCCAGAAATTTGAGACCGGGCTGGACAATACAGTGAGATTCCCTTCTCTACCAAAAACAAAATGAGCCAGGCATGGTGGTAGGCAGCTGTAGTCCCAGCTACTGGGGAGGCTGAGATGCAAGGATCACTTGAGCCTGGGAAGGTTGGGGCTGCAGTGAGCTATGATCTTACCACTGGACTCCAGCCTGGGCAACCCTGCCTCAAAAACAGAAAGAGAAAGAGATGAAGAGAGAAAGGAGAAAGGGACCCAAAAAAGGGGCCAGAAACACAGAGGGAGGCCAGGCACAGTGGCTCAGCCTGTAATCCCAGCACTTTGGGAGACCAAGGCAGGAGGATTGCTTGAGTCCAGGAGTTCCAGACCAGCCTGGGCAACCTAGTGAGACCTTGTCTCTATTTTTTTTAATTAAATATAAAAAATGAAATAAACACACTCCATGGCAAAACTCCATTTCTACAAAAAAACAAACAAACAAAAACAAACAAACAAACAAACATAAAGGCCGGGCACGGTGGTTCACACCTGTAATCCAAGCACTTTGGAGGCCAAGGTGGGCGGATCACCTGAGGTCGGGAGTTCAAGACCAGCCTGACCAACATGGTGAAACCCCATCTTTAAAAAAAAAAAGAAAGAAAAGAAAAGAAAAAGAAAAAGAAAAAAGCATAAAAATTAGCCAGACATGGTAATGTGCACCTGTAATCTCAGCTACTCGGAGGCTGAGGTGGGAGCATCGCTTGAGCCCAGGCTACCATGAGCTGTTTGCCCAACTGTACTCCAGCCTGGGTGAAAGTGAGACCCTGTCTCAACAACAAACAAATATATAAATAAAGTAAAGAAACACAGAGAGAGGGAGGATAGAGACCCTGGGGGCAGGAGGAGGAGAGAGACCCAGAGGAGGGAGAGACTGCTGAGAGAAGGGGACAGAGACGGGGAGTGGCAGGAGGGTGGGGACAAAGACCCAGAGAGGAGGAACAAGAGACCCAGGGCAGGGAGGGGAGGCAGAGCTGCACGCAGAGATGGCAGAGTAGCAGGCCATGAGGTCAGAGTGTCTGTGAGGTCGGCTGCAGTCCAGGGTCAGCCCTGGGGTCCTCATGCCCAGAGGTGGGTACCAGTAAATCAGGGATCCCTTTAGACACCCCCCACCCCTGGCTGAGCCATGGAGACCTGGGAGGGACTGCCCCATGAGTCCTTGGTGCCCACAAACGCCAAGCCCCCTCAGGTACAAGGGCGTGTGTCCCAGTGGGGCAGGTGAGGGAGACAGGGACAGAGACAGAGAAGAGAGCCACCTCGCATGAAGCGGAGAGGGTGGAGCCCCACCCTGGAACTTCCTCTTTCAGGGTTCTTCCTTTCTCTCAGCTCTCCCTCTCTCTTTCTCTCTCAGCCTCTGTCTTTCTGCCCATCTCCCCCACTGTCAACACCTCTTCTGTGTGGTGAGCAGACCGCTCACCCCTCTAGGTGAAGATGTCGGCCCAGGAAAGCTGCCTCAGCCTCATCAAGTACTTCCTCTTCGTTTTCAACCTCTTCTTCTTCGTGAGTTGCCTCATGGCTACCCAGCCCGGGCCCAGCCACTGCCGATAACCCGGCCCTCACCTCCCTGTCGTGGCCGACCCCCATAGCCGCATCTCCTCTCCCCAGGTGCTGGGCAGCCTGATCTTCTGCTTCGGCATCTGGATCCTCATCGACAAGACCAGCTTCGTGTCCTTTGTGGGTGAGGGGGGCTGGGGCAGGCGGGAGGGCCTCCCCCAACCTGAGCAACTTCCTGGGGCGTCCCTGGTCTCAGGGAGATACATGGTGCCAGACTCTGCAGGCAGGCCACAGGCTCCCATCCACTGCTCACTGTGCTTCACCTCCCGAAGCCTGCGTCTTCCTCTGGCAAATGGGGTTGTGCATACAAACTGATGATCATGAGAGCCATTTCTCAAGCACTTCCTATCTGTGGGACCTGGGTCGGGTAGCTGGTCAGATGCCCCCACAAACCTTCCCCTCTTGAGGTTCAGAGAGGGGAAGTCCCTTGCTGAATGTCACACAGTAAGGAAGCAAAAGAGCAGAAATAATGTTAATAACAATAATAGGAAAATAATAATGGAGTAACCGGGCCGGGCACGGTGGCTCACGCCTGTGATCCCAGCACTGTGGGAGGCTGAGGCAGGCAGATCATGAGGTCAGGAGATCGAGACCATTCTGGCTAACACAGTGAAACCCCATCTCTACTAAAAATACAAAATATTAGCTAGGCATGGTGGCACGTGCCTATAGTCTCAGTTACTCAGGAGGCTGAGGCAGGAGAATCACTTGAACCTGGGAGGCGGAGGTTGCAGTGAGCAGAAATCGCACCACTGTACTCCAGCCTGAGTATCAGAGTGAGACTCCGTCTCAAAAATAAAATAAAACAAAATGATGGAGTAACCACCTAGATGCTAAACGATCATATTTAAGAAGTTTTTGCCCTGCGTTGAAGAGTGGGTTGAACACATGTTCCCATGTGTCTGTCAAAATGACCCTAGGGGCCAGGTGCAGTGGCTCATTTCTATAATTCCAGCACTTTGGGGGGCTGAGGTAAGTGGATCACTCGAGTTTGGGAGTTTGAGACCAGCCTGGCCAACATAGTGAAACCCTGTCTCTACTAAAACAGCTGGGCGTGGTGGTGAGTGCCTGTAATCCCAGCTACTCGGGATGCTGAGGCAGGAGAATCACTTGAACCTGGGAGGCAGAGGTTGCAGTGAGCCGAGATCGAGTCACTGCACTCCAGTCAAGGCGACAGAGTGAGACTTTGTCTCAAAAAAAAAAACCCTGGGAAATCGGATACCATTCTCTAGGTCTCAGGGAGGTGTAAGGAGCCAAGCCAATGTCACAGAACAAGGGATAGGGCTGAAACTACTGGGGATGAGGAGGAGCTGAAGGAGGAAGGAGAGGGTGAGAGGAAAAGAGAAAGATAGATCCAGAGATGGGAACAGAGGCCCAGAAATGAAGAGAAAGTTTCAGAAGGAGACAGGGACTCAGGGTGGGGCAGGGACAGTGTCCCAGAGAGAAGGGCACCAGAATACTGCTCCCCACTTGGGTGGCTGCCTAGGCAGGGGATGGGGCTGCCTGGAGCTGTGCCACCCGTCTCATCATCACCCCCTCGCCTCTTCTAGGCTTGGCCTTCGTGCCCCTGCAGATCTGGTCCAAAGTCCTGGCCATCTCGGGAATCTTCACCATGGGCCTCGCCCTCCTGGGTTGTGTGGGGGCCCTCAAGGAGCTCCGCTGCCTCCTGGGCCTGGTGAGTGCCCCATCCCTCTCCATCCCTAGGACCACCTCATCCCCACCCCCAAAAATTGCCTGGGCCGAGGCTGCGGGGAGTGGTCAGCCTGATCTCTCCCCTCTGTTCCCCAGTATTTCGGGATGCTGCTGCTCCTGTTTGCCACACAGATCACCCTGGGAATCCTCATCTCCACTCAGCGGGCCAAGGTGAGCTTCCTGCAGCCACTACCGCCCACCTCCAGTGGGGAGGAGGGGGAAGGGAGTGGTGGGAGGGGGTGGAGAGAGACGGAAACAAAGGCAGACAGTGGCTGACATAGATAAAGAGAAATAAAAGGCTGGGCCTGGTGCCTCACATTTGTAATCCAGCACTTTGGGAGGCCAAGGCAGGTGGATCATTTGAGTCCAGGAGTTTGAGACCAGCCTGGGCAACTTAGTGAGACCCCATCTACTAAAAAAAAAAATTATCGGAATGTGGTGGTGCACACCTGTGGTCACAGCTACTTGGGAGTTGAGGTGGGAGGATCGCTTGAGCCAGGGAGTTCAAGGCTGCAGTGAGCCATGCACACATCCTGGGTGACAGAGCAAGACCCTGTCTCAAAAAACAAATTAATAATAAATCATGAATGAGAGAGAGAGAGGCAGAGGACAGAGATACACAAATATAGAGCCTGACAGAGGGAGAGACAGTCAATGACAAGGCCAGAGAAAGACACACCGACTGGACCGAGGGAGAGAGGGATAAACAGCTCCAAAAGGAAACGCAGGAAAAAGAGAGAGAACAAGATAAATAGACGCCCTGAAAGAAGAGCCAGAGACTTAATGAACCGTAGAAATAGTGGGAGAAACAGACAGACCTGAAGTACATAGAGCTAGCCATTCAAGTGAGGATCTGAGGCCGACCCAGAGATGCACAGGGACTCCCTGGGGCTGGCACAGCCTGGGAGGGGCGGGGCGGGGCAGAGGGGGTCCAGCCTCACTGGTGGCCTCTCAGCTGGAGCGAAGCGTGCAGGACATCGTAGAGAAAACCATCCAAAACTACCGCGCCAACCCCGAGGAGACAGCAGCCGAGGAGAGCTGGGACTACGTGCAGTTCCAGGTGCGCCCCCCTCCTCCAGCTCCCTCCAGGACTCTAACCCGGCTCAGCCCTGTGCTACCCGGAGACTCCACCCCCACGTGGCCCCAGTCCCCAGCTCTAGGACCCTAAGGTACCCCAACCCCTCCTAGGCCCGACATCCCCCACTCCCCAGATGACATAACTGGCCCTGGCGTGGCTCACTTTCCCAGTACCAAGACCCTGGCGAGGCTTCGCCCTCTATCTCTAAAACTCCGTCCCCGCCCCCGCCCCGACGTGGGCCAGTACCTAGACCCGAGACCCGGCTTCCCACCTCGTAGACTCTTGGCTTCCACCGGGCCCCGCCCCCGATGGGACTCACATGCCTCTCACTCCCATTATCAGAAGCTCAATTGCACCGCCCACCCAATCTCTAGTCCACAGCGCGAAGCTGCAGCTCCTCCCCCAGCCCCAGGTCACCCTGTGATTCGTGTCTCTCCCAGCCCCGGCCCCATCGCGACTCCAGCTCACTGTCCCCTACCCCACACTCACCACTTAATCTCCTGCTTCCCGACCTGACCTCATACCCATCACCCTGTCCCCTGATCCCCAGCATCATATGTCTCCAGTCCCGAGGTCCCTCTGACCCGTATCCCTCTCGCAGCTGCGCTGCTGCGGCTGGCACTCCCCGCAGGACTGGTTCCGGGTCCACATCCTCAGAGGCAACGGGTCGGAGGCGCACCGCGTGCCCTGCTCCTGCTACAACTTGTCGGCGACCAACGACTCCACAATCCTGGATAATGTGATCTTGCCCCAGCTCAGCAGGCTCAGACCGCTGGCGCGGTCCAGACACAGCACAAACTTCTGCGCGGTCCCTGCAAACAGCCACATCTACCGCGAGGTGGGCAGGGGTTCGGAGCATCAACCGGTAGAATTGGGCCGGACCTGCGGGAGGAGAGGGCTGCCGGCGAGGGGCGGAGCCTCAGGAAGGGCGGAGCCACAAGGAAAGGTACCGTGGGAGGGGCGGGGCCTGTGCGAAGGGCGGGGCCTAAAGAAAAGGCTGGGCTGAATCTGGAATACAGACATATAGGGAGGGGCCAGGCTTGGAAGAGGTGAAGTGAAGGTGCACTAGTAAGGAGACCAAAGAGCCCTGATGCCTGAAGGCGGTGAGGGTTGGGCTGAATTGGGCCTAGGCTTAAACGTCTCAGAAAGAATCCCTTTAACCTTTCCCTACACCTCCAGGGCTGCGCGCAGAGCCTCCGGAAGTGGCTGCACAACAACCTGATTTCCATAGTGGGCATCTGCCTGGGCGTCGGCCTACTCGAGGTGATCTGGCCCCGCCCCCACTCGCAATCGGCCCTAAATCCCTAGATGGCTTCGCCCTTTATTTCGCGTCCTCCGGTTGCCTGGGAAAGATGCGCTGGGGGCGGAGCGCAGCCCACCTGGGCCCTCCAGCCGCCTCACCCAGCACGAGGGGTGGAGGAGGCCTAGCTTCAGGGAGCCGTGATTGGCCGTAGGTAGGGAAAACCTCCTGCTATTGGCTGCGATCTCCCACCCCTTTCCCCGCAGATGACTGTCATGGTGCTGAGCGTACAGCTACAGCGCAGGGCACTCCGCCGGAAACGCGAGCCGCACGTGCCGGGAGCCCGGGGTTCGAGCCCTGGGCCCAGCCTGATCGCTGACAGCGGCGGCGGCGGGCGCTGTGGCGTGCTCAGCAGCAGCGGGCGCAACGGCAGTCTGTGGAGTGGCTGGGGCATGGCAGGTGCCTGCCTCAACTGGGGCGACAAGGCCCCACAGGGCAAGCTGCCCTTGGCCCTGGGGCCCTGGTCGCTGTGGGTTCAATACGAGGACCAGCCTGATAACGGGATTGCGGGCGCAGAATTAAAGGCCGAGGCAGAATTAGAGGCAGAGGCAGAGGGGGAGACAGATGAGCCTCCAGAGTAAAGGACCCTGTACTTGCTTCTGACCTTACTCCTTCCAGCCTCTACCCCCAACCCCGCCTTCCCACCTATTGCAGCGGCGCTTCCCCAACCCCCACTTGTGGCAGCTGTTCCCGCCTCATCAGCCAGCCCTGCAGCAGTTCCCCTCGAGCCCGGCCCATTTATACCTAGTCTCTTCTTCAGCCCCATCCACCCCCGTCTCGCCAGCACCCCTTCCACTACTCTGACCCCATCTCCTTTCTCTATAGCTCGGGTTCATGACGCTCTCGATATTCCTGTGCAGAAACCTGGACCACGTCTACAACCGGCTCGCCCGATACCGCTAGGCCCGCCCTCCCCAAAGTCCTGCCCCACCCCTGTCACGTGCGCTGGGCCCGTCCCGCTGCCTGTAAATATTTGTTTAATCCCCAGTTGGCCTGCAGACTCCCCCGCACCCCGACCTTCACATTCCCCTGGGGACCCAGGTGGCTGCCTGACCACGCTGCTGTCACCTCTCCCATGGGACCTGGGGCTTTCATCCACCAGCTTCCTGCCCCCATCTGTCGGCCTACCACCTCCCACAAGATTATTTTTCGCCCAAACCTCGAATAAATCCCCTGCGTTTTTGGTAAAATAGCTTTATCCTCTGTCAGAACACAAACCAAACTTTGAGAGGAGAGGAAGGAAAGAGTAGCTGTGGCTCACTTAGGAGGAGGGGGGAATGAGATTAGAAAGCTTCACCCCACTGCTTGTGCAGCTGAGATAAAGTCAAGCCCCTAGCACCCACTTATAAATATCTCGTTATATTAAAAAAAATACTTTCAGGGCCCACCTGGCTCTGCTCCTGCAAGAAAGGGTTAATCTTCACTTTGTGATCTCACAGGTCATGGAGTGGGGGTGGGAGGGAGAGGCAGAAATTTCAGGGGGAGGGGTGGCTGGGAAAAAGTAAAGGGGACAAGCAAATGTGTAACTAGGGCCCTGTAAGACATGCAGAGGAGTGTAGGGGGGCCCTGCCAGGGGCTGAGAAGCCAGTGCTGTACCTGGGGGTTGTCTCACTCCTGTCCCCACAATCCCTGATACTCTGGAGTGATCTGTCCTATCAGACACCCACTGTGAGGTCCCAATATCGGGGTTTATCCTTTCCTCAGTCCCAGCCTGTCCAACTCTCCAAGTTTTGGGGGCCCCTCTAACGAATAGGGGCCCCTATTAAGGAAGGACCGCCCCAGTTGCTTAGGCCTCTGAGGTCAACCTCTTCACATGACAGCCCCCTCCCCAAATAAGAAGCATGAGGTGAGCTGGAGGACCTTCCCTGGGAGGAAGGTGTTCTGGGGGTGAGCCAGCTCTGGGGTCCCCCGTCAGTCCCTGACCAGGCGGTAAATGTGGTGCTGGGCCCCACGCTCACTGGTGGAGACCTCGAAGACATAGGCGGTGCACAGCAGCAGTTCCTGGGTGTCTCTGTTTGTCACCACCTGCCAGGGAGGCCAGGATAAGGGACTTAGGCTTAGAAGGGAGGGCAGGGACCACTGTGCCCTCCCCCAAGCTATCACAGGACACCAGCAGGCCTCTTTTCCATCTCCAGGAAGCAGGCCCCCACCATATTATGTTCCCCAAGAGAAAGGGATGCCCAACAAGTCAGGTGCCCTGGGCAATGGGGGTTACCCTCAGCAGAGGGTTGGCAGTGATGATGTATCACGTCTCAGGGTTAATCGGGTTCCCATCACATCACACTCCCCAGGTAAAAGGGGTCCCCATCATGTCACAGGTAAAGGGAGAACCCTCCCTTCAGGTTCTGCAGTCAAGGGGTCTCTGCCTCAGCACAGTCCCCAACGCTAAAGGGGCTCCCACCATATCATGTTCTCAGAGAAGCTGAGGCTCTGCCTTAAAGTGCCCTCCAGTCAGCTTCCCCAGGGAAGGAGGGACTGCCTGACATGTGAGCGCTGTGGGGCTGGGCGCGGTGGCTCACGCCTGTAATCCCAGCACTTTGGGAGGCCAAGGCAGGCAGATCACTTGAGGTCAGGAGTTTGAGACTAGCCTGGCCAACATGGTAAAACCCCATCTCTACTAAAAATACAAAAATTTGCCAGACGTGGTGGGGCGTGCCTGTAATCCCAGCTATTCAGGAGACTGAGGCAGAAGAATCGCTTGAACCGGGGAGGTGGAGGTTGCAGTGAGCCGAGATCATGCCACTGTACTCCAGCCTGGGTGACAGAGGGAGACTCCATCTCAGAAAAAAAAAAGAGAGTGCCGTGACATCCCTACTATATCAGTTCCCTGGGTGAAGGTGTCACCTAAACCAAGGGTCAATTGCGGGGTCTCCACTGTATCAGTTTCCTGGTTAGAAGAGCCTCAGGCTGAGGGTTCACTTCGGAGTCCTTGCTGTGTCCGTTCCTGGGTGAGGAGTTCCCCTAGACTGAGGGTCTGTTACAGGTACTGTCCCTTGACATCCGGGGGCCCCACTCCAGCTCAGCCCCGGGCATCACCTGGAGGATGGTGAAGTTCTCCAGGACGCTGTTCATCATGTATCGCTCGGGCAGCTGCCGCAACTTGTGCAAGAAATTCACCAGGTACTCGCACATGGGTGAACGTAGCAGGCGGTACACAAATCTCCCGTCCTCCAGTTGGGCCCGTTCCGTCTGAACCAAGGGGCAGGGAGTGGGGAGAATGGTGGCTGAGAGACACACGGGTCACCCCAGGAACTGAGCTCCACTCTGTACCTGTTAGATGCCACCACACTGACTCCCACTGCTCCTCCCTCACATCACCCCACCCACAGTGACCAGAGACTGGACCTGAACCCTTGGGTATCCAGCTCAAGATCTCTGCGCCTGCAAATCACAAGCCCCTCAAAGTTATGCTCTGAACCCTCAAAGACCTCTGAACTCCTCTAACCTCCCAGCCCCCAGATGCCCTCCAAAGATCCCTCCATGACATCTGCAAACTCTATCTGACCTCTAAACTTACTTCCCCAAGTCTCCAGCAACCCCTAAGTGTGACTTCTGTTTTGTTTTTTGTTTGTTTGTTTTTTGAGACAGAGTCTTGCTCTGTCGCCCAGGCTGGAATGCAGTGGTGCAATCTCGGCTCACTGCGACCTCCACCTCCTGGGTTCAAGCGATTCTTCCGCCTCCGCCTCCTGAGTAGCTGGGATTACAGGTGCCTGCCACCACGTCCGGCTAATTTTTGTATTTTTAGTAGAGACGGAGTTTCACCATGTTGGTCAGGCTCGTCTCAAACTCCTGACCTTGTGATCTGCCCACCTCGGCCTCCCAAACTGCTGGGATTATAGGTGTGAGCTACCTCGCCAGGCCTTAAGTGTGACTTCTGAACCTTCTTGCCTTAGGAACGTCTCCATATCCATAAGACCCTTCTCAATCTCCGTGACTAAATCTCTATACCACACATTCCCCGTTAGCCCTCAGAATGATTCCTACCTGTGACTTCTGAACTCCACAACTGCTCCCAACTCATGCATTAAACCCTCAAAGAGGCTGGGAGCCATTCCCTCCATGTGCACCCCCAAATGCCTGAGCCATCATGACTTCTGATCCATTCTGCACCCCCGAGTGGTGGGTGGCTGGGTGCTCACCTGCCCAGAGCTCCACCCCTCCAGCCTCACCTCCACCTTCTCCACCACCTGCTTGCCAAAGGAGCAGACCTTGGAGGAACAGGTGAGGGTCATGTGTTCCAGGCTCTCATACTGGCTGCTCACTCCGTAGAAGCCACCACTGCTGCTGCTGCCACCGGCCCCCGCCTCCTCACCACTTGGGCCCCAGTTCAGGTCCGCCTGGGAGATGGGAAGGCACAGATGAGTCAGAGGGGATATCCCTTATAAACAGTGGGGACTGCCAGGCATGGTGGCTCACGCCTGTAATCCCAGCACTTTGGGAGGCCGAGGCTGGCAGATCACCTGAGGTTGGGAGTTTAATACCAGCCTGACCAACATGGAGAAACCCCATCTCTACTAAAAATACAAAATTAGCTGGGCATGGTGGTGCATGCCTGTAGTCCCAGCTACTCGGGAGGCTGAGGCAGGAGAATCGCTTGAAACTGGGAGGCGGAGGTTGTAGTGAGCCAAGACTGCACCATTGCACTCCAGTCTGGGCAACAAGAGCAAAACTCTGTCTCAAAAAAAAAAAAAAAAACCAACAACAGTGGGGCCTCCATTACCCCTGCAGTTCCCAGCTCAATTCCTCAAGCATTTTGTTTTGTTTTGTTTTTGGAAACAGGGTCTTGCTCTGTCACCCAGGCTGGAATGCAGTGGTGCAATCACAGTTCACTGCAGCCTCAACCTCCTGAGCTCAAGTGATCCTCCCACCTCAGCCTCCTGAGTAGCTAGGACTACAGGTGCATGCCACCGCATCCAGCTAATTTTTTGTAAAAACGGGGTTTTACCATGTTGCCCAGACTGGTCTCAAACTCCTGGGCCCAAGTGATCTTCCCAAAAGTGCTGGGATTACAGGCATGAGACACCACCACACCTGGCTTTCAAAGTTCTCCAAGGTCTGGTTTCTGGAGGAGATCCACTGCCCATCAGTGTTGGAGAAGTCTGGGTCCCCAAAATGGTCTTGGCCCTCTCTCCCCAGTAACCAAAGGAGCCCTGGAATTCAACCTTTTTCTCTTGAAGCCACTTAAGAGTTCAGCCCCTTCCAAGGGCCTGGTTACTAAGGCAGCAGTTACTCCTTAGCAACCAGTTGAAGATGGATACCTCCCTCTGAGCCCCTCTCATCCCATTGCTAAGGCAAGTGGCTACTCCCTAGCAACGGAACCTCATGGAGCCCGAGGAGGCCTGACTCCTCTTCAGAGGACCTCCCCACAGCCGAATCTGAGAGGTCAGACTCCCTCCATAACGCCAGTAGTCAAGTGCATAGACAGCTGGCCAAGTGTCACTAGGCCAAGTGGGGCCTAAGGAAGCCTAAGACCTCATCACACCCTTGTTCTGAGTCACCTCCTTGAGAGGCATGCCTCTTCCTCTTCCTAACTTTTTTTTTTTTTGAGATGGGGTCTTGCTCTGTCACCCAGGCTGGAGTGCAATGGTGTTATCTCCACTCACTGCAACCTCTGCCTCCTGGGTTCAAGCGATTCTCCTGCCTCAGCCTCTCAAGTAGCTGGGATTACTGGTGCGAACCACCACGCCTGGCTAATTTTTTGTATTTTTAGTAGAGACAGGGTTTCACCATGTTGGCCAGGCTGGTCTCAAACTCCTGACCTCGTGATCTGCCAGCCTTGGCCTCCCAAAGTGCTGGGATTACAGGTGTGAGCCACTGCGCCCGGCCACTCTTCCTAACTTTAGTTGCTAACACTTCACCAGGTCAGTTTTCTCAGGGGCCCGACTCCATCCCTCACTATGGCAAAACCAAAGGCTTTACCAGCTGCTCTTCTGAACCCCTTCAGCAGTTGGGCTTCCTAAGAGGGTGGCTGTCCAGACCTGGGACCTGATGAGGCCTGTCTTCAACCCCAACAATGCCTAAGCCCTCAGCTGCATTTCCCTAGAGCAGTCTCAGGCCTCCATGTCACACGGAGGAAAGCTTCAGAACCATGACAGTGACATTCTCAGCAAGAATAGTAAAGTTCAGCCCCTCGGCAGGCTTCCTTTTTTTTTTTTTTTTTTTCTTTTTTTGAGACAGGGTCTCATTCTGTCACCCAGGCTAGAGGGCAGTGGCACAGTCTTGGCTCACTGCGCCCTCCACCTCCCAGGCTTAAGTGATCCTCCCGCCTCAGCCTCTGGAGAAGCTGTGACCACAAGTATGCACTGCCATGGCCAGCTAATTTTTTCATTTTTTGTAGAGTTGAAGTCTCATTGTGTTGCCCAGGCTGGTTCTCAAACCAGCCTCTCACCTTAGCCTCCCAGAGTGCTGGGAAGTTAGGAGTGAACCACTCCATCTAGCCAGACTTTCTTCTCAGAGACTACATCTCTCTACCACCCTTATTACTATGAGAGCTAGCACCCCTCAACATCCAGGCAACATTTATTAAGCCCAGGCCAGGTGCTGTGGCTCACACCTGTAAGCCTAGCACTTTGGAAGGCCAAGATGGATGGATCACTTGAGGTCAGGAGTTCGAGACCACCTTGGCCAACGTGGTGAAACCCCATCGCTACTTAAAAATACAAAAATTAGGCTGGGAACAGTGACTCACACCTGTAATCCCAGCACACTGGGAGGCCAAGGTGGGCAGATCACCTGAGCTCAGGAGTTTGAGACCAGCCTGGCCAACATGGCGAAACCCCATCTCTACTAAAAATACAAAAATTAGCTGGTCATGGTGGCAGACGCCTGTAATCCCAGCTACTCGGGAAGCTGAGGCTGGAGAATCACTTGAACCCAGGAGGCTGAGGTTGAAGTGAGGTGCCATTGCGCCATTGCACTCCAGCCTCGGCCACAAGAACGCAACTCCATCTCAAAAAATTTAATTAATTAAATTAAATTAAACACATTGTTTGAGCCCCTGCAGTGTCAGTCCTCATAGTGGACACTAAACCATGTAGACCTAAGAAACACCCAAGATGGGCCCTCTTAGTCACAATTATGTAAATAGCACCTGACATCAGGTCTGTATATAGAAGCGCTTAGGCCGGGCGTGGTGGCTCAGGCCTGTAATCCAAGCATTTTGGAGGCCAAGGTGGGCAGATCACCTGAGGTTGGGAGTTCAAGACCAGCCTGACCAACATGGTGAAACCCCATCTTTAAAAAAAAAAAGTGCTTAATAAATGATTGCTACATAAATATAGGACTTGGCCGGGTACAGTGGCTCATGCCTGTAATCCCAGCACTTTGGGAGGCCAAGGGGGGAGGATCATTTGAGGCCAGGAGTTTGAGACCAGCCTCGCCAACATGGTAAAATCCCATCTCTACTAAATATACAAAAATTAACCAGATGTGGTGGCAGGCTCCTGTAGTCTCAGCTACTCGGGAGGCTGAGGTAGGAGAATCGCTTGAACCTGGGAGGCAGAGGTTTCAGTGAGCCGAGATCCAGCCACTGCACTCCAGCCTGGGTGACAGTGAGACTGTCTCAAAAATAAATGAATGAATGAATAAATAAATACGGGAAATGACAAAGCCACTCCATGGCTCCTTCAATCACTTCTCAAAGCCATTCTCTAGCAACAAGGTCTGGTGGAACTGACGCAAAGCATCAGTCCCCTCTTTAGAGACCAGAGCCTCCACAAGTCCACTGGCTAAGGCGAGGGGAACGTTTCTTAGCAGCAAGGCTTGGTGCAGTCAGGTGGGGCACAGAGAAGCCTGAAGTGAGGCAAACCAATGCCCAGGATCATATGAGTTACACAGCCGGGTAACTAAGCATATCAGTTACATGTGGCAATGTCTAGTGGGATCCAGGGAGGCCCCAGCACCTCCAACCCACCCTGGGGGCTGCCCTCCTCGGTGTTCCTTGTGGCAAAGTGGGCTGACACTCCAAGCCATGAGGACTGACCGGTACATCCCAGACTGACCTGGTAGGGCTCGCGACTGTCTGTCTTAGGGCCAGAGGTCTCTGCTAGGACACCACAGGATTTGTGAGCACTTTGGGTTTTGCTGTGAAAACCTACCCAGAACTTGACCAGGAAGAAGGCGTGGGGGGGCCCACGATCATACAGCTCCCGGAGGCCACCTTTTTTCTCGGGGAATTTGTCGTAGATCTGCCGGACGTCCACGCTCTCGAGCGGCGGCGCTCCGGGGCTGGGGCAGTGCTGGCTAATGTGCACGAACAGGTGCCTCTGGTACTGAGGAGGGTTGACCGTGGGTGAGAAGTTGGAGGTGAGCTGGACCTCCAGCCCGTGCTGCCTGAGCCTACCTCATGCCGTCACCATCCCCACAGCTCTAGCCAGCTGTTCCACACTGTCCACCCAGCACTGGGCTGGACCTCCACCCACTGTCCCCACTCCTGCTCCCGCACTCACAGTCCCCTGCAGCCCCAGCAGTCCCATAGTCCCCAGCTCCCTGCCGTACCCCCTCAACTCCATCCTCACTGCCTCAGCCTCAGCTCAGGCCTCCCACCCTCACCCCAGCCTCCAACCTGGCCTCCCCAGTTCATCCCTCACGTGGTTCCAGAGCTGACCCTGGCCCTCCCCTGGTCACAGCCCTCTCATAATTCCCAGCACCCTCAAGACAAAGCTCACACTCCCTAGGCCTGGTTTTATATAGAACAGGTGCTCATAAATGTTCAGTGGATAGATGAGTGTGAATGAATGGGAATCCACAGAGGTCTTAGGATTAATGTTTTGACTGACGTTTATATGGTGTGGCAGAGACTGATATGTGTTCACAAATCTTGGTTCCTTGACACAGTGCGAAACTGCATTTCCCAGGCTGCTTTGCAGTTAGGTGTGACCACATGACTAAGTTCTGGTCAATGGGATGTGACCAGGTCTGACAGTTGACACATCCAAGCAAGACTCCTAAAACCTCCTGCACAATCTTAACTCTCTCCTTTCCTCAATCTGCTGGGCAGATGCAGAGGCTCCATCAGCACATTCTGAAGCCTTGGAAAATGGCAGGACCACAAAATGGAAGGAGCCTGTATCCCCAAATCACTTGAGTGCCAGGCTCCTGCTGAACTTACATTGAAATGCTACATGAAACTTATCTGGCATTCAGTCCCTAAGAGTTAGGAGCTGTTTCTTCTAACAGCCCACTCCATCCTAGCCCAGGAGAAGCTCAAGCACAGAAATAAGACCTTTTCCAAGTTACTAGGATGCATCGCAAAGCCTAATGAACAGTAGAAACTCAATATGTTTGATGAATGAATAAATTATGTTCTGAGGAGTTTTTCAGAACTTCCCAACTTGTCACCCCATGAGCTTCCAGTTCTTTATGCTACTAGTTCTCAAAATACAGTCCCCAGACCAGCTGCCACAACTCACCTGGTAGCTTATTAGAAACACAAATTCTCAAGCCCCACATCACATCTAGCACATCAGAAATTCTGGGGATGGGGCCCAGCAATCTCTGTTTTAAGAAGCCCTCCAGATGATTCTGATACATGCTAAAGTTTGAGAACCGTGACTTTATACCTTCCCTCCCTGTCATCCTCTATATAACAAAATCCCTCAGTGACTATACCTAAATTTCACTCACAGAATCAACTGCATCCGGCGGTTCCACAAAGGCTGAGAACTCTACCAGCTGCAACCGGGCAGTGCCCAGGGCCCGAGCCTGCCAGGCTGGGGGTGATGGGGCAGGTGGGGGCAGGGGTGAGAGGGCTTGGGGGGGCTCGTACCCTAGAGAGAGAGAAGAAAGAACAATACAAATTGCTAACAGTTATTGAATATATCAGGTACTGTTGTCTCTTGCCTGCCTCCACTTAGAAGCTGAAAAAGCTAAATACTCACTTTCCCAGCCTCCCTTGCAGTTAGAGGTGGCCATGTGACACAGTCCTAGCCAATGAGACGTTAGGGGAAATCTGCTGGGGGGCTTCTGGGAAGGAGTTTCTTCCTGAATGAAAAAGACAGAACTTTGGGAGGAGAAAGCTTTTGGCCCTGGCCAAGTCCTGCTTGGGACACTGATATGGTTTGGATATTTGTCCCCTCCAAATCTCATGTTGAAATGTGATCCCTGGCCGTGGCTCATGCCTGTAATCCCAGAACTTTGGGAAGCTAAGGCAGGTGGACCACAAGGTCAGAAGATCGAGACCATCCTGGCTAACATGGTGAAACCCCATCTCCACTAAAAATACAAAAAATTAGCCGGGCATGGTGGCAGGTGCCTGTAATCCCAGCTACTTGGGAGGCTGAGGCAGGAGAATCGCTTGAACCTGGGAGGTGGAGGTTGCAGTGAGCCAAGATCATGCCACTGCACTCCAACCCGGGGGACAGGACAGAGCAAGGCTCCAACTCAAAAAAAAAAAAAAGAAAGAAAGAAATGTGATCCCCAAGGTTGGAGATGGGGCCTGATGAGAAGTGTGTGGGTCGTGGCGGCGGATCCCTCATGAATGTCTTGGTACCCTCCCTAAATAGTAATGAGTGAGTTCTCACTCTTTGAGTTGATGTCAGCTGGTTGTTTAAAGGAGCCTGGCCTCACTGTCTTGCTCTCTCTTGCCATGTGACATGGTGGCTCTCCTTCCCCTTCCACCATGATCCTAAGCTTCCTGAGGCCCTCACCAGAAGCAGAGGCTGGCAACATGCTTTCTGTACAGCCTGCAGAACTGTGAACCAAAAAAAACCTCTTTTCCATATAAATCACCCAGTCTCAGGCATTCCTTTATAGCAATGCAAATGGACCAACACAGATATGGTGCCTGGAGTTGCAACAGCCATCTTGGGACAATCAGACAGACATCAGGGGGACTACAGAGATGCCAGTCCTGATATTGCTAGCCCACACGGGAACAGCGCAACTCCAGACTTTTTATTTTATGGACTCATGACCTGAATGCTTTTACTATTTAAGGCATTGTCAATTTGGGTCTTCTGTTACTTGCAGCCAAAAGTATTCCTAATTGATAACTCTATGGAAACTAAGGGAACTAGGGACTCCCTCTTTGACTGATCTGAGTTCTCAGAGCCATATCAGCGTGGACTTCCAGAAGCCATCTTTGCTGTCAAGTAGCTGAGTCTGCCTGGAAATGAAGCCACCACAGTGGAAAGCAGATCAAAGTAATTCCTGATGCCATCACTTGAGCCGCTGGATCCAGCCATGCCTGAAGCCACAATTCTGAATTATCAGTTACTGGAACCAATAAATCAATAGATTTTTCTTTCTTTCTTTTTTATTTTTTGGAGAAGGAATCTCGCTCTGTCACCCAGGCTGGAGTGCAATGGCACAATCTCAGCTCACTGCAACTCTGCCTCCCAAGTTCAAGCAATTCTCCTGCCTCAGCCTCCCGAGAAGCTGTGGTTACAGGTGCATGCCACCACACCTGGCTAATCTTTGTATTTTCAGTAGAGGCAGGGTTTCACCATGTTGGCCAGGCTGGTCTTGAAATCCTGACCTCAGGTGATCCACCCACCTTGGCCTCCCAAAGTGCTGGGATTACAGGCATAAGCCCTAACACCAGGCCTCTTCTTTTTTGAAATGTTACTTCACCTGGCTTGATTTGGATTTCTATCACTTGCAGGTGAAAGCATCTTGACTAACACACCTCCCCAATGTCTCATAAGCTAGCAAGTGGCAGAACACAAACCCAGTGTGCATGGCTACAAAGACCATGCTCTTAACCATCACACATTCCACCACTCAGCTCTCCAGCACCACCCTGCTCCCCTGCCCCCAACACACACACCCTGCCTCAAAGCTGGGCTTCAGTAAGAATGTATCCCCCAATTGGCCAGGCACGGTGGCTCATGCCTGTAATCCCAGCACTTTGAGAGGCCAAGAAGTGCAGATCACAAGGTCAAGAGATCGAGACCATCCTGACCAACATGGTAAAATCCCATCTCTATAAAATTACAAAAATTAGCTGGTGTGGTCATGCGCACCTGTAATCCCAGCTACTGGGGAGGCTGAGGCAGGAGAATTGCTTGAAACCAGGTGGTAGAGGTCGCAGTGAGCTGAGATCGCACCACTGTACTCCAGCCTGGCAACAGAGCATGACTCCGTCGCCAAAAAAAAAAAAAAAAGAATGTATCCCCAGTTGATGGAAGGTTGAAGAAAAGGCAGTAGGGGTCGAAGAGAGAGAGGGAAGACAAGGGAGGGTGGACCGAAGGATCTTACCTGGGAGGTCAGTAGATGGGGGAGTCAGTGACAAGGAGAACGGTGTCTGTGAGAATGGCTTCACGCTGAGGGAGAAAGGAAGCCAGGGGTCAGCCAGGTAGAAAGATGCTAATGTCACCAGCAAATGTATACTAAGAGGCCACAAGCCAGACCCTGTGCTAATACATTTTGTGCACAATCTCACTGAAGCCTCATAGCCCATGAGGTAGGTTGAATCACTGCTCTTCTCATTGTACAAACGAGGAAACTGAGGTATAGAGGGTCAACTGACCTGCCGAAAGTCACACAGCTGAGAGGCAGCGGAGCAGGAACTTGAACCCAGGTCAGTCTCAGCCCGGTATCTCAGGCTTTTGATGATGACATTTTGGTATCTCTCACAAAATGTCGGAAAGAGAAGAGAAACCGGCCGGGCATGGTGGCTCAGACCTGTAATCTCAGCACTTTGGGAGGCCGAGGTGGGTGGATCACTTGAGGTCAGGGGTTCGAGACCAGCCTGGCCAACATGCTGAAACCCTGTCTCTTCTAAAAATACAGAAATTAGCCGGGCATGGTGGCAGGCAGGAGGCTGAGGCAGATTTGCTAGAACCTGGGAGGCAGAGGGTGCAGTGAGCTGAGATCATGCCATTATACCCCTGGTGACAGAGCAAGACTCCATCTCAAAAAACAAAAAAGAAGAGAAAAAAAGAAACCAGTGCTAGGATTACAGGTGTGAGAGCCACCACACCTGGCCTCCTTTTCTTATTAATTCTTCGTTTATATGTTTATTGTCTGTCTCCTCCAGGCCCCAAACATATGAAGCTCCATGAAGGCAGGGATTCCACCTGTCTTACTCACTGCTGTGACCCCCAAACCAAGCACAGAATCAGGCACTTAGCAGGCACTCAGCAAATACTGGACTGGCCTCCTCTAGCTTCTTGGAACCCAGCAAGATCTAGCTCAGGACCTTGTCACATGCTATTCTCTCTGCCTAATATATTCCCACTCCCATTCTTTTTTTTGGGGGGGTGGTTTCACCATGTTGCTCAGGCTGGTCTCGAACTCCTGACCTCAGGTGATCCACCCGCCTTGGCCTCCCAAAGTGCTGAGATTATAGGCCTGAGCCACTGCACCCGGCCTCCCACTCCCATTCTTCACCTGGCTAAGTCCTACCCAGGCTTCAATGTTACCTTCTCAGAGAAACCCCTAGAACTTTCTCCTCCACCCCAGAACCTGCTGTGGTTCTTCACAGCACCTCACACACTCTTCAGTTTTCTGTTTATGCAGGTGACAATTTGATTAACACTCATTTACCCCATTTCACTAACAGCTCCATGAAAGCGGAAACCCCAGGCTCAGTGCGGTGCCTGCCCAACCCTCTACCTTCCAGCTCAGCACCCTCCCCTACAAACCCTCACCTCCCAGGGACTTGATCTGATGCTTCCCATGTCCCCATTCAGCAGCAGCTCCCCAGTGACCTTCCTTCTCTCCCAGTCTGGATCCCACAGCCTGTCACTGCACTCTTTCTTTTTTTTTGTTTGTTTTTGAGACAGAGTCTTGCTCTATCGCCCGGGCTGGAGTACAGTGTCGAGGTCTTGACTCACTGCAACCTCCGCCTCCTGGGTTCAAGTGATTCTCCTGCCTCAGTCTCCTGAGTAGCTGGGACTACAGGCGCACGCCCCACGCCCAGCTACATTTTTTTGTGTGTTTTTAGTAGAGACCAGGTTTCACCATGATGGCTAGGATGGTCTTCATCTCCTAACCACGTGATGCCCCCACCTCGGCCTCTCAAAGTGCTGGGATTACAGGCATGAGCCACCATGCCTGACCCTCACTGCACTCTTCCTCTGGCACTCTGGCAATACTGTCAACACTCCTGTCTCACCATCTGGCAGCCACACTACCCAACCAATGTGAAGCCTGGATCCATCAGCTCCTCTCTGGGCTGAAAAATACACCCCAGCCCCGCATGGTGGCTCATGCCTGAAATTCCAGCACTTTTGGAGGTCGAGGCAGGGGAATCACTTGAGCCCAGGAGTTTGAGACCAGCCTGGCCAACAAAGCAAGGCTCCATCTCCACCAAAAAAAAATCAAAAAATTAGCCAGGCATGGTGGTACACGCCTGTAGTCTCAGCTACTTGGGATACTGAGGCAGGAGGATTGCTTGAGCCCAGAAGGCTGAGGCTGCAGTGAGCCACGATCATGCCACTGCACTCCAGCCTAGCCAACAGCGCAAGATCCTGTTTTTAAAAAAAAAAAAAGAAAGAAAGAAAAAGGACTTCCCATGATCTTCTGGGGCCCATTTCTATTCTTGCAGGCTAGAAACACATCCTGTCACCTCAAGGCTCTCTCAGAACTGAAAAGGACACTCCCACTTACCTCTGGACCCATTTTCTTCCTTCTGAATCTAAGAGAAGACTATAACCTCTGTTCTACCCTCAGGTCCAAGGACCACCTAATGGAGGCTGGGCACGGTGGCTCACACCTGTAATCCTAACACTTTGGGAGGCCAAGGCAGGTGAATCACAAGGTCAGGAGTTCAAGGCAGCCTGGCCAAGATGGTGAAACCCTGTCTCTACTAAATACAAAAATTAGCCAGGCATGGTGGCAGGCGACCGTAGTCCCAGCTACTCGGGACGCCGAGGCAGGAAGGGAGAATCACTTGAACCCAGGATGCAGAGGTTGCAGTGAGCCAAGATCGCGCCACTGCACTCCAGCCTGGGCAGCAGAGTAAGACTCCAAGTCTAAAAAAAAAAAAGAGCCACCTAATGGGATGAAAATTAGCCCTCCCATGAGCCACAGCAGTCTCTGGACCTATAGTTGCCTTTCCTATGAGCCTCTAGGGCCCAGGCAATGCCTCTGGAAGGCCACCATCCCCACGGATGGCCCCTCCACAGCCTTCCCACTCACCAAGTGCCATGCTGAGCTCTTTTTTTTTTTTTTGAGACGGAGTCTCGCTCTGTTGCCCAGGCTGAAGTGCAGTGGCGCGATGTCGGCTCACTGCAACCTCCGCCTCCCAGGTTCAAGCGATTCTCCTGCCTCAACTTCCCGAGTAGCTGGGATTACAGGCATGCATCACCACGCCCAGCTAATTTTTGTATTTTTAGTAGAGACGGGGTTTCACTATGTTGACCGGGACAGTCTCAATCTCCTGACCTTGTGTTCCGTCCGCCTCAGCCTCCCAAAGTGCTGGGATTACAGGCGTGAGCCACCGCGCCCTGCCATGCTTAGTTCATTTTATCCCTAAACCTGCTCTCCACACTGCACATCTCCAGACAGCCCCACCAACTCCACTCACCAGTCAGCGAAGACGCCATCCTTGCCTCCTCCTTCCTTCCCATCCCTCCTCCTATCTCTGACCAGGGACCTCCTCCCTATCCCAACTCAGACCTAGTCCTGAGTACTTATTATGTGTCAGCTCCCATTCTCATCACTGTCCACATGTTAAACTCGCTTATTCCAGGCTGGGCGCGGTGGCTCACGCCTGTAATCCCAGCACTTTGGGAAGCTGAGGCAGGTGAACCACGAAGTCAGGAGTTCAAGACCAGCCTGGCTAACGTGGTGAAACTCCGTCTCTACCAAAAAAACAAAAAATTAGCTAGGTATAGTGGCAGGTGCCTGTAGTCTCAGCTACTCAGGAGGCTGAGGCAGGAGAATTGCTTGAACCCAGGAGGTGGAGATTGCAGTGAGCCGAGATTGCACCACTATACCCCAGTCTAGGTGAAAGAGTTGAGACTCCATCTCAAAAAAAAAAAACAAAAAAACCAAACCTCATTTATTCCAACACCAACACAGTGGGGGAGCTACTATTATTATTATTATTATTTTTTTTTTTTTGCTCACCTTCAACTGTCTTGATTGAGTTATAGGGAGATATTATTATTATTCCCATTTTAGAGATGAGGAAACTGAGGCTTTGAGCATTGAAGTCACCTACCCAAAAGCCTATAACCAAGAAAGGGTGGAGCTAGGATTCAAATCCAGTAACCTGGCTCCACACTCTGTGTTCAAAAGGGAGATGGGCCAGGTGCAGTGGCTCACGCCTGTAATCCCAGCATTCGGGAGGCCAAAGTGAGTGAATCAATGGAGACCAGGAGTTCGAGACCAGCCTGGCCAACATGGCAAAACCCCATCTCTACTGAAAATACAAAAATTAGTTGGGCATGGCGGTGGGCACCTGTAATTCCAGCTACTTGGGAGGCTGAGACAAGAGAATCACTTGAACCCAGGAGGTGAAGTTGCAGTGAGCTGAGATGGTGCCATTGCTCCCCAGCCTGGGCAACAGAGCAAGACTGCATCTCAATAAATAAATAAAAGGGGGAGATTGGAGCCAGAAGGTGGAGTGAAAGTAGTCTCTGTCAGGCTGTGAGAGTGGGAGGCAGGTGCAGAACCAGGACACATAGTACTCACTCTGGAACATTCCAGGGGGGCCCAGAGCCCCCAGACCAAAACTGGAAAAGCTCAGAGGCCTGGAGAGGACACAAAGAAAAATGGTTAGTCAGTCCCCTGTGGACAGCTGCGGCCCCATCCATCCCCCTTTGCCCCCAAGTCCCACAGTCCCCAACCTGGACCACCTGAGGCCCGGTGGGACCCAGTTTGGCCTGCAGGGAAGGTGCAGAGATGAGCTGGGCAGAGGACATGGTCGCCATTGTCTGGAAAGCCTTGTCCTTGGAAACCTGGTCCTGGAGGAAGAGGTGGAAGTTCCCATGAGTGGGGCATGCCAGTCAACATGGCAAGAGGGGGACGATGCTGGGGTGGGGTGAGAATGGGGAGGTGCAGAGGTGGGGAGTCAAGGCAAAGGGTTGGTGCCCAGGCATGGTGGCTCACGCCTGTAATCCCAGCACTTTGGGAGGCCAAGTTGGGCAGATCACTTGAGGTCAGGAGTTCAAGATCAGTCTGGCCAACATGGCGAAACCCTGTCTCTACTAAAAATACAAAAATTAGCCGGGTACGATGGCGCACACCTATAATCCCAGCTACTAGGGAGGCTGAGGCACGAGAATCGCTGGAACCCAGGAGGCAGAGGTTGCCATGAGTGGAGATCACACCCCTGCATTACAGCTTGGGCGACAGAGCGAGACCTTGTCTCCAAAAAAAAGGCAAAGGGTTGGGGGAGGGTTGAGCCTCTCACCGCAGCCCTCTGCCCCTTCTCAGGATGGGGTACTAGTCTGGAGTGAACGTGGGTAGTAGGATGGGCAGGGGGACTTACCACATTCAGGGCCTGCCCGTGGGGGTGGGGGAGGGTGCCAAAGGAGGAAAGAAAACATGACTTAGGAAGTGTGGCCTGGACTCCCCGACCTCCCTGCCCTACCCGCCCGCACAGCCCCGCCACCCTGAGCTGAGCAATGCCAGGGGATGGATGCAGAACAGGAAGTGGAGGTGGCCAGCCCTGGAGGGGAAAAGGGGCTCCCTGCCCAGAAAGACATCGATGAGGGTTTCCAGAACAAGGAAAGCCAGAAGGTTCCCAGATGTCCAGGCGACAGGAAATGAGAATTTCAGAGCCAGTGGGAAGACGAGGTGAATGTTTCCTAATCCAGACAGAACTGATAGGTAACAGAGAAGGCTGAGAACAGGACGAAAAGGAAGGGTTTCAGATCTAGAGAGAAAGAAAGGGAAAGCTTCTGGGTATTTAACACACACCCCCCCCCACACACACACACCCCACCCCCCCCCACACACACACAATAACAGGAAGCTGGCTGGGCGCGGTGGCTCACGCCTGTAATCCCAACACTTTGGGAGGCCAATGTAGGCGGATCACAAGGTCGAGAGATAGAGACCATCCTGGCCAGCATGGTGAAATGCCATCTCTATTAAAAATACAAAAAATTAGCTGGAGGTGGTGGAGTGTGCCTGTAATCCCTGCTACTCAGGAGACTGCGGCAGGAGCATCACTTGAACCCAGGTGGCAGAGGTTGCAGTGAGCCAAGATTGCGTCACAGCACTCCAGCCTGGCAATAGAAGGAGACTCCATCTCAAACACACACACACACACACACACACACACACACACACACCAGAAAACGACTGTCCCCAAGTCCAGAAAAAGAGACAGAAAAACCCTGCACACCCAGAAGGGGAAGAAAATGAGGGTCTCAGGCCAGGAGGAGCCAGGAAATCCAAAGGATGAGGAAAATAAAATGGACAGGGAATCTCCACCAGGAAATGAAGATTTACGGTCATGAAAAGAGTAGGCAGGCCACACGAAGCCCAGGAAATGGGAAAAGAAACCAGGGGAGACGACGACGACTTCACAGCACGAGAGGGGGAAGAAGGGGAAGAAGGAGACCGCCAGGAAGTGGGAAAGGAGGGACAGGAGCTGAGGGAAGGGAGGGGACAGGAACAGTAGCCAAGGGAGAGGACCGACGGCTCATCCTTCCCGCCGTCCTGAGCGAAGCCTTTAGCCCCTCCATGCCACCGCTCCCTGCCCAGGGTCTCCGTGACTGCATCACCATCCCTACCCAGGTCCCTTTGTGGCCACTGACTCCCACCCAAGATGTCTGCACATCCTGCCCGTCCACAGAGGTCCCTCACCTGAGGTCTCTGTCCCTCTCTCTCTCTGGGCCTCTGTCCCTCTCTCTCTCTGGGCCTCTGTCCCTCTCTCTGGGTCTCTGTCCCCCTCTCTCTCTGGGTCTCTGTCCCCCTCTCTTTCTGGGTCTCTGTGCCCCACTCTCTCTGGGTCTCTGTCCCTCTCTCTCTGGGCCTCTGTCCTCCTCTCTCTCTGGGTCTCTGTCACCCTCTCTCTCTGGGTCTCTGTCCCCCTCTCTCTGGACCTCTGTCCCCCTCTCTCTGGGCCTCTGTCCCCCTCTCTGGGTCTCTGTCCCCCTCTCTCTCTGGGTCTCTGTCCCCCTCTCTTTCTGGGTCTCTGTCCCCCTCTCTCTCTGGGTCTCTGTCCCTCTCTCTCTGGGCCTCTGTCCTCCTCTCTCTCTGGGTCTCTGTCCCCCTCTCTCTCTGGGTCTCTGTCCCCCGATCTCTCTGGGTCTCTGTCCCCCGATCTCTCTGGGTCTCTGTCCCCTCCTCTCTCTGGGTCTCTGTCCCCCTCTCTCTCTGGGTCTCTGTCCCCCATCTCTCTGGGTCTCTGTCCCCCATCTCTCTGGGTCTCTGTCCCCCTCTCTCTCTGGGTCTCTGTCCCCTCCTCTCTCTGGACCTCTGTCCCCCTCTCTCTGGACCTCTGTCCCCCTCTCTCTGGACCTCTGTCCCCCTCTCTCTGGACCTCTGTCCCTCTCTCTCTGGGTCTCTGTCCCCTCTCTCTCTGGGTCTCTGTCCCCCTCTCTCTCTGGGTCTCTGTCCCCCTCTCTCTCTGGGTCTCTGTCCCTCTCTCTCAGTCTCTGTCCCTCTCTCTCTGGGCCTCTGTCCCTCTCTCTCTGGGCCTCTGTCCCCCTCTCTCTAGATCTCTGTCCCTCCCCCGGGCCTCTGTCTCCCACTCTCTGGGTCTCTGTCCCCCTCTCTCTCTGGGTCTCTGTCCCTCTCTCCGGGTCTCAGTACCCCCGACAAGTCTCTGTCCCCCTCTCAGGATGTCTCCGTTGGTCCCTACCTTCAACTTGGACTGTATTTCCCTCGATTTCCTTCGGGCCAAAACCTGGATGTGACTAGAAACCTGGAAGGATCAACAGAGAAGCAGATTCAGGCCGTGGGCTCCTGCCCTGTGCTCACTGCCCCTTCCCTCCCCGCAGGTGCCTCACTGAGCTGCTAGAACACGAAAGGTGACAAACACACTGAAGACAAGGCCAGATGTGGTGGCCTGTAACCCAGCATTTTGGGAGACTGAGGCGGGTGGATCACAAGGTCAGGAGTTCGAGACCAGCCTGGCCAACATGGTGAAACCCCATCTCTACTAAAAATACAAAAATCAGCCAGGCGTGCTGGTGGCGCATGCCTGTGATCCCAGCTACTCTGGAGGCTGAGGCAGGAGATTGCTTGAATCCAGGGGCAGAGGTTGCAGTGAGTCGAGATCCCACCATTGCACTCTAGCCTGGCTGACAAGAGCTAGATTTTGTCTCAAAAAAAAAAAAAAAAAACCACACTGAAGATGAGCACCAACTCGGGAGCTTGCGAACACAGATGTCCATAAAGGAGCTGACGAACACCACGGATCCTCCCCGGGCCCATCCCACCCAGGCTTCCTTCCCCTCCACCATGCTCTCTGTGGCTCCTCTGCCTCTAACACAACTGCTAGAAAAACAATCGATCCCCAAATAGGCACAGTGAGAGCACACTAACAGGTGTGCTGATACAGTTCAGATGTTTGCCCCTCCAAATCTCATGCTGAAATGCGATCTCCAATGCTGGAGGTGAGGCCTGGTGGGATCGGATCACGGAGGCAAACCCCTCATGAATGGCTTAGCACCATCTCCTTGATGATGAGTGACTTCTCTCTCAGTTCACTCAATATCTGGTTGTTTAGTCTGGGCGCAGTGGCTCACGCCTGTATCCCAGCACTCTGGGAGGCCGAGGCAGGCAGATCACCTGAGGTTAGGAGTTTACCAGCCTGAGACAAACATGGAGAAAGCCCATCTCTATTAAAAATACAAAATTAGCCAGGCGTGGTGGTGCATGCCTGTAATCCCGCTACTCGGGAGACTAAGACAGAATTGCTTGAACGCGGGAGGTGGAGGTTGCAGTGAGCCAAGATCACTCCACTGCACTCTAGCCTGGGCGACAGAGCTAGACTCTGTTTCAAAAAATAAATAAACAAATATATAAATAACCCAGCCTAGGGTAATTCTTCATAGCAACACCAACGACTAATGCACACACCGAGAAGACAGAGGAAGGCGCAGGAATTAGCTTCTTTTCTTTTCTTCTTTTTTTTTTTTTTGACAGAGTTTTCGCTCCTGTCACCCAGGCTGGAGTGCAGTGGCGCTATCTGGCTCATGGCAACCTCCGCCTCTCGGGTTCAAGCAATTCTCCTGCCTCAGCCTCCTAAGTAGCTGGGATTACAGATATGTGCCACCTCGGCTAATTTTGTATTTTTAGTAGAGATGGGGTTTCTCCATGTTGGTCAGGTTGTTCTCAAACTCCCCACCCCAGGCGATCCGCCCACCTCAGCCTCCCAAAGTGCTGGGATTACAGGTGTGAGCAACTGCGCCCAGCCCTTTTTTTTTTTTTTAAGACTCAGTCTCACTTTTGTCCGTCACGCAGCAGTGCAATGACATGATCTCGGCTCACTGCAACCTCCGCCTCCCAGGTTCAAGCAATTCTCCTGCCTCAGCCTCCTGAGTAGCTGGGACTACAGGCGCCTGCCACTACACCGGGCTAACTTGTATTTTTAGTAGAGATGGGGTTTCACTATGTTGGTCAGGCTGGTCTTGAACTCCTGACCTCAGGTGATCTGCCCACCTCAGCCTCGCAAAGTGCTGTGATTACAGGCGTGAGCCACCGTGCCAGGCCAGGAACCAGCTTCTTCCTTGAACCCGAACCTGCCCATAGCAGGATGACCCTAAGACCGGCCCATCCCAGACAGAAGCCCACAAGTCAATTCTGAGACCTGTTTTCGAGTTCGGGTCTTCCCTGTTCTCAGCTTGATGTAGCGGGCAATCAGTTCGTTCCGACCTGAGGATTCAAAGAAGGAACAGAGTTAGACCTTCCCCTAACTCTGTGTGGGGAAGCAGAACTTCCCCACAGCAAGGACACCAGGGAAGAAGAGAGCAGCAAGGGTCCCCAAAGGTCTGCAGTAACTGGCTGTGGGTCCCCTCAGCTACATGGAAGCCAGACTGCTTGGGTTCAAATCCCAGCTCCATCACGCACTAGCTCTGTGTGACCATAAGCAAATCACTTAACCTATCTGCACCTCAGTTTCCTCATCTGTGCAATGGTGATGCTAGCTCCTACTTCAGAGTCATTGTGAGGCTGTAATATATGTTCCCATGAGCAGGTGTTAGAGCTCCATTAGCACTGGTTACTGTCATTATTAATGGGGGGTGGGGGCGGGGCAAAAGACAGGAGCAGACTCACCATACATCTTGCCTTCATCGGACAAAATAATTTTCCGGCGGCCGCAGGGTGGGTAGATGGCCAGAGCCTCCTGGAAGCTCTGCTCAATGTCTGGACTCCACACCCCCTCTGCATCCGGGCCCCCGTCACCCCCGGCCCCCTCACTGCCGCCGGTACCCTCCTCACTGCCTTCCTCACTGCCCGTCCAGCCACTGCCATCATCCAGGGGGGCCCCAGCCCGGGGTTCCCCCATCTGGGCCTGGAGAACACAGAACTCAGCAAGCTTCCCCCGAACCCCACCCTCCAAGCTTCCCCCGAACCCCACCCTCCGGATCACTGGGTCTGCAGGAGGAGGGAGCTGGGGGCCTGGACTCCTGGGTCTGAGGGAGGAGGGGCTGGTGCCTGGACTCCCGGGTCTGAGGGAGGAGGGGCTGGGGGCCTGGACTCCCGGCTCTGAGGGAGGAGGGGCTGGGGGTCTGGACTCCTGGGTCTGAGGGAGGAGGGGCTGGGACCTGGACACCTGGGTCTGAGGGAGGAGGGGCTGGGGGCCTGGACCCCTGGGTCTGAGGGAGGAGGAGCTGGGGCCTGGACTCCTGGGTCCAGAGGAGAAGTGGCTGGGGGTCTAGACTCCAGAGTCTGAGGGAGGAGAAAGAGCTGGATTTCTGGGAAAGCCAAGAGTGGAAGTGTTCTCTGAGTTTGCAGAGGAACTTAAATTGTGATGAAGTCAACCACGTTGATTACACTAGAGTGATTACCCCAGAGGAATGCCAAGGGCCATGAGGGCTAAAGGTTAGGGTATGAATTAAAGGTTTAAAAAAGACAGGAGGCAAGAGCTAGTGGCGGGGAAGGAGGGTGTGGTGAAACTTTCCCAGTCCCACCTCGAGAACAGGTGCGAGAATGTGAGCAGCAGCTGCAAGAAGAAAGAGGGGTCAAGTAAGGTTGAGAGGAGGCCTAGAGAGAGGGACAGAGACCCAGAGAGAGAGGGGGACAGACCCAGAGAGAGAGAGGGACAGAGACCCAGAGAGAGAGGGGGACAGACCCAGAGAGAGAGGGGGACAGAGACCCAGAGAGAGAGGGGGACAGAGACCCAGAGAGAGAGGGGGACAGACCCAGAGAGAGAGAGGGACAGAGACCCAGAGGGAGAGGGGGACAGACCCAGAGAGAGAGGGGGACAGAGACCCAGAGAGAGAGGGGGACAGAGACCCAGAGAGAGAGGGGGACAGAGACCCAGAAAGAGAGAGACAGAGACCCAGAGAGAGAGAAGGACAGAGACCCAGAGAGAGAGAGACAGAGACCCAGAGAGAGAGGGGGACAGACCCAGAGAGAGAGGGGGACAGAGACCCAGAGAGAGAGGGAGACAGACCCAGAGAGAGGGGGACAGACCCAGAGAGAGAGGGGGACAGAAACCCAGAGAGAGGGGGACAGAGACCCAGAGAGAGGGGGAGATAGAGACCCAGAGAAATAGGGGGACACACCCAGAAAGAGGGGGACAGAGACCCAGAGACAGAGGGGGACAGAGACCCAGAGAGAGGGGGACAGAGACCCAGAGAGAGGGGGACAGAGAACCCAGAGAGAAGGGGGACAGAGACCCCGAGAGAGAGGGGGACAGAGACCCTGAGAGAGGGGAACAGAGATCCAGAGAGAGGGGGAGATAGAGACCCAGAGAGAGGGGGAGATAGAGACCCAGAGAGAGGGGGAGATAGAGACCCAGAGAGAGGGGGAGATAGAGACCCAGAGAGAGAGGGGGACAGACCCAGAGAGAGAGGGGGACAGAGACCAGAGAGAGAGGGGGACAGACCCAGAGAGAGAGGGGAACAGAGACCAGAGAGAGGGCGACAGAGACCCAGAGAGAGGGGGACAGAGAACCCAGAGAGAAGGGGGACAGAGACCAGAGAGAGAGGGGAACAGAGACCCAGAGAGAGGGGGAGATAGAGACCCAGAGAGAGGGGGAGATAGAGACCCAGAGAGAGGGGGAGATAGAGACCCAGAGAGAGGGGGAGATAGAGACCCAGAGAGAGAGGGGGACAGAGACCCAGAGAGAGAGGGACAGAAACCCAGAGAGAGAGGGGGACAGAGATCCAGAGAGAGAGGGGGACAGAGATCCAGAGAGAGGGGGAGACAGAGACCCAGAGAGAGAGAGATAGAGACCCAGAGAGAGAGGAGGATACAGACCCAGAGAGAGGGGGACAGAGACCCAGAGAGAGGGAGACAGAGACCCAGAGAGAGAGGGAGACAGAGACCCAGAGAGAGAGGGAGACAGAGACCAAGAGAAGAGATGGTGGGGGGGAGGGGGGAAGTGGAGGACAGAGACCCAGAGAGAGAAAGAGAAAGAGATTCAGAGAGAGGGCGACAAGAGACCCAGATAGAGGGACAGATACCTAGAGAGGGCAGGGACAGAGACTCAGGGCAGCAGCTGAGGCCGAGACCAGGAGAGACCCACAGAACCACAGGCTGAGGGACAGGGGCGCCCTGCCATCAGCAGAGCCAGAACAAAGGGCCCAGGCGTCCCCTCCCCCAGCTTCCCACATCCCCCATCAGGGGAGGGGCCGGCCTGGGCGACTCCCCTCCGGCCCAGGGCCCCGCCCCTCTCCTCCCCTCCCCCGTGCGCCGTGGGCTCAGATCCAACTCAAGTTCCCAGCGACTTTCTGGAGGCCAGGAACAGGGAAAACTTTTTCCAATACAGTCAGATCCCGCCTCCCCGGAGGCTCCATGTCCTCCACAGCTTTCCCAGGACCCCAGAGTCCAGGCCCCCATTCCCCTCCTCCCGCGGACCCTTGCAGACAAAGACCCCAGGCCAAGCCCACTGACGCTGCGGCGTTCAGGACCCCCGTAGGCCAAAATCCCAGCCCAGCCCTCCCCCATGTGGCCAGACAAAGGGACGGTGGAGCCGGGTAAGAAAGGTCCCCCTAATTTCCCGCCCCAGACCCTAAACCTCCAAAGAGGCAAGACTTAAGATCCAGAAAGCCCCGTCACCTCCCCTCGGCAACCCCAGAGGCCCTCCCTTTTCCGTAAGAAGGACCAGATGCCCCCAAGATTACAACTGGGTCCTTCTCACTCCAAAATGACACCGCACAGACACTCGCACGCCCCACACCCCGCCAGCGCCCTCGGTCCGCACCCGCTCCTATGCGCACGCCCAAACTCAGACCCAGCCGCAGGCACCCTAACTCCGACCAGAGTTCCCAATCCTCACTAAGGCTCGGTCTGGGGCGCAAACTCGGGGCCCCGGGCAAAAAGAGGGCGGCAAGCCCTTTGGAGAGGGTCCCGCAAACGCACGGCTCACCTCCTAACCAGCCACTCCCCACCCCAACTCACACACCCCAAAGCAGGATCCCCGACTCCCGCCGGCGCCTTCCTACCTCCCGGCCAGGGGCTGGGGAGCCGCGGGCGGGCGGGGCGCTGCGAGGGAGAAAGTTGCCGGGAGCTTTGTTTGGGAAAAGTGGGAGGGACCGGAGGGGGGGCGGGCCCGGGCGGCGGACAGCAGGAAGGGGTATCCGACTGTGACAGTTTGGGGGAGGATTTTTGCTTTGGGAGAGATAAGTCTATCTCGGGGCTGGTAGGAACTCAGGATTTGGATGCTTGGGAAAGGAGCGGGGTTGGGGCTTCGGACTCCAGGTCGGAGGGAAGAGGTTGATGGGAGCCAGGAACCCCTGGTCTGAGGGAGGAGAGGCTAGGAGCTGGGACTCCCGGGTCTGGGGGAGTATGGGGCTGGAGATACGGACTCCTGAGTCTGAGAAGGGACGGGGCTGGGGTTTCTGAAATCCCGGCTACCCTCTAGTGTTTGTGTATTGGGGGGTGTGGAAGTGATACGAATATAATGAATCTTTACTGTTCAGCTCTACTTTTTTTTTTTTTTTTGAGGATTGGGGTCTCGGAATGGGTTTCCTATGACAACACGGTGTAATCTCAACGCACTTAAGAGTCGTGGGCAAGACCACTAGGAGTTTATTGGAGGCCCACGTAGGTGCAGATTCCTCCACAGGCGTCAGTGGACTAGAGGTGGCTGGCGGCTGTCCCAGGACCGGGAAGAGAGCTCTGGTGCCTTGAGGGAAAACGGCTTAAGGCCCGGTCCCTTACGGGTGAAGGGCTGGGTGTTCAAAATTACGGGACTAGAGGGGGCTAGGGTCCGGACCTGGGGTCCTCAGGGAAAAGGGAACTCGGATTCCGGGTTCCCTGGAAGATGAAATAGACGACTGGATTTAGGGTTTCCGAAAAGAACGGGACTTTTTAGTGGAACCGGAGCGGGAAAACCAGAAGGGACACGGAGAAAAGGCTCCCGAGACAGATACAAAATTAGAGTGAGAACTAAAAGGGCTGCTCGTCAGAGCATATAGACCCTTAAAAAATAAATAAATAAATAATAAATAAATAAATAAAAGGGCTTCTCGGATTCCGGCGTCTCCAGCAAGAGGAGCCTAAGACTGGAACTCCGGGTGCTAAGGGCAAGAGCTGGAGAGCAGGGGCGTGGCCCACGTGCAGGGGCGTGGCCACCTGCGATTGGGCGGGACTCCGAAAACAGGGCCGCAAGCAGAAAACGCAGACAGGACTGGGCCCCCAGCGCTCAAGTCAACCGACAGGGGCGTGGTCTGATTGTGTGGGCGTGGCCAGGGACTGAACTCACGGCTCTGGCTTAAGGGGTGTGGTGAACGAAGAATGGGGCGTGGCTCTGTCACCAAGGGCGACGTCATAAAGAAGAGGCCCAGGCTCCAGGGTGAGACCAGCAAGTTTGAGGCGTGGTCAAACAATAGGGGCGTGGCTAGGGCTCGTAGAGCGCAACCAACGCTCGAGACCAGAACTGTTTGGATTTAACAGTCCGTGGACGGTCGGAGTCCGGGAGTCCAGTGAACGGGCTGTGGTCTAGCATAAAAGCGGAACCCAGAAGAAGTGGGGGGCGTGGTAGGTGAGGATTGCGATCTGGTCGTGAATGTGGGCAAAAGTGAGGAAATAGACCATTGGATCTGTCCGGGCGCTGTAGCTCACGCCTGTAATCCCAGCACTCTGGGAGGCCCAGGTGGGCAGATCGCCTAAGATCAGGAGTTCGAGACCAGCCTAGGCAATGTGTCGAAACCCCGTCTTTACAAAAAATACAAAAATTAGCCGGGCATGGTGATGCAAGCCTGTGGTCCCAGCTACTTCGGGGGGGCTGAGGAGGGAGAATCACCTGAGCCCTGGGAGGTCGAGGCTACAGTGAGCCGTGATTGTGCCACTGTACTCCAGCCCGGGCGACAGAGTCTGGATCTCAAAAAATAAAAAAAAATAAGAACCTAGAAGAACCGGACCTGGGAGAAGAGGGGGCCTGGCAGGGTGGAGGGTGTGGGAGTAGAAGAAAGGAGCAGTGAGGGAAGTAAGTGCAGTGCCGGAGTTGGCCTGAACTGGGGAGGCAGCTTGGGCAAGGAGCTGGAGAGGGGCGTCTTGGGTGGGGCCATGGTCACTGTGGGGGTGGTGGGAACCGTGAGGAGGTGGGGCTCTGACCTGGACCCTTGCCACAGCCTCCCCGCCTGCCCCCGCAATGCGGCACCCACTGATCCTGCTGCTGCTCCTCTCTGCCCTGGTGACCCCCTCCACTGCAGCACCTATCCATGATGCTGATGCCCAAGAGAGCTCCTTTGGTCTTACAGGCCTCCAAAGCCTGCTCCAAGGCTTTATCCGACTTTTCCTGAAAGTAAGCAATGGCGGGGGTGGGGAGGGGAGAAGGAGTACTAAGAAGAGGTTCAGGCACACAGACTGGGAGATGGTTCAGGGGGACAGACAGGACAAGAGTCAACGGAACAGAGAGACAGGGCAACAGGAAGACCAAGGGATAGCAAGAGGGAAGGGGCCGAGTACGGTGGCAAATTTCTGTAATCACAGCACTTTGGGAGGCCAAGGCAGGAGGATTACTTGAGCCCAGTAGTTGGAGACCAGCCTGGGCAACATAGTGAGACCCTCACCTGTACAAAAAAAAAAATTAGTCACACATAGTAGCATGCGACTGTAACCCCCGCTACTCGGGAGGCTGACGTGGAAGGGTCCTTTGAGCCCGGGAGGTCAAGACTGCAGTGAGCCATGATCAGGCCACTGCACTCCAGCCTGGGTGAGACCAAGGAGATCCTGTCCCTAAATAAATAAATATATACATGCAAAAATAAGAGAGGAAAGGTAACAGGCAAGGAGAGAGGGAGATGGGAAAGAGACAAGAGACTGGGGAATGGCCAGGCACGGTGGCTCACGCCTGTAATCCCAGCACTTTGGGAGGCTGAGGTGGGCAGATCACAAGGTCAGGAGTTCGAGACCAGCCTGGCCAACATGATAAAACCCCATCTCTAAAAAAAATAAGAATTAAAAAAATTAGCTGGGTGCAGTGGTGTGCACCTATAATCCCAGCTACTTGGAAGGCAGAGGCAGGAGAATCGCTTGAACCTGGGAAGCAGAGGTTGCAGTGAGCTGAGATCATACCACTGCACTCCAGCCTGGGTGATAGAGTAAGACTTTGTCTCAAAAAAAAAAGAGAGACTGGGGAAAGAGACAGGAGGAGAGGGGGTTGGGGACAGAAGAGGGGAAGGGATAGTAAGGCAAGGGGACTGAGAATAGAGACAGAATAGATGGGGGATGGAGGCCAGAGGTTAGGCCCTAAGTGTCGGAATGCAGAAAGTAAAAGGGATGGGAGGGACAAGGGGCAAGTCCTTGGGGACATCCTAGAAGGGGCTGTACTGGGGAGATGTGAGGTCCAGCAGCTCACCAGTCCCTCCTCCAGCCGCAGGATGTCCTGCTTCGGGGCATGGACAGCTTCTTCTCTGCCCCCATGGACTTCCGGGGCCTCCCTAGGAACTACCACCAAGAGCAGGACCAGAAGCACCAGCTGGGAAACAACACCATCTCCAGCCACCTCCAGATCGACAAGGTGCCTGTGCAGGGAAGCCCTTCCTGGAGTTCCCTTGGGATCCTTCCATCCCTCCATCCCTCGTGCTGCAGTATCATTTGGGAGGGAAGGAAGGCAGAGGAGGAAAGCAGGTTTGCTCTCACTCTCTCATCTGATCCCCACAGGTGACAGACAACAAGACAGGAGAGGTGCTGATCTCTGAGAAGGTGGTGGCATCCATCCAGCCGGCAGAGGGGAGCTTCAAGGGTGACTGGAAGGTTAGGACATGCTCTACCCTCAGAGTGTCCAGGCTTCAACATTTTCTTTTTTTCTTTTCTTTTTTAAAGCAGAGTCTTGGCCAGGAATGGTGGCTCACACCTGTAATCCCAGCACTTTGGGAGGCCGAGGTGGGTGGATCATGAGGTCAGGAGTTCGAGACCAGCCTGCCCAGCATGGTGAAACCCCATTTCTACTAAAAATACAAAACAATTGGCCGCACGTGGCGGCGAGCACCTGTAGTTCCAGCTACTCGGGAGGCTGAGGCAGGAAAATTGCTTGAACCCAGGACGCGGTTGCGGTGAGCCAAGATCGCCTCACTGCACTCTAGCCTTGGGGACAGAGTGAGACTCCGTCTCCAAAAAAAAAAAAATCAAAAAAGTAGTCAGGTGTGGTGGCACGTGCCATGGTTCCAGCTACTGAGAAGGCTGAGGTGGGAGGATTGCTTGAGCCAAGGAGGTTGAGGCTACAGTGGGCCCAGATCGTGCCACTGCACTCTAGCCTGGGCAATAGAGAGAGATACTCTGTCTCAAAAAAAATTTCAAACCTACAGAAAATGTGTTTTGTTTTTGTTTTGTTTTGAGGATATATCAAGTAAAAAATGTTCTTTTTATCATTTTTTTTTTTTTTTTTTGGAGCCTCACTCTGTTGCCCAGGCTGGAGTGTAGTGGCACCATCTTTGCTCACTGCAATCTCCACCTTCCAGGTTCAAGCAATTCTCCTGCTTCAGCCTCCCGAGTAGCTGGGACTACAGGCACCTACCACCATGTCCGGCTAATTTTTGTATTTTTAGTAGAAACAGGGTTTCACCATATTAACCAGGATGGTCTCGATCTCCTGACCTTACGATCCACCTGCCTCAGCCTCCCAAAGTGCTGGGATTACAGGAAAGAAAAGTTTTTTTAAATAATACAATAAATATACCTATAGTCTCTTTTCCATAAACCAAACTTTCTTGAGGTTGGCATAATTGGCACGTGGGGCTGGAGAAGCTGTTGTGGAGCTGCCCTATGCACTGTAAGATATTTGGTAACATCCCTGGGCTTTACCCACGAGAGAGAAGTAGCCTCCTGCCAGGCGCAGTGGCTCACGCCTGTAATCCCAGCACTTTGGGAGGCTGAAGCGGGCGGATCATGAGGTCAGCAGTTTGAGACCAGCCTGGCCAACATAGTGAAACCTGTCTCTACTAAAAATACAAAAAAATTAGCTGGTGTGGTGGCGCACGCCCGTAATCCTAGCTACTGGGGAAGCCGAGGCAGAAGAATTGCTTGAACCTGGGAGGCGGAGGTTGCAGTGAGCCGAGATTGCGCCATTTCACTCCAGTCCAGGCAACAGTACGAGACTCCGTCTCAAAAAAAAAAAAAAGAGGTAGCCTCCTCACTCACACTGGTTGTAACACCCAAAAATCTCTCCAAACTTCAATTGAGAACCACGGCCTAGATTGAGGCTTGTTAACATTTTATCTATTTTCATTTTTTTATTTCTGAACCATATGACAGTAAATGGCTGACATCATGACACTTCACCCATAAATACTTCAACAGACTCTCCAGAGACTAATATATTTTCCCACAAGACCACAGTACTATTATTTTCTCTTTTTTTTTGAGACCAAGTCTCACTCTGTCACACAGGCTAGAGTGCAGTGCCCCAATCTCAGTTTACTGCGACCTCCGCCTCCTGGGTTCAAGCGATTCTCCTACCTCAGCCTCCTGAGTAGCTGAGATTAAAGGTGCATGCCACCGCACCCAGCTAATTTTTGTATTTTTAGTAGAGACGGGGTTTCACCATGTTGGCCAGGCTGGTCTTGAGCTCCTGACCTCAGATGATCCACCCATCTCGGCCACCCAAAGTGCTGATATTATAGGCATAAACCACTGCACCTGGCCCACAGTACCATTTTCACACCCAAGAAAATGTGGCTATCAAACTGTTTTGAGTTTTTTGTTTTTGTTTTTTGAAGGCAGGTCTCACTCTGTCACCCAGACTGGAGTGCAGTGGTGTGATCTCAGCTCACTGCAACCTCCTCCTCCCAAATTCAAGAGATTCTCCGGCCCCTGCCTCCAAATAGCTGGGATTACAGGCACACACCACCAAACCCAGCTAATTTTTGTATTTTTAGTAGGGTCAGGGTTTCACTATGTTGGCCAGGCTGGTCTCGAACTCCTGACCTCAAATGATCCACTGCCTCAGCCTCCCAAAGTGCTGGGATGACAGGCGTGAGCCACCGCGCCTGGCCTATCAAGCTGTTAGTACAGTATTACTTCACTAGGGCCACCGTAACAAAGTACCACAAACTGGGTGGCTCAAACAGAAATTGATGGTCTCACAACTCTGGAAGCTGAACATTGTTTTGTTGTTGTTGTTGTTTTTTGTTCTGTCTTTTTGTTTTGTTTTGAGACAGAGTCTCGCTCTGTTGCCAAGTGCCAGGCTGGAGTGCAGTGGCGCGATCTTGGCTCACTGCAACCTCCACTTCCCGGGTTCAAGCAATTCTTCTGCCTCAGCCTCCTGAGTAGCTGGGACCACAGGTGTGCGCCACCACGCCCAGCTAACTTTTGTATTTTTTAGTAGAGACGGGGTTTCACCAGGGTCTCGATCTCTTGACCTCGTGATCCGCCCGCCTCAGCCTCCCAAAGTGCTGGGATTACAGGCTTGAGCCACTGCACCCGGCGGAAGCTGAACATTGAAGATCAAGGTGTCAGCAGGGGTGGTTCCTTCTGAGGCTGTGAGGGACAATCTGGTGCTTTGCTGGCCACCTTTGGTGTTCTTTGGTTATGAAAGCATCATCCTGATCTCTGCCTTTGTCTCCATCTGCTGTACTCCCATGTGCATTTGGGTCCAAATTTTCCCTTTGCATAAGAACACTAGTCACAGGCTAGGCGCAATGGCTCACCCCTGTAATCCCAGCACTTTGGAAGGCTGGGGTGGGCAGATCACCTGAGGTTAGGAGTTTAAGACCAGCCTGGCCAACGTGGTGAAACCCCATCTCTACTAAAAATGGAAAAAGTAGCTGGCATTGTGGTGTGCCCCTGTAATCCCAGCTACTCTGGAGGCTGTGGTGGGAGAATTGTCTGAACCCGGGAGGCAGAGGCTGCAGCAAACCGAGATTGTGCCACTGCACTCCAGCCTTGGCGACAGACCCAGACCCCATATTAAAAAAAAAAAAAGAAAAAAGAAAGAACACTAGTTATGTTGGATTAGGGCCAAATCTAATGACCTAATCTTCACTAACTATATCTGCAATGACCCTAGTTCCAAATAAGGTCACATTCTGAGGTATTAGAGGTTAGGATTTCAAAATATTAATTTGGGGAGGAAACAGTGCAGTTTTTTTTTGACTGGGTCTCACTCTGTCACCCAGGCTGGAGTGCAGTGGCATGATCTCGGCTCACTGCAGCCTCCGCCTCCCGGGTTCAAGCGATTCTCCCACCTCAGCCTCCCAAGTAGCTAGGATTACAGGCACGTGCCATCATGCCTGGCTATTTTTTGTATTTTTAGTAGAGATCGGTTTTTGTCATGTTGGCCAGGATGGTCTCAAACTCCTGACCTTGTGATCTGCCCATCCTAGTCTCCCAAAGTGCTGGGATTACAGGGGTGAGCCACCGAGCCTGGTCAGAAGGAAACAATGTAACCAATAACAGTCTCCTACAGGGCTTCTCAGACCTTATCATACTGAAAAGCACACTCTGATTCAGCAGGTCTGGGTGGGGTGGGACCCATTAATTTGTATACCTCAGAACAGCAGCCCACCCTTTGAACTGCAAGGACCAAATAGACACTCAGTCTGTATTCAAACCTCCTCCCTTGACTCAAAGCTGTCCTTGAAAGCTTTTGATCCAGGATCAATGAAGGATCACACATTGCATTTATGGTCCTGAGTCTTCAGTAAACCCAAGAGCTTTTAGTCCCGAAGTGCTTTGTACATTTTAAACTGCTACCCTCTAAACCTCAGAGAGGATTTAACCCTAAAGTGCTCTGTAATCCCAACAGGCATTATAATCCCTGAAGTGCTCTATTACCTCCCTTCTGAAAGCCCCCAAATGAATTTCTATCCCAAAGCATTCTATAAATCTGAGTATTTTTAATCCTTAAGTGTAAACCCAAGTGCTTTGTAAACCTCAAACAGGGCTTTTGAACCCACAAAGCATCCTGTCATCTGCAAAGTGGGCTGAATAGATCAGTGGGGACTGGCCATCCTGGGGTGCTGTTTGGAGTATGAAAGGGTCTCCTTGTTCTTCCTCCCCAGGTACCCAGGATGGAGGAGAAGGAGGCCCTGGTGCCCATCCAGAAGGCCATGAACAGCTTCCACGCAGAACTCCATCCCCGGGTGGCCTTCTGGATCATGAAGCTGCCACGGCGGAGGTCCCACCAGGATGTCCCGGAGGGTGGCCGCTGGCTCAGCGAGAAGCAACACCGCCTGCAGGCCATCCGGGATGGGCTCCGTGAGGGGACCCGTGAGGATGTCTTAGAAGAGGGGACCCAGGGCTTCTCCCACTCCAGGCTGTTCCCCCGAAAGACCCACTTACTGTATATCTTTAGGCCCTCCCGGCAGCCGTAGGGGTGGGGACCGGAGAGCACCTCCCTGTAGCCCCCATCAGACCCCGCCCCAAGCACCATATGGAAATAAAAGTTCTTACTTACATCTAACCACACCATCTCCTTTCAGGATTTGTCCCCAACCCCCTGCCAACTGGGCCATGGCAAAGCCCCCCAGTCCCAGCTCTGGGCATGACAGGTGGCTGTGCTAGCTCTGGCCTAAGTCTCCCAGGTTTGGTTCTCTCATTCAGACATCTGTCCTCTAACCCCATCTATCCACTCAGCACCCAACCCTGTCACCTCCAGCTCTGTCTGTACTCTCAATTCTCAGCTTTATTATATTTTATTTTATTATTTATTTATTTATTTATTTATTTTGAGACGGAGTTTCACTCTTGTTACCCGGGCTGGAGTGCAATGGTGTGATCTCGGCTCACCGCAACCTCCGCCTCCTGGGTTCAGGCAATTCTCCTGCCTCAGCCTCCTGAGTAGCTGGGATTACAGGCACATGCCACGATGCCCAGCTAATTTTTTGTACTTTTAGTAGAGACGGGGTTTCACCATGTTGACCAGGATGGTCTCAATCTCTTAACCTCGTGATCCACCTGCCTCGGCCTCCCAAAGTGCTGGGATTACAGGCGTGAGCCACCGTGCCCAGCCGTATTTTATTTTATTTTTGAGACAGAGTCTTACTCTGTCACCCAGGCTGGAGTGCAGTGGCACAAACAGCTCACTGCAGCCTCAACCTCCCAGGCTCAGGCGATCCTCCCACCTCAGCCTCCCAAGTAGCTGGGGCCACATGTGTGCGCCACCACACCCAGCTAATTTTTATATTATTTGTAGAGATGGGGTCTCCTTATGTTGCTCAGGCTGGTCTTGAACTCCTAGGCTCAATCAAACCTCCCACCTTGGCCTCTCAAAGTGCTGGGATTACAGGCTTGAGCCACTGTGCCTGGCCCCCAACTCTTTCACTCCAGTCCTGTCTGTCCAGTTGGCCCCTGTACTGTTACTGCCATAACAAATGGGCACAAACTTGGCCACTTAAAACAACATAATGCAAACAAACAAACAAACAAACAAACACAAATGCATTATTTCCCAGATCATCCTGGTTAGAAATTCAGGATGGCTCCACCAGCCCCCACCTGAGCTCTCACTGGAAGGCTCTGGGAAGAAGCTGTTTTCAAGCTCATTCAGATTTTCAGCAGAATCGAGTTCCTGGGCTTGTGGGACTGAGGTCCCCGTGTTCTCAGTGGCTGTCTGTGGGTAACCCCCCATATAGGCACCGAGGAATGAGAGCTAAGCAGAACCCTGGCACAGTTAGGGCTTGAAGAATATCTCACTTTATAGTGTTACTACTCAGCTATTTCCTTTTATATAATCCTTTATATAATCATGTATTAGTTTATAGAATTAGGGCTTGAAGAATCCCTTTATATAATCCTCTATATATAATCATATAATAGTTGATAGTATGAGTGCCTAAAAAATATTTCCCTACATATATATATAATTATATCTTAGTTCATAATCGGAGGAATGCCTAGAGTAGACACAGTGCAGAGCATGATTTAAGGGAATAACAGTTATACCAGGACAAGAATCCATGGCCCAGGTGGCAGCGTTCAGTATCGTAAAGATACCCACTGTATGGCAGGCTTGGGGTAAGAGGCCAAGACAGGCGGATCACGAGGTCAGGAGGTGGAGACCATCTTGGCCAATATGGTGAAACCCCGTCTCTACCAAAAAAAATTAGCTGGTTGTGGTGGCACATGCCTGTAATCCCAGCTACTCAGGAGGCTGAAGCAGGAGCATCGCTTGAACCCTGGAGGCGGAGGTTGCAGTGAGCTGAACCAAGATTGCACCACTGTACTCGAGCCTAGCAACAGAGTGAGACATAGTCTCAAAAAAAAAAAAAAAAAAGAAAGAAAAAGAAAGCAAAAAAACAAGAAACGAAGCAGAATGCTGCTGCCAAAAGGGTAAAGACTAAGCATAGAGTTTGGTAGTGTTATAGCACTGGGGAAACAAGAATTGGAATCCAGAGTCTGCCAAGGAGAAGAGAGCTGGTAAACACCTCAAGCTTTTAGATAACAGCTGGGAAAAGCTATACCCAAGAAGTAGGGGCAAACCATAAACAGAACAGCCTCAACTGGATCAAGGGGATCTGTCCAAACACATGGACAGATATAGCACCATGACAGAAAAAAATTAAATTCTTTCCAAAGGAAGATAATACCATCCAGAGAGCACAATTTTTATATTTTAATTTAAAAATTACCAGTCTTGCCAGGAAACGAGACGAAATGACAGAAAACCAAGAAAAAAAACCATATACTACAAATATATACCTAAAGGTGATCCAGATATTAGAGCTCTCAGATATAGGCTTTCAAATAACTATGATTAAAATGTTTCCCCCAAATAGATTAAAAGATGGATAATTTCATCAGAGAACTGGAATCTAAGGAGGGGGAAGAATCCAATATAAATTCTAGAAGTTATTGCCAGTGAAGGTTACTGCCATTTTAAGGCAAAAAATAAAATTCTAGAACTTAAAAATAAATTAATTAAAATAAAAATTCAGGGGCCAGGTGTGGTGGCTCACACCCATAATCCCAGCAGTTTGGGAGGCTGAGGCGAGCAGATCACAAATACAGGAGATTGAGACCATCCTGGATAGCATGGTGAAATCCTGTCTCTACTAAAAATACAAAAATTAGCTGGACATGGTGGCTCGCATCTGTAATCCCAGCTACTCCATTTCAAATAAATAAATAAATAAAGTAAAAATTCAGTAGATTGGTCCCACAGCAGATTAGACACAGTGGAAAACAGATCAATAGAAAATATCGGCCGGGCGCAGTGGCTCAAGCCTGTAATCCCAGCACTTTGGGAGGCTGAGGCAGGTGGATCACGAGGTCAAGAGATCGAGACCATCTGGTCAACATGGTGAAACCCCATCTCTAGTAAAAATACAAAAAAAAAAAACTAGCTGGGCGTGGTGGTGCACGCCTGTAGTCCCAGCTACCTGGGAGGCTGAGGCAGGAGGATTGCTTGAATCCAGGAGGTGGAGGTTGCAGTGAGCCGAGATTGTGCCACTGCACTCCAGCCTGGTGCCTGGCAACAGAGTGAGACTCCGTCAAAAAAAAAAAAGAAAAGAAAATATCTAGATTAATTTACAGAGAAATAGGGGAAAAAAATACATTAAAAACATATGATACATACAGGCCCTGGTTAAAAAGTCTAAGAAACACATACTAGAGTCCTAGAAGAGAGGAAAAAGACAATGAGGAGTAAGCAATACTAAAGAACTACTGGCCAAGAATTTTACAAAATTGATGAAAGACATCAACTCACAGATCCAAGGTGGGAGGATCTCTTGAGCCTGGGAGGTGGAAGTCGCAATGAGTCAAGAATGTGCCACACTGTACTCCAGCCTGGGCAACAGAGAGAGATCCTGTTTTTAAAAAAAAAAAAAAGGTAGAATGTTAATTATTGCTAAAGCTACACGTTAGGTATATGGGGGTTAATTATGTTTACTTTATAAATGTTTAAGTTTTTTTAATACTGTATAAAGACTTTTTTTTTATTTTTTATTTTTTTATTTTTGAGACGGAGTTTCGCTCTCATTACCCAGGCTGGAGTGCAATGGCGTGATCTCGGTTCACCACAACCTCCGCCTCCTGGGTTCAGGTAATTCTCCTGCCTCAGCCTCCTGAGTAGCTGGGATTACAGGCATGCGCCACCATGCCCAGCTAATTTTTTGTATTTTTAGTAGAGACGGGGTTTCACCATGTTGACCAGGATGGTCTCGATCTCTTAACCTCGTGATCCACCCGCCTCGGCCTCCCAAAGTGCTGGGATTACAGGCTTGAGCCACCGCGCCCGGCTTTTTTTTTTTTTTTTTTTTTTTTAGATGGAGTCTCACTCTGTCTTGCCCAGGCTGGAGTGCAGTGACCAGATCTAAGCTCACTGCAGCCTCTGCCTCCCAGGTTCGAGCGATTCTCCTGCCTCAGCCTCCCAAGTAGCTGGGATTACAGATGCCCACCACCACATCTGGCTAATTTTGTATTTTTAGTAGACACAGGGTTTCACCATGTTGGCCAGGCTGGTCTTCTCCTGACCTCAGGTGATCCACCCACCTCAGCGTCCCAAAGTGCTAGGCTTACAGGTATGAGCCACTGAGTCTGGCTCTTTTCAAATACATACGAAGCATTTGCTAAAATAGACCAAATCCTGGACGATAAAGCAAGTCTCAACAAATGTCAAAGAAGTGAAATCGTATAGAATATGTTCGTATGTTCTCTGACCACAGTGAATTAAGTAGGAAGTAATAATAAAAAGATAGCAGGGAAGTCATAAAATATTTGGAAAGTAAGCAATATATCTCTAAAAATTATCACTCAGGTCAAATTAGAAAATATTTTGAATTGATAATAATGGAAATGTGGCCAGGCATGGTGGCTCATGCCTATACTCCCAGCAGTCTTGGGGGCTGAGGCGGGCAGATCACTTGAGATTAGGAGTTGGAGACCAGCCTAGCCAACATGGAGAAACTCCCATCTCTACTACAGATACAAAAATTAGCTGGGTGTGGTGGTGCATGCCTGTAATCCCAGCTACTTGGGAGGCTGAGGCAGGAGAATCGCTTGAACCCAGGAGGTGGAGATTGCAGTGAGCCAAAATTGTGCCATAGCACTCCAACCTAGGCGACAGATCGAGACTCCATCTCAAAAAATAATAGTAATAATAATGGAAATGTGACATAACAACGTGTCAAGTGTAGCTACAGAAGTTCTTAGAAGGCAAATGATGGCTCTAAATGCATGTATTAGAAGAGAATTTAAAAATCAATGACCTGACCGGGCACAGTGGCTCATGTCTCTAATCCCAGCACTTTAGTAGGCCAAGGCAGGCAGATCATTTGAGGTCAGGAGTTCGAGATCAGCCTGGCCAATATATTGGTGAAACCCTGACTCTACTAAAAATACAAAAATTAGCCGGCCATGATGGCGCACACCTGTAATCTCAGCTACTCAGGAGGCAGAGGCAGGAGAATTGCTTGAACTCAAGAGGCAGAGGTTGCAGTGAGCCGAGATCATGTCACTGTGCTCCAGCCTGGGCCTAAGCACTCACCTCAGGAAGTTGGGGGGGAAAAGCTGAAAAAAGAACAGCAGATCAGGGGCTTGATGGCGCATGGCTATAGTCCCACCTACTCAGGAGACTGAAGTGGGTGAGGATTACTTGAGCCCAGGATGTGGAGGCTGCAGTGAGCTATGGTCGCACTACTGCACTCTAGCCTGGGTGACAGAGTGAGACCCTGTCTCAAAAAGAGAGGGGCGGAGGGAGGGGAAAGGAAGGAGAAAGGAGGGGAGGGGGAAGGGGAGGAGGGAGGGCAGAGCAGGGCAGGGAGACGGCACAAATTATTATCTGTCACCACAGATCTTACAGATACTAAAAAGATTGGCTGGGCATGGTGGCTTATGCCAGTAACCCCAGCACTTTGGGAGGACAAGGTAGGAGGATCATTTGAGGCCATGAGTTCAAGACCAGCCTAACATAGTAATACCCCATTTCTCCCCCTCCAAAAAAAGGTAAGACAATATTATGAACTTCATGCAATTATTTGAAATTTTAGATAAAATGGAAAAATTCCTTGAAAACAAGTTACCAAAAATAAAACAGAACATCTGAATAGTTGCATTTTTATAAAAGAAACAGAATTTGTAATTTAAAGTCTTTCCACAAAGAAAACTCTAGGTGCAGATGGCTGGTGAATTCTTCCAAACACATAAAAAATAAATAACATCAATCCTACACTAGCACTTCCAAAGAACAGAAAAAGAGAAAACAGGCCAGGCGCAGTGGCTCACGCCTGTAATCCCAGCACTTTGGGAGGCCAAGGCAGGCAGATCACCTGAGGTCGGGGGTTTGAGACCAGCCTGGCCAATATGGAGAAACCCCGACACTACTAAAAATACAAAATTAGCTAGGCATGCCTGTAATCCCAGATACTCAGGAGGCTGACGCAGGAGAATCACTTGAACCTGGGAGGCGGAGGTTGTGGTGAGCCGAGATTGCACCATTGCATTCCAGCCTGGGCAATGAGAGCAAAACTCCATCACACACACACACAAACAAACACACACCCACACACACAAACACACACCCACACACACAAAACCCACAACCGAAAGTGGTTACCATTGGAGGGTAATGATTAGGGGGAAGTGTGAAGAAGACTCCCGGCCTGTGAGTAATACTCTTTTTTTCATATATTGGTGGTTTCATTAATACATTACTCTAGAAATATTTCATTGAGCTATGACAAAATTTGGTACTTTATGTGTGTTGAAACTATACAAAATTTTGTTTAGGTTTTATAAAATTATCCAGACCTCAAAAAAGGAAGGACCAAGAAATGCTGAAGGAATAAACTAAAAGAATGACAGAATGAAAGAACTTAATAACTTAATAAATCTAAAGAAGTCGACTGGGTGTGGTGGCTTATGCCTGTAATCTCAGCACTTTGGGAGGCCAAGGCAGGCTGGTCATGAGGTCAGGAGTTTGAGACCAGCCTGGCCAATATAGCGAAACCCGTCTCTACTTAAAAAATACAAAAATTAGCCAGGTGTGGTGGCGTGCACCTATAGTCCCGGCTACTTGAGAGGCTGAGGCAGGAAAATAGCTTGAACCCAGGAGGCGGAGGTTGCAGTGAGCCAAGACTGCGCCATTGCACTCCAGCCTGGGTGACAGAATGAGACTCTGCCTAAAAAAAAAAAAAAAAAAAAAAAAAAAGTCTACCACTTGCCAGCCTGAGCTAAGCAAACAGTTGGTGTAATTTTTTTTTTTTTTTTTTTTTTTTTTTTTTTTTTTAAGGAAGAGTCTCACTCTGTCACCGAGGCCGGAGTGCAATGCAATGATCTTGGCTCACTGCAGTCTCCACCTCCCGGGTTCAGGTGATTCTTATACCTCCCAAGTAGCTGGGATTATAGGAGTGTACCACCACACCCAGCTAATTTTTTGTATTTTTAGTAGAGACGGGGTTTCACCACGTTGCCCAGGCTGGTCTCAAACTCCTGGCATCAAGTGATATGCCCACCTTAGCCTCCCAAACTGTTGGGATTAGAGGGGCGAGCCACTGTGCCTGGTCATCATACATTATTATTAAACTCTTGCCAGGCGCGGTGGCTCACACCTGTAATCCAAGCACTTTGGAGGCCAAGGCAGGCAGATCACCTGAGGTCAGGAGTTCAAGACCAGCCTGACCAACATGGTGAAACCTTGTCTTTAAAAATAATAATAAAAATAATAAAAATAAAATAAACTCTCATATGACCCCAAGAAGTGGATATTATTTGTCCCCATTTTAAAGAAGCTGAGGTCCAAAGAGGTGAAGTCACTTGCCAAGGTCACACAGCAATGCCACTAGGTTTGCCTGATTCTTTTTAACTACTTGCCACACCACCTGGCAAACAGGTTTCTTCCTAAACCTTACAAGTCACCATCTAATACTCAAAATACAATACTAAATAGCAATTAACAAGGACCTTCTATAAACGGTGGATTATCACCTTAAGTCCCCAAGGTAACATAAGAAGCCATTATTATCTCCACTCCTGGGAGGAAAATTGAGGCTCAAAGAGGGTAAGTCACTGTGGCAAGGTCACAGCCAGGAAGTGTTGGAGCCAAAATTCAAACCCAAGAATTTCTAACTCCAGGTCCATGGCCTTATTATCATCACTCTGCACTGCCCACTAATTAAGAGGCATGAATTTCATTCATTCATTCATTTATTCATACCTTCAACAACAAAAAAATTTTTTGAGTGCCCACCTTAGGCCAAGCATGTTCTAGTCCCAAAATAGTCTTGCACTTCATAGAGCTCACATTCCAGTGGGGGTGTCAGACAGTACACAAATACAGGTCGGGCTCAGTGGCTCACACCTGTAATCCCAGCACTTTGAGAGGACCAGGTGGGTGGATCACCTGAGGTCAGGAGTTCGAGACCAGCCTGGCCAACATGATGAAACTCCGTCTCTACTAAAAATACAAAAATTAGCCGGACATGGTGGCGGGCGCCTCGATAGTCCCAGTTACTCAGGAGGCTGAGGCAGGAGAGTTGCCTGAACCTGGGATGCGGAGGTGGCAGTGAGCCCAGACCGCGCCACTGCACTTCAGCCTGGGCGACAGAGCAACACTCCGTCTCAAAAAAGAAAAGAAAAGAAAGAAATGGGAGATGGACAAGGAGTCTCTCAGTTCAATTTACCCCTTACTCGGCTCCATTTCACCGATGCCGGAAGCCGAAGAGAAGACCCCCCGAGCCCCAACACAGCGGGCGCACGGGTCCCCGCCTTCCACCACCAGTCAGTCAGAAACCCAGAGGCCATCGCCGGCTCTGCCAGTGAGTATGCGTCCGCCCCACCGCTTTGGGCGCACCGCCCAGGCATCCCTACGCATGCGCATCCGCACCTTTACGGATAACCCACAGGAGCGCCACGCGTCGGCCGCCGGTGTGCGCCTGCGTCTTAGGAAGAGCCCGGGCGGGGAGGGGCGGGGCTCAGACGCCGCGCACGCGCACTCGCGACACCTTGCCGCCTTTGCTTTTTCTGGCGGGAAAAGCTCACGCTCACCTCCCTCAATTCAACTGCCGTTCGTCGTTGGTGGCTGTCCGCGGTATCCCGAGAATAGGACGTGGCTCCAGGTGCGCCCTGCCCCGCGGCGAGGTTCCCCAGAGTGGCCCTGAAGCAGCGCCTCCCGAAATCCTATCGAAGCCTCCCATATTGTAGGAGAGATTTCCCAGCGTCAGAGCCCCCGAAATCCTGTTAAAATCCTGACCACATCCCCTCAGAAAAACTGAAAGGAGTCCTCCAGGAAATCTTATAGGTGACCCTCGAAATCCTGTCAGGATCTTCTAGAAATTCTGTCAGACTTCTCCTTCAGAGCCTGCCAGAGACTTTCCCCAAAATCCTGTTACTTTCCCCAAATCAGCAGAGACGCCTGGACTGCCGTCAGAGATCCCCGGACATCCTGCCAGGTCCCCTCCCAAACCTAGTCAGACCTCGGATTCTGTCAGAGAGCCCAGAAGTCCATCAGAGACCCCCCCCAAGAAATGGAGACTACTGAAATCCAGTGGAGGCCCCCAGAAATAGAGACCCCCCGAAATGCAGCCAGAGACCCCCAGAAATCCAGAGACCCCTGCAGAAATCAAGACCTCCCAATCCAGCCAGAGACCCCCCAGAAATCCAGAGACCCCCTGCAGAAATTGAGACCCCTAAAATCCAATCAGACCCCCAAAATCAGGACTGTGAAATCCAGCCAGCCCAGATCCCCCAGAAATCCAGAGACCCCTGCAGAAATCAAAACCCCCAAAATCCAGTCAGAGACATTCACAGACAAGACCCCCAAAATCAAGCCAGAGACCCCCTAGAAATCCAGAGACCTCCACAGAAATCAAGACCTCTGAAATCCAGTCAGATACCCCAGAAATCAAGACCCTTGAAATTCAGCCAGAGATCCCTGAAACCCAGTCAGAGACCCCTGCAGAAACAGACCCCCAAAATCCGGCCAGCAACTCCCCAGAAATCCAGCCAGAGACCCCCCAAAATCCTGTCAGAGCCCTTGAAAGCCTGCCAAGGCCCACCCTACCCAGAGCTCCTGCCAGGGCTCCGTTATGTCTCAGTGTCCGCATCCCAGTACGATGAGACCCCCAAGATCAGCCAACACCCCTGCGGTCCCTCAGGACTTTGTCTCGAACCCAGCCCGTGTGCCAGGGCCTGGCCAAGGCCATTGCCCCCTTTTCACCCTGCAGGGTGGTCCAGACCCTGGAAGGGCCCCTCTTCAAAGACCCATTTTTCCAGAATGTTCCATAAGCATGTGGCAGCAGGCCCGCATGGCTCAGGAGAGCAGGTGCTGGGAGAGCTGGGTGAGGACAGGCAGTCCCAAGCTCAGCCAGTGGCCCCAAGGGGCGCCCTTGCCCACTGTGATGATAGCAGTGCCCGGGTCTCTCCTGTAGCACCCTGAGTGCAGCCACTACAGCATTCAGTCAGCCTGGGTGGAATGGAGGCAGGACGTGGACCCCCAAAATCCTGTCATTGCCGCAGGGACTGCCCAGAGCAGCTTCAAGTGGGGCCAGCAGGAATGAGGAGGAGGTAGCCTAGGCATGGGGGACTTTGTGCATCCTGAATTGGAACCCAGGGGAGCAGCAGGTTTGGGGCCGTGATGAGGAGAGATGTAGGGGTCGCTTGATGGAAACAAAAGGGACAGAAAGAGGCAGGAGCCTCAGGGACCACTGGATGCCCCCTCTAGCCTGAGGGACGGAGACTTAGTCCAGGGGCACTAGGGAGCCATGGGAGGGTTGGGAGCAGGGGTGAGGCAGAATCAAACTCCAGTGAGAGGCCAGCCGGCCAAATCCAGGCCGATGTGGCAAGAACGGCAGCTGCCCAGGGCCTTGTGGGAGCCAGACACAGCCCCCTGCTTCCCAGAAGAGGCCATGCAGAGCGGAGGCAGGACGAAGGATCAAAGAAGAGCATCTTAGGCAGAGACCTGGGCGTAGGAGCGGCCTACAGCGCAGAGTGGCTGGAGCATCACATGCAATTTGGGGTGCTGAGGTGGGTGGTCAGCCATGCAGGGCTTTGGCACCAGGGCCAGGGTCTAGCCCATCCCCAGGGTGCTGGGAGCCATGGAAGGGCACTGAGCAGGAGAGGAGCAGGTTGGCTCTGGGGCCCTATGGGGACAGACTGGAGGGCAAGCCTGGAGGTAGGAGGCTGGGACAAAGGCCAGGGAAGAGGACCAGGCAGCCTGGGCTGGCAAGAAGCCATGTGGAGGAAGGGAGGCAGTGACCCCAACACCCACTAGCCCCTTTGATGTCAGCCACCCCGTTCCCAAGCCCACACCTCCAATCCATAAAACAGGTCGGAGCGGAGCTGCTCGGGTTCCAGTAGGAGTGGCAAACAGGTTGTAAGGACCCAGAAGTCCTGGGGCACAGGTGGGGCCCGACCCTTGGTGGCTGCTCTGACACTATTCCCTGCTTCTCCTTCCAGGAGTGCTCAGGCAGCTGGTCCTTTACCCATCCCTCCCCCTGAAGGAGGAAGGCTGGTAGCTTTCCCAGCAGCTGCGCAGCGGTGGGGGTGGCTCATGGACCTGCCCGAGGACCCGGTGGGCAGCCCTACCTCAGAAAGTAAGTGGCTGGGACCCTGTTTGCCCCATGTAGGGTGAGGAGGGAGCCATGGGTGAATGGGCACCAGGCTGTGACTCGGAGACTTGGGAGAGGTGGCTTGGGGTGGCTGAGCCTTTGCATGGGTTCAGGGTGGAAGGGAGGGAAGGGACTCTGGTGGATTAAGTGCCTACTGTATGCCTGCCCACTGTCCATACCCCTTATTTCCTGTGGGGAGGCTGGACTGTGTGAGAGCACAAGCAAGTGCACCCCTTACTCCATTCACATCTCTGCCCAGGTGGCACTTCTTACTTTATGTGAAGCAGCTGTCCTGAAACACTCTCTCCCCCATGCTGCTTCACTTCTCTCCATAGTGCTGACATCAGTGCATCATCCATGTTGTCTCTGTCTCTCCTACTAGTGCATGAGCTCCACAAGGCAGCGTCTGTTTTATTCACTCTGGTATTCCCAGTCCCTAGAGCAGCGCTGTCCTGTGGAAGTATAATATGAGCCACATACGTAATTTTTTTTTTTTTTTGAGACAGAATCTCGCCCTGTGGCCCAGGCTGGAATGCAGTGGCACAGTCTTGGCTCACTGCAACCTCTACCTCCTGGGTTCAAACCATCCTCCTGCCTCAGCCTCCCAAGTATCTGGGATTACAGGCATTCACCAGTGTGCCCAGCTAAATTTTTTTTTGTATTTTTAGTAGAGATGGAGTTTCGCCATGTTGGCCTGGCTGGTCTTGAACTCCTGACCTCAGGTGATCCACCTGCCTGTCTCAGCCTCCCAAAGTGCTTGGATTACAGGTGTGAGCCACCACACCCAGCCTATTTATTTATTTATTTATTTATTTAGAGACAGAGTCTCTGTCGCTAAGCTGGAGTGCACTGGCACGATCTTGGCTTACTGCAACCTCCACCTCCCAGGTTCAAGCGATTCTCCTGCCTCAGCCTCCTGAGTAGCTGGGACTAAAGTCATGCTCCACCATGCCCAGCTAATTTTTGTGTTTTTAGTAGAGACAGGGTTGCACCATGTTGGCCAGGCTGGTCTCAATCTCCTGACCTCTTGATCCGCCTGCCTCGGCCTCCCAAAGTGCTGTGATTACAGGTATGAGCTACCACACCCAGCCAATTTATTATTTTTTAAAAGAAAAAGGAACAGGTGAAATGAATAGTAATAATAGGTTTTCCTTATATATTCAGACTAATATCCTGTCAATATATAGCCAATGTAAAAAATGTATTGAGATATTCTCTTTCTGAATACTAAGTCCTCAAGATCTAGCGTGTACCTTTACACTAATAGAGCATTTCAATCCACATTCACCTCAGTTCAAGTGCTCCAGAAAGAGTGACTACCCTATTGGTTGGGACCCCAGAGCAACTCCTGACTCATAGTAGGAGCTCAGTTACTGTTGAATGAATGGATGGATGCAGGCTGAATGGGTGTGAAAGCCAGCTTCAGGGAGTAGGGAGGAGGCACAGGGTTGCCTCTTTGAAACTTATCTACCAAGTGAGAGAGCCCAGTCTGAGGGGGATGGCAGGGCCCCTTTTTTCTTTTCTTTTCTTTTTTTTTTTTGAGCTGAGGTCTCACTCTGTCACCCAGGCTGGAGTGCAGTGGCGTGATCTCGGCTCACTGCAACCTCTGCCTCCCAGGTCCAAGCAATTCTCCTGCCTCAGCCTCCCGAGAAGCTGGGACTACAGGCGCCTGCCACCACGCATGGCTAATTTTTATTTTATTTTATTTTTTGTATTTTTAGGAAAGACAGGGTTTCACCATGTTAGCCAGGATAGTCTTGATCTCCTGACCTGGTGATCCACCCGCCTCGGCCTCCCAAAGTGTTGGGATTACAGGCGTGAGCCACTGCACCCAGCCTAGGGCCCCTTTCTTAGAGGCTTCCAGGCATCCATGGCACAGTCTGTGCCTTTTTCTCCAAAGCTCCAGGCCTCAGAAGGCTTTCCAGATAGGAGGGTCAGAGGCAGACACCGGGGTGTGGGAACCAGAGGGACAGGCCGTCTAGTGATGGCCATCTAAACTTCACCTGCACCAGCAGAGGGCGTGCAGCGACCGGGATCCAGGTGGCAAGAGCTGAGCCAACTTCGAGAGGCTCCGGAAGAAAAGGTAGGAACACACTCAGAAGAAGAGATGGAGACAGAGGAAGGCAGAAGGAAAAAGAGAGAAATAGCAGAGGAAGGAAAGAGAAGGCTTAGGGAATGGAGACTTGCTGAGATACGGGAAGCGAAGCACAAAAACGGAGAGATGGGAAAAAACGGGCAAGGGACGTGGAGGTGGAGAGATAGGACATGATGAAGAGATATTGGGATAAAGATGGAGAGAAAGCGCCAAAGAAAAATGTAAAGAAGAGGCAGGGACAGAGACATAGAGTAGAGAGATAGGGACACTGAGGAAGGAGATCTTTATCAGGAACAGGAATGACATCATCCTGGGGTGCAAATTCAGACACATGCTGATCCTCAGAGCCCGCACGACCTGGTGCCAGTCCTGGGTTCTGTTCCCAGCTTAGTTCTCCCTGGCAAGCAGCCGTGGGTGAAGGATCTCACTGGGCCTCAGGGTCCTCATCCATGTAACATGAGAAAGACAGTGAGAGGGTTTAGTGCAGTGGCTCATGCCTGTAACCCCAGCACTTTGGGAGGCCAAGGTGGGCGGATCACTTGAGGTCAGGAGTTCGAGACCAGCCTTGCCAACAGGGTAAAACCCCATCTCTACTAAAAATACAAAAATTAGCTGGGTCTGTTGGCAGGCGCATGTAATCCCAGCTGTTCAGGAGGCTGAGGCAGGAGAATCACTTGAACCCTGGAGGCGGAGGTTGCAGTATGTCAAGATCGCACCACTGCACTCCAGCCTACGCAACAGAGCAAGACCTATCTCAAAAAAAAAAAAAAGAAAGAAAGACAGCAAGAGGAGAAAACCAGACTGGGGCTAAAGCCCGGGTCTCCCCTATCTGTGAGTTTACACGCCCCTTCCCAAGGGCCAAACATAGGAGCATGGGTTCAAGCCAAAGGGAGTGCAAATTTCACTCACTACAAAGAACCCTGGAAGAGTTAGGGGGATGAGAAAGGTGACTCATATGTTAAACAGGGTGACCTTTGGCAAGTTCCTGATCTCTCTATACCTTAGTCCCCTCATTTGTAAAGGAAGGATAATAATAGCATCAATTATTATTATGCTACTAGACGGTTCATGTAAAATGCTCAGAAGAGGCCTGGCATCTACTAAAGGCTCAATAAGTGTTCCGTTGTATTCTTGAGTCCCCACCACGTGCCAGGCCCTCTGCCAAAGCCTTTCTAGGTTTTATCTCATTTTCTGTCTAGGAAAAAGATAACACCAACCCCATTTAACAGAGGAAGAAACTGAGGCTCAAGAGAGATTGAGTCAGTTGCCCCAGGTGCTGGCACTTGTCTGAGGCCAAGCCTCGGTTGCCCCCTGGATCTACCCAGTCCTGCAGCCTACGCTCAGTGAGCTGCTGCACCCAGCTGTTCAAGGCCAGACCAAGGAGCCTAGAAGGCCACTTCCAGCCCTGGAGACAGGCTGGGCCAACCCAGTGGCTCCTGCAGTAGAGGCTGTCTTCTTATATGGAGCATTTTTTGAGCACCTACTATGAACAGGTGTTATGGCTACAGCAGTAGACAAATAGACCCCAGGACACGTGTATGAGTGTGAGAGAGAGAGTGTGTGTGTGTATGTGTGTGTGTGTGTATACATATGCATGTGCTTCACATACACAGTTAGCCCTGGTGAGGAGGATCACTCTACCCACCCCCTCTTTACCAGTAGGGAAACCAAGGCTCTGAGAGAAGAGACTTGTCCACAGATGAGCAGCTGGACTCTGCACCCAGGTTGATCTGACACACTAATCCAGCTTATAACCACTCCCTCACTGCCCATCCTTCCTGGTTTACCCCATCCCTTCATGTCTCAGCCCCTGGCCATGGGCTCCAACGATGCCAGCCTTGCCTTGGGGATGCAGGGAGGAGAGAGCCCTGGTCCCCACGGTGGGCTGGGAGACCGGAGATGCAGCAGGCTGGATCGATCTGGGCTGCCCACGCATTATTGGATTGTTCCTGGCTCCTGAGCCCCCTTCACTCTCAGCTCCTCCCAGAATTCTCTCTTCTTTGCCCTCCCCTGCCCTGTCCCTCTCTGAGCCCAGCCTAGGATGCTGGAGAGGTGAGGAGGAGAGGATGATCTCAGAGTGTCCTTATCTGGGCTCCTAAGCCAATTGGACACAAAAAGATAGCAGAGGGGACTTCCTGGTCTGAAAGATGGGGGGAAGTGACTCAGAGACCCTCACATTGTTGCCCCCTCCTGAAGTTTCCTGCTGTTCCGCACCAGCCCTAACTCTAGGTGCTCTGAGTGAATTCCCTCCCCTCTGCAGAGCCCAAGAGGCTGAGGACCTGGGGTCACCCCTTTTCCTTCCTCATTCTTCTCACTGGGGAGCTGGGCCCTCTTGTCTCTCCAGTGTACCTCTGGGAGCAGCCTGAGGAGGCAAGTCTGGGAACGCCGCTCAGCTTGGAGGAGCAAGTACTCAACTCCACATTCGAAGCTTGTGATCCTCACAGGACAGGTGGTGGGGGCAGGAGGGGTGCTGGGGTCCGGTGCGGGCAGGATAGGGATGGAGGCTGGGAACTGGGGAGCCTCAGAGAGAAGACTGGGCTAGGGCCCCCTCTTGGGGGTATTGTAAGAACAAAGTGCATGACCGTGGGCAACTTCAGGAAGAAGAAAGTAAGGGGGTGGATGCCTTTTAGAATGAGGAAAACTTAGGGGCTATTGATGAAGGAGGGTAGAGTTTTGGGGTCTTGGGATGGGGAAGGGAGGCAGCCACCATGGTGGGGTGGGGCATGGGGTTCTGTCCCCATATCCATCCTCTTTGGTTCACCCTGTGATGGACAGGTGAAAAAGTTGACTCAGAGGAGGGGAAAGGACTTGCCCAATGTGTCTCCACTGGGCCATGGAGCAGGAGTGCCACCAGCCTAGCCAGTGACATCCTGCCCCCAAGCTGCTGCCATTCCATACCCACCACTCCCCACCTGCCCCAGACCCCCTCACTTCATGCTCTGTCCCAGGCACTGTGGCTGTGGCCCAGGTGCTGGCCTACCTGGAGTCTGTGACAGGCCAGGGCCCCCAGGATGCACGCCTCCAAACATTGGCCAACAGCCTAGACCCCAATGGGGAGGGCCCTAAGGCCACCGTGGACTTGGACACTTTTCTGGTTGTCATGCGTGACTGGATTGCTGCCTGTCAACTGCATGGGTGAGTCTCCACACCTTCATCCTCCTCTGGGAAGTCCTTCCTAAGATCTAACCTCATACTCACTTACTGCAGCTAGCATTCTTTAGGCCCAAGGACCTACTGTGTTTGGAATGAGACTGTGGAGAGAAAAATGAAGAGATGGGATTCAGAGGGAGTAGATAGGGAGTCAGTCTGAGGGCAAAATAATTTGGATGGGGAAGCAGAGGGGGCCTGGGAGTCAAAACAGGGTTGGAGAAGGGAGGAGCTTGGGGGCTGACAGAGAGGTCCCTCCCCATCCCTTCACCAAACCCAACCCTTGCCCCTCCTGCTTTTCCATCTGGCTGCAGGCATTTGCCATCTGGCCCCATCATCCTCCCCTGTGGTGCCAGCTCTCACCTGACCTGGTCCCCTCCTCCCACCTGCAATCCCCCTGCCTGTGGCTGATGAGGATTGAGGGGTGGCTACAGGGGGACTGTAAGCCTCATCCCTTTGATACAGGGGATTAGAGCTGGAAGAGGAGACCGCCTTCGAGGGAGCCCTGACCTCCCAGCAACTGCCATCTGGTGAGATTTCTATATATAGAATGAAGCAGGCAGGCCGTGGGTCAGACAGTGTGGGGACTTACCACCCAGGGCAGAGCAAGGGATAGGGTGGGAACCAGGGACCTAGTTGGGTAAGTGTGGCTTTCTGGTCCTCCGTCCCTTCCTTCCCTGAGCTTTTGGGGTTTTTTTTCTTCAGAGGGTGGTTTCCAACTCCTCCTCCTTGCACCAGCCCTATTAGAGAGGCCTACAAGGCCCCACCTACCTCTGCTCCATCATTAACCTCTTCTCCTCCTCACTCTAGTCCAGGCACTCAGGCACACTGGCTCTGCTGCCCTACCTTGAATGTGCCTCACTTCTGCCCAGCACAGGCCGTTGCTCAGGCTGTTCCCCTCCACTCCTCAATCCCCACCCACCACCCGACTTTCCACACCATCCTTCATCCATCACACCTCTGGCAAAGGGGACGCCCTGGGATGCCCCTGGCTAGAGTTCCTTGCTCCATGCTCACTCATAGACTTGCAGGCCTTTCCGCTGGAACACCTACCTGCAAAGGAAATCTGATTATTTAGTTATCCACTGGCCCCTGGGTTTAGTTGGTTGGTTTGCTCACCATTATATCCCCAGGACCTCACACTTAGGCAGTGCCCTGTAAAAAAGTGGTCATGATTACAGGCTCACACAGGGAGCACTGGCCTCCCAAAATGCTGGGATTATGCCAGCATTTTGGGAGGCCAAGGTGGGAGGAACATTTGAGCCCAGTAGTTTGAGACCAGCCTGGGCAACATAGTGAGACCCCATCTCTACTAAAAATTAAAAATTAGCCGAGTGCAGTGGCACACACCTGTAGTCCCAGCCAGGATGCTGGGAGGTCAGAGCTGCAGTGAGCCATGATTGCACCACTGCACTCCAGCCTGGGCAATAGAGCAGGTCCCTGTCTTTAAAAAGACAGAGGAGCAGGCGCAGTGGCTCATGCCTGTAATCCCAGCACTTTGGGAGGCCAAGACAGGCGGATCACCTGAGGTTGAGAGTTCAAGACCAGCCTGCCCAAAAATTAGCCAGGCATGGTGGTACATGCCTGTAATCCCAGCTACCCAGGAGGCCGAGGCAGGAGAATTGCTTGAACCCGGGAGGTGGAGGCTGCAGTGAGCCAAGATCGTGCCATTGCACTCCAGCCTGGGCAACGAGCAAAACTCTGACTCAAAAAAAAAAAGGTGGTCATGTTCCATTTCTCCAGCCATACATACAAAAAAGAAAGTGGGGATGGAAGTTCTCTTCAACCTCCTTCATCAGACTTGGGGGCCCAAGGAGGGCTGTGAGCAGAGGAGGGACTAGAGGCCAGGAGGCCAGAGAAGAGGCTGTGGTGAGGGTCCAAGAGGAGAAGGCAAGGGATGGGGTGTGGAGACAGAGAGGAGGGGTGGAGCAGAGAGAGTCGGGAGCAGGAGGGAGAGATCTGGGCTCTGCTAGACTGTGGGGGTGACAGGGAGTGAGGACCAGGTCAGCCCAGTGGCTGGGCGGCCAGAGGGGGATCTGGGAAGAGAAAGTGCTGCCTAATGTTGGGTGTAAAGAATGTGGGGAGCTGGGGTTATCTGGAAGATCCAGCCTGAGCTCAAGGTAGAAGACAAGCCAGAGGGCTTTACAGTGGGTCTAATTGCAGCCTGAGAGCCTGTGAGATCCTCCAGAGCACAGGTGAGGGTGGAGTCAGATGGAGACCAAGCTCATAGCACTGGGGCACCTTACATTTAAGGGTACTATGGATGCCAACACCCTCTTGTCTGTCTCCCTCCAGGATACCCAGAAGCTGAGGAGCCAGCCAACTTGGAGAGCTTCGGAGGCGACGACCCCAGACCCGAGCTGTACCTATCCTCACATCCCTCCCTGACCCTCCTGCCCCAGCCCTGTGCCCTTCAGCCTGCCAGGCCTGGGTAGGGCTTGGGATCCTTCAGGGAAAGGAGTGAGGGACGGGGCTTTGCCAACAGTTCAGGGAGAGCAGAGGAGTCTCTCTCCTGTTTCTCTTTCCCCAAAAGAGCCACATCTCCCCACCACCTCAACCTTAACCTGGGGAAATAAGGCAAGGGCTGTGGCCTGTGACCTCAGCCCCTTCCCTGCCCCTAGGCCAGCCACAGCTGACCTGCTGAGCAGCCTGGAGGACCTGGAGCTCAGCAACCGACGTCTGGCTGGGGAGAATGCCAAACTCCAGCGGAGCGTGGAGACGGCTGAGGAGGGGTCAGCACACCTTGGGGAGGAGATCTTGGCCCTGCGCAAGAAGCTTCGCAGGTGGGCTGCACTCCGCACCCACCCTCTCCAGCACCCCTGCCTCCATCCTCCTTGCATCACCCAGCCTCTATCTCCTATGCTTGCTGTAGGCATCCTGCTCTGTCTTTGACTCTGTATCTGTCCTTTCTTTTCCCTTTTCTGTATTTTATCTTTTGTGTCACTCTCTCTGGTTCTTATCTCTTACCCTCTGTTTTGGTCTTTTTATCTTCTCCTAGAGGGTTTAGACTTCTTTCTCTCTCTCTTTTTTTTTGAAACGGAGTCTTGCTTTGTCATGCAGGCTGGAGTACAGTGTCGTGAACTCAGCTCACTGCAACCTCTGCCTCCCAGATTCAAGTGACTCTCCTGCCTCAGCCTCCCAAGTAGCTGGGACTACAGGCACCCACCACCATGCCCAGCTAATTTTTGTGTTTTTAGTAGAGACAGCGTTTCACCGTGTTGGCCAGGCTGGTCTCAAACTCCTGACCTCAAGTGGTCAACACGCCTCAGCCCCCCAATGTGCTGGGATTACAGGCATGAACCACCACGCCTGGCCTTTTTTTTTTTTTCTTTTTTTTGAAACAGGGTCTTACTCTGTCACCCAAGTCACAGTGCAGTGGGCATGATCACAGCTCACTGCAACCTCCACTGCAGTCTACTCCTCTGGGCTCAAGTGATCCTGCCATTTCAGCCTCCCAAGTAGCTGAGACCACAGGTGCACCACCATGCCTGGCTAATTTTGTTTTATTTTTTGTAGAAATGAGGTTTCACTGTGTGAAACCTGGTCTCAGACTTCTAGGCTCAAGCCATCCTTCCACTTCATCTTCCCAAAGTGCTGGAAGTACAGGCCTAAGCCACTGCACCCAGCTTAGACTTCTCTCTTTCTTCTTCTCCCCTCTCTGATTCTCCTAATCATTTGCCCTTTCATCTCTCTGTGCTTTGTCATTCTTTATGTTTTTCGTGGTTTCCCTGTTTTAGTCTCCTACTCTCTAGGTCTCTTTCCCACCTCCTCAGTCTTTTAGGTGAAAACTGGGTCTCTGTGCCCACACTAGGTCTCTTCTTTTGTCTCTGGGTCTCTCTTCCCGCCCTCCACCTGGGATCTCTCTGTTGCTGCTGTCTCTCAGAATGGATCTGTCTCTGTGCTTCTCTGCCTTCCGCTCGTGTGGCTCATCGCCTCTACCCCCATTCAGCACCCAGCAGGCCCTGCAGTTTGCCAAGGCCGTGGATGAGGAGCTGGAGGACCTGAAGACTCTGGCCAAGAGCCTGGAGGAGCAGAATCGCAGCCTTCTGGCCCAAACCCGGCAGGCGGTGGGTCTGGCCCAGGGGAAGGAAGGTGCCCTCTCTCTTCCTTGTTTCCTGGAGTCAGACCAGCCAAATGTGACTATGGAGTAGGAAGGGGCAGAGGTCACCCGGCTTTCTCCCTCTCTCCAGGCCCTGCTCGCCCTAGACTTTAACCCACCTGCCATCCTTCTCATGACAAAGGGCTCCCCAGACCCATTCCCCCAACCCTGTCCTTCAATGACCCAGGCCCTGGTTGTGTTCTCAGGGGTGGGAAAAGGACAAGAGGGGGGCAAGAAGGCTGGAAATAAAGCATTTGTCCTCTCTCTGGGGTTGGTTAGGAAAAAGAGCAGCAGCATCTGGTGGCTGAGATGGAGATTCTACAGGAGGAGGTGAGCGGAGGCCCAGCACCCACCCCTACTCCTCCCCCAGTCCTTAGGGTCTTCTTGACACTACTCCCTTCTGCCCCCAACACCCCAGCAGCCTGCCACCAAACAACCTTCAGCCTGCTTGGGGAGACCTCAGAATGTTAGTAGTGTGGGAATGTCCCTGAGGTCACATTACACCATGGAACTGCCATGGTTGACAAGAGTATGGGACATGGGGTCAGCCTACATGGGTTCAGGCTGAGGCCACCTACATAAACATGGGCCAGTCCCTCCCTTCCCTGTGCCTCAGTTGCCTTACCTATAAAGATGAACATAACAGTGGCATCTGCCTCACTGGGTTGTGTGAGAATTCAACCAGAGGATCCTTGTAAAGTCTTGGGCACGAGGTAGGACACACAGGATGTGCTCACTAAAAGTCAGCTAGCATTGTTTATATCTTAGTATTTTTTTACAGTGAATAAAACAGCCAGGCACACTGGCTCATGCCTGGAATACCAGCACTTTGGAATTCCAGTACTAGGTTGGTGGACCTGTTTAGCCTAGGAGTTTGAGACCATCCCAGGCAACATGGAAAAACCTTATCTCTACAAAGAATACAAAAATAAGCCAGGCATGGTAGTGGCACCTGTACTCCATCTACTCAGGAGGCTGAGGTGGAAAGACTGCATGAGCCCGGGAGACAGAGGTTGCAGTGAGCCAAGACTGCATCACGGCATTCCAGCTTGGGTAACAGAGCAAGAGCCTCTCAAAAACAAAAAAATAGGATTTGAAGTCAACGTTGAGTTCAAATCCCATCTCTGCCACTTATACAACAGGCAGCCTTCAAGCGTGTGACTTCTCTTTCCCTCCTTCCCAAGCCTTTACTTTTACTTTCTTTTTTTTTTTTTTTTGAGAAGGACTTTCTCTCTTGTTGCCCAGCCTGGAGTGCCATGGCGCAGTCTCAGCTCACTGCAACCTCCGCCTCTCGGGAGGCAGCTTTCCTGCCTCAGCTTCCCGAGTAGCTGGGATTATAGGCGTGTGCCACCACATCCAGCTAATTTTTTAATTTTTTTTTTAAAGTAGAGATGGGGTTTCTCTGTGTTGGTCAGACTGGTCTTGAACTCCTGACCTCAGGTGATTCACCTGCCTCGGCATCCCAAAGTACTGGGATTACAGGCGTGAGCCACTGCGCCCAGCCTACTTTTACTTTCTAAGAACTGGGAAGACGGATGTCTGTTCAGTAGGCTTGTTTTGGGGATTGACAGCATTCCACTAAGGGACTAGCAAACAATGAAGAAACCCAGTTCAGCTTCACATTTAATTCAAGCCCCATTCCATCTGAGATAGAAAAACATCATCTTAGTTCATTTTGGGCCCACTTAGTTTTTTTTAGATTGAAACAAACTCATCAATTGATGATGAAACCTGTCACCACTCCCCACCTCAAGGTGGTATCTAAGTTGCAGGAGACTGTTGCAGGAGCCTAGTGCTCTAGGAGGCCGCTGGTCCTCACTCAGTGTTTGTCCTCTCTGCTGTTCATGAGACTGATGGTTTTTGTCCGAGCCTTTGTCATAGCTGTATGCTGGCATCCACTGTGAGACCCTCATTGCCTTTGGATCTCTGGACATACCATCCTCTTCAGCTTCTGGAGATGATCCCTTATCTGAGCTGGAATTCTCACTCCACCACTTCCACACCCTTTCAGGGCCATGGAGGTGGTTTAGCTGCTTTTCTGTGAAAGGGAACAGGCTGGGGTCACTGCCCAAAGCCCCTGCCTCATTTGTCCAGGTTGGGGTGGGTGCTCATGGTGGGGAGATGTGGCTCCTCTGGGGAACGAGAAGCAGGAGAGGAGCTACTCTGCTCTCCCTGAGCTGTTAGGAAAGTCCCTGTCCCTCACTCATTTTCCTGAAGGGTCCCAAAGTCTACCCAGGCCTTGACAGACCAGAGGGCACAAGGCTGGGGTGGCAGAGATCCGGAGAGGACCCACCAGTGAGGACTCTTTGCTTTCACAAGAAAATAGCATCTCTATTATTCTCACACTGTGATGATTCTGAGAGTGCACTGGGAAGGACACACAAAGCCTCCCAGATTCCAAGATGTCCCAGTGCTCTGTGGTTCTCCATCCATTCCCTCCACCCCTCACAGCTAACCGTGGGTTAGGGGAAAACTCCGGGCTCATTTTCAGCCTGTTCTCTTTGACTGTTCTACATTCCTCCCCCAGCTGTAAGGATCTCTGCCTAGTCCAGGCAGATCATGTATTCCACCCAAAAATCTTTGTCCTACATGTATAGTGTGTTTTTTACACTGAAATCCAAAGTTTTTCTGCTATTTTCTGGCTCTTCCATGAAAAATCACCCCCTTGGGGCAATGGGAATCTCACAGCAGGATGGTTGTGCACTGTGAGGCATGGAGTGCAGACAGGATGCGACAGTTTCTTTCAGAACATCTCTTTTTTTTTTCTTTTTCGTTATTTTTATTTATTTTTATTTTTTATTTTTTCAGAACATCTCTTTTTAAGAATGAAAAACTTGTGGCTGGGCATGGTGGCTCACAATTGTAACCCCAACACTTGGGTAAGCCAAAGCAAGATTGCCTAAGCTAGGAGTTTGAGACCAACCTAGGCAACATAGTGAGAGCCCATCTCTACAAAATAAAAAAAAATAGTAAAAGAATGAAAGACCAGGCGCGGTGGCTCACACCTATAATCCCAGTACTTTGGGAGGCTGAGATGGGTGGATCTTTTGAGGTCAGGAGTTCAAGACTAGCTTGGCCAACATGGTAAAACCCCATCTTTACTAAAAATATAAAAATTAGCTGGGCACGGTGGTGAGCGTCTGTACTCCCCGCTACTCAGGAGGCTGAGGCAGGAGAATTCCTTGAACCTGGGAGGTGGAGATTGCAGTGAGTTGAGATTGCGCCACTGCACTCTAGCCTGGGCGACAGATCGAGACTGTCTCAAAAAAAAAGAAAAAGCCTTCCTTGAAGCCCCTTGGCAGAACTTCCTGTCTTACAGTTCATTGGCATTCAACCATTATAACCAGACTACATGCGTCATATGACCACTGACGGGTCCAGGACACTTTCAGCTCCAGGGAAGAGAACACCAAAGAAAGATGGCTTCATTCTGCAGGACACTCATTTCCTTAACCAGAGGTTTAGAAGCAGGTGGTTTCTGGGAAGAAAGTGGTCTCTGGGTGGTTTGGTGGCTCCCTGGCTGCCTGTGGCCTCATGATTGCAGATGACTGCAACAGCTCCCAACCTCACATTCTCACTCAAAGTAGGAAAACGTGCAGAGGGCAGCCAGGAAATGCCCCTCATGGCTCTCTCTTCATCAGAAGCCTCTCACCCCACCCCCAGCAGCTCTCGTACATCTCACCGGCCAGAACTGGATCACATAACACCCCCAGCTGCAAGGGAGGCCAGGAGAGTATCTGACCTTTTTCAGCCTCTAGAATGGGAGGTGAACAAGTGAGAAGGGGTGAGAATGGCTGCTGGGTTAGCTAACCAGCTCAGCTTCCTGCATCTGCCAAGATTTCCACCTTGACTCACTCCCAGGGCTGAGGCTGGGGCCCATCTGCCCTCAGACATAGAGAGTAGATCCCTGGACAAAAGCAGAAGGAATAAGCAGAGTAAATAGCAACCAGCAGTCTCATCTTTGCCTCCTCCCCGCCAGGAAGGGCTGCTGCCAGGTCAAGTGCCTTGAGCAGCACCTGGGACATCCTCGGCCCTCGATAAACTGGAGCTATTCTTGGTTCCCTCCCCTCTGCCTTTCCCCTCCACACAACTGCCTACAGAGCATCTATAGATTTGAATTCTCAAGTTACAGTAGAATAATGCTGGAGTAACAAGACACTCAGACACTGACAATCCAGGCAGCCTTCCTATCGAGAACCTACAGAGCTGGCTCAGGTTACTGCAGAAGGAGGCAGGAGCAGCTGAGTAACCAGGTTCCCTGCCGAGTGGCCCAGGATCTGGCCTGCAAATCCCTACCAGGTGGACAGATGTTGACACAGCACTTCTTTTTCTCCTTCCTCTGCCCTTCACATGGCAGCCCAGGCCCACTGAGACTGAGAGGGAGATCAGCTGATGGAGGACTTGGAGCTGGCTGGAAAGAGGGAGAGGCTGGCCTTGGTATATCCCCTGGAGTGCCAAGAGGAGGGAGGTAGTGAAAGGGAACTCTGGACTGCCTCCATGCCCCAAAGTGCATTTCCCCAGTAACCATGTCGCCTTGAAACTCTGTGCAACTTGACAGGTTTTTGGTGCCCCTAAACTTTAGACTGGAATCTGGGCCATTTTATGCACAGGTCCCATTTCATGGCTGGTGAGGGCTGCCCTCTCCAGTCCATAGTTTGCCCAGCTAACAGTCCTTAGCCTTGAAGACTCAGCATTGCCTCCTCAGGAAGCCTGTTTGTTAGTGCTCCCATGGTGCCCAGGCCCTAGGCCTCATCAGAGCCTGCCTCGTGCATTGCCACCCACTTCTGCATCCATTTCACCTCTAGTCTGTGAGCTCCATGTGGCCAAGAAAGAAGCTAGTTCCCTTTGTATCCCCATTCTCACCCAGGGCTGTGTCTGGCTCAGGTGAGAGTCTGAGGATTATAAACACAGGAGTTGGAATCACACAGATTTAAGTTTGAATCCATTTACCACGTGACCTTGCCAAGTCTCTCAGTGTCTCTACTACTCTGTAAAACTGGAAATGATTATACTATTAATAGAGCAACCAGACATGGCATTACTCCTGAATGTCACAATTTGATATGTACAGCACCACCCAGTCTTCTTGCCAAAAAACTAAACAAGAGTCTGGACAAGGCCCTGGATCTGCTGACCAGTTTATAAGAAATAACCATAGAGGAAAGTGGTCAACATAACTACGGGAAACGAGCGCAGTCAGTCTAACCTGAATGCACGAGTCCTACAGGACAAGTGACCTGGTTTCTTCCACAGAATGAGGGCCTGAAGAGTCCCAGGGCTGGGTGGAGGGGGGAGAAATTACTGTCAGATTAAAAGAAATGAGATACTTCAACCAAAAGCAATGGTGGACCTTGTTTGGACACAGTTAAAGTAAATGTAAAGAAATCTCTGTGAGACAACTGAAATGAAAAAAGAACAAAAGCCAGGCGCAGTGGCTCACACCTGTAATCCCAGCACTTTGGAAGGCCAAGAAGGGCAGATTACCTGAGGTCAGAAGTTCAAAACCAGCCTGGCCAACGTGGTGAAACCCCATCTCTACTAAAAATCAAAAATTAGCTGAGCGTGGTGGTGCATGCTTGTAATCCCAGCTACTTGGGAAGCTGAGGTGGGAGAATCGCTTGAACCCAGGACGCAGAGGTTGCAGTAAGTCGAGATTGTCTCATTGCACTCTAGCCTGGGCGACAAGAGCGAAACTCCGTCTCAAAGAAAAACAGAAAAAGGAGCACAAACTTTTAGTATGAGATGATACTAAGGAATTACTGTTAATTTTAAGTATGATAGTAGTGTTGTAGTTTTGCTAAAGGAAATAAGTCTTCAAGTAGGGGATAAATGCTGGAGTAGCTACAGGTGAACTAATAGGATGCCTGCGATTTGCTTTTTTTTTTTTCATCCCTTCCCACACCCCGCGATTCGCTTTAAAGTAATCTACTTAAAACATCTGGAGGAGAAACATCTCAGTTTAAACAAAACTGAGAAAATCCATATTATTATTGAAGCTGGATGATAGATAATGTGGATAACAGGCTTCTTCTGTTGTTCTTTTGACTTTAAATGGGGGATAAGAAATGAGTCAACACATGCAAAGTGCTCAGTAAGTGTTAGCAGTTATTAACCTATCAAATCCTCACAGTAATCCCATAAAGTAGGTCCTTTTTTAGCTCCTGTTCTTTTTTCCCCGAGACGGAGTCTTGCTCTGTTGCACAGACTGCAGTGCAGTGGCTCAATCTCGGCTCACTGCAACCTCTGCCTTCCAGGTTCAAGTGATTCTCCTGCCTAAGCCTCCTGAGTAGCTGGGATTACAGGCGTGTGCCACCACGCTCGGCTAATTTTAGTATTTTTGGTAGAGATGGGGGTTTCTCCATGTTAGCTAGGCTGGTCTCGAACTCCTGAACTCATGATCTGCCTGCTTTGGCCTCCCAAAGTGCTGAGATTACAGGCATGAGCCACTGTGTCCAGCCTAGCTCCATTTTTATAGATGGGGGAGCCACCCTCAGAAAAATTAAAGCTGAGGTCCCACCAGAATGCTTGGAGGAATTAAATGGGTTAAAACATAGGAAGTGCTTCGCATAAGGTCTGGTGCATAACAAGTGTTTAGCAAATGTCTGCTGTTAATTTTAACATCATTGTTTACTGAAGTGAATATGACCAGCCCTTCCTTCTTGTAGAACAGGAAGCTGCTTGCCGAGCGGGATGGAGTGAAGAGGAGAAGTCAGGAGCTGGCCGTGGAGAAGGACACTTTGAAGGTGCCACTCCTTCCTAGTGCTTGACAACTTTCCACCACCCTGGGGCCATTTTGCCCATTTCTGGTCTTAGTGACTGCAGTCTGATGAAAGCAGCGTCTTCCATCAAGCTGTCAGGCTCCCAGGACCACCCAGGCATCCCTGAAACCCCTGAAGTCCTGGGATATCTCAGGAGGTTGAATAGATGGGGTTCAGGAAAACACATTGGGCCAGAGGGAGGGCAGGACCAAGGGGAGTCCTGGGAGACTGGACGGATGGACAGGCTCCTCTCTTGGCAGCGGCAGCTCTATGAATGTGAACACCTCATTAGCCAACGAGACACCATCCTCTCTGAGGTGAGGGGCCTGGGGAGGGAAAGAGATTTGCCTTCCATGTGCACCTGCCACTTCTAGACCTGCTCCTGGTCTAAAAACGGAAGTCCTGCTTGGGTCTGATCACTGCATGTGCTGCCCTGAGAGATTGGAGGGCTTCCCCAGGTTCCAAGTGTGACCCCTCGGATTTAGAAGCCCTTCTGCCAGGTGCTCTCCCTCAGGCCCTAGCTCTTCCCTCAAGCTCACCCTGTCCCTTAACCCCCAGCCAGCCCCCCACCAACCACCACCACCAGCCCCAGTGTCTTTGGGGAACTGGGCCCAGTCTCGTTTGGCTTTCGGCTTTCCCAGCGCACTCGCCATGTGGAGAGCCTGGCCCAGACCTTGGAAGAATACAGAGTGACAACAAAGGTAACCTAGCTGCCCTCACCACTTCTCTTTTGACAGCTCTGGGACTTGCTGCCTCTCCTCCTCATGCCTTTCTGTCGGTGGCCACATCTTCTTCCATCCTTACTATATGACTGTATGGCTTACTATATGTCTCCACCTCTGTTTCTGTATCTTTTCACGTTTTCTCTGTTCCTTCCATTGACTTTCATTCTCAGTGGGTGTCTTCTCACTGCGTCTCCCCTCCTTATCTTTACATGTCTCTGCCAGGCTCGTGTGGGTTCCCGTCTCTGCCTCCGGGTATAAGCTGTCTGTCTCCCTGGGCAACTCTTCTCTGTTTGGCTCTGGTCTTTACAAGTATCTTAGACTCGTGTTTCTCTTGCCTTTCTGTGAGTCTGTTTCCTTCTGTGTCTCTCATTTTTTCATGCATCTCTGCCTCTGCCTTCCTTCTCTCAATGTTCTCGGCTGTGCTTCTGGGTTCCTGTTGCTCTCTGTCTCTCTCTGGCTTCCTAACGTTCTGTCATTGCTTTCTTCCCCTTGTCCCTAGACAGTATGTGTCTGGGGAGCCCAAAGTAGGCAGGAAAGTGGAAAGAACCCTGGAAGAGAAGCCCAGGTTGGGTGGGAGGATGGGAAAAATGGAGATCTGGGTGTGCTCCACTTCCTCCTTTGCAGGAACTGAGGCTGGAGATCTCACGCCTGGAGGAGCAGCTGAGTCAGACCCATGAGGGGCCAGATGAGTGAGTGGAACCTCAGAGGTTGGGAAGAGGCAGGAGGGGAGCCTAAGGCAGGGATGCCCTGGCCTTCAGCCCCAAGGTGGGCAGGGAAGGCAGCCCAGCATACACTGACTGATGAGTGGCAAGCAGGCACAGAAGCAGCCTTCCTCCCTTCTGACTGTGTGGCCAGGCTACCTGAAGGTGCCCAGGTGACAACAGTGGGCTGGACCAAGCTGCTGCCGCCATCGCTGGGCTTGGAGATCAAGGCCATTCAGCAGGTGGGCCTAACACCCCTGGAATATGCTGCAGGCCACCAAGGCAGAAACTCCAAACATCTCCCCACTCTGATCCTCACATCGACCCAGCCCTAACCCACATTGCTGCCCGAGGCTCCCATGGCAACCTTAGTTTTTCTGACTCTCTCAGATCCCAACCCCAAATGCACTGCCAGCCCCAGGCCTGTGCCAGACCCCAGTCTGATCCAGCTGTGACTCATCTCACTCCATGACCATCTCACTCCTTAACTTCATCTCTAACCCAGTCCTTTGTCCTGGCACCAAACTCTCCCCTGTCCCTGCTTCTGCCCATTCCCCAACCAAGCCCCACACTAGCCCTTTTCCACCTCTCATCCTATATTCAGCTGCACACCTAAACCTGTTTCTGTCTCTGACCTTGTCTTCTACCTTAATGTGGCTCTCCCTGAACTCAGAAACAACTTCCATCCCAGAAACAGGAAGTGGCAACTGCTGATCTCTCCAGCCCTCTGTGTGGAGTGTGGCAATGGGAAGAAGTCATCGATGAAACCAGTGAGGAAGCTGAGTTTCTATCTGAAGCCCCAGCTGGGGGACAGGTGAGCACAGGAAAAGCTCTGAAGTCCAGGAGCTGGAAACAGGCCCGGAACTCCAGGTGCCACCCTGGCCAGCCCATTCACTCACACCTTTGCTAGTTCCCCATTTAATGAGAAAATGTTAATTGAGGGCCCACTGTGTGCTAGACACTGAACCACGAGCCAGACCACACACCGCCCCTGCCCCAGGGACTGACCTGCCAGCATTGTAGACAGGTGAACAAAGCAAACACACAAATTGCACTGTGGCTTTTGCTGTTGTTTTGTTTTTTAGAAAACACTCTCAGGAATTACATTATTTAAAATTGTACTACTCTAGTAAAGGCATAAGTAAGATGTTTATTCTAATATTTAAGGATATATTAAGCATATATGTTTCAAATACAGGCACCTTTAAGAAAAGCCAGCAAGCTTACTATGACATCTTTAACTCAGCAATAACCATTGTGTGTGGTTTTTGTTTGTGTGTTTGTTTGTTTGTTTGAGAGACAGGATCTTGTCTTATTCTGTTGCCCAGGCTGGAGTGAACTTGACTAACTGCAGCCTCAACCTCCTGGACTCAAGCAATCCTCCCATTTCAGCCTCCCAAGTAGCTGGGACTACAGGCACACACCACCATGCCTGGCTAATTTTTTAAATTGTATTATTTGTTTGTTTATTTTATTTTGAGACAGAATCTCGCTCTGTCACCCAGGCTGGAGTGCAGTGGCACGATCTCCGCTCACTGCAACCTCCACCTCCCAGGTTCAAGCAATTCTCCCTGCCTCAGCCTCCCAAGTAGCTAGGATTACAGGCACCTGCCACCACACCCAGCTAATTTTTGTATTTTAGTAGAGATGGGGTTTTGCCATGTTGGCCAGGCTGGTCTTGAACTCTTGATCTCAGGTCGTCCGCCCACCTCAGCCTCCCAAAGTGCTGCGATTACAAGTATGAGCCACCTTGCCTGGCCTTTTAAAAAATTTTTTATAGAGATGGGGTCTCACTATGTTGCCCAGACTGGTCTCAAAATCCTGGATGCAAACTGTCCTCCCACCTCAGCCTCCCAAAGTGCTGGGATTACAGGCATGAGCTACTGCGCCTGGCTTTCTTTTTTTTTTTTTTTTTTAATTTATTTTGAGACAGAGTCTCACTCTCTTCTCTGTTGTCCAGGCTGGGGTGCAGTGGCATTATTGCAGCTCACTGCAGCCTCAGTCTCTCTGGGCTCAAGTGATCCTTCCACCTCAGCCTCCCAAGCAGCTGGAACCACAGGCACATGCCACCATGCCTAGCTAATTTTTCTCTCCCTATGTTGCCCAGGCTGGTTGAACTCCTGGGCTCAAGTGATCCGCCTGCCTCAGCCTCCAGGAGTGCTGGGATAACAGGCATAAGCCACTACTCTGGGCTCTCTCTCTTTTTTTTTCTTTTAAAGAAAATATTGCAAACAGCTCCATAAGCAACGCTGTATTGTCTTGAGAACTGTACCACTTTAGAGCTCTTTGCCATCCTTAAGGAGAGTCTCATTCTCTGATCACTTTTTCCCTTGTTTGAGAAAAGCTTCTGTGTTTCTCTTTGACACCCGCGCTTATTTGGTTTCTCATTTAACTCTCCCAGTATCTCTGTAAGGCAGGCATCCTCATCTTGTTACTCATGGGAAACTGAGGCTCAGGGAGAAATCACATGTCCATAGTCACACAGTTTGTTGGGGACAGAGCCTTATCCCTCAGAAGTGTAAGTTAGATTGGGCTTCTGCTTTGAGCTGTCAGATGCCCTGAATGACAGGCCTGTTGAGGGGAAGACTAAGTCAGGCCTCAGGGTGCAATCTGCAATGGGCCCAGGGATACAGAGTTGAGTCCCTTGGGGCCGGGCCTGTCAGTGCTCAAGACCTGACAGGAGAGACCCTGCAAATGGGTTGCCCCAGTGCAAAATGATCATTGTGCTAGAGGTGGGGCATGGGCCTGTGGGAGCCCCGAGAAGGATTATCTGTGTCAGGTCAGAGGCTGGGGGAGATATTGAAGGGAAACTAATACTTGAGTTTATTTGAAAGAAAGAAGGAAAGGGAGAGGGATATTCAGTGGTTGGAGGAAAGAGAGGCCTTTGAGGCACTGGCAGAGCCTGTGTAGGGCCTTGGCATAAAATCGTGGTATGCTTGGGTGTACAGGGTGGCTGGGGGTGACTAGTGAGAGATGAGGCCAGTGCCAGATCGTGAAAGGAAATCTCTTGACAAGCTAACAGATTGTACTTTTCTTTGTAAAGCCACAGGAAGGCTGGTGTCAGTTCTCGGCATAAAAATATCCTCCTGGGACCATGTGAGGGACCTACTGGAGGCAGGGAGGAGGGTGGAGCAATGACGATGAAGCCTGAGCCAGGCCAGAGCCCTAGGGATGGAGGAAAAGGGACAGACAGACATAATTGTGGTGGAGGGACAGAGCTGGGCACAGATGGGATGTGGGTGTTGGGGAGGGAGGAGAAGAGGAAAGACTTGCAACTTGTAACCTTGTGAGGTGAAATATTGAGGGATGTCTGGGGGCTACCTGGAAGCAGTTGGGTGCAACAGCCTGGAGCTCAAGGATTGCATTTAGAAAACAATGTCGGCTGGGCGTGGTGGCTCACACCTGTAATCTCAACACTTTGGGAGACCGAGGCGGGTGGATCACCTGAAGTCAGGGGTTGGAGACCAGCCTGACCAACATGGTGAAACCCTGTCTCTACTAAAAATGCAAAAATCAACTGGGCATGGTGGCGCACACCTGTAATCCTAGCTACTCGGGAGTCTGAGCCAGGAGAATCACCTGACCCTTGGAGACGGAGGATACAGGGAGCTGAGATCGCACCATTGCACTCCAGCCTGGGCAACAAAAGTGAATCTCTTGTCTTGAGAAAAAAAAGAAAAGAAAGAGAAAAACAATGTCAAGTTGGTTGTTAAGGTCAAGGGCAATGCTAGTATTTCTCTGGAGAAAACAAGAGGTTCTTGGGTCCTGAGTGAGAGCAGATGGACCCAGCTTAAGTCTGGGATGCTGGGAGGAAAAGGCGGTTGGGCAGGGAAATGCTGAGATCCTTAGGGGCCCAGGTAAGTGTACGAGATCTGTGGAACATCCAGGAGGTTTAGGTGACCAGGACTCCTGGGTCCTGCAGGAGAAGGGGGCTTGGTGACATCAAGAACAACCCTTTTGTTTCTGGCTTTTGCTCTTAGGGAGATAATAGGGTCATCCTCATGTAGGGGAGCATGAAAGCAGGGCAGGTTGTAGAAGGTGGTGAATTTGTGCACAGTTTGCAGCCCAGAAGACCTTTTGCTTATGGGGTCTGGGACCAGGGGGAGACAGTGGGCATCGTTAGGGTTGGGACTTTGAGTGAGAAGAATCAGAAAAGAACTAACCTTTTTGTTTCCACAGAGAAACTTCCAGGGAGAGCCAGCACACCCTGGAGAAGGAAGGAAGGAGCCATCCATGTGGTAAGGAGCTGAGCCATCCATCTGCCTCAGGATGTTTAGAGTAGGAGGACTAGATGAGCCCTGAGGGGGTCTGCATGCCACTACTCACTCATTCATTCACATCTTCCAGGAGCAGACCCTAGGCTGGTAGGCTAGGAGATGAGACCTGGCCCTGCCCTCAGCGAGTCTTGGGACTAGGAGGAGATCTGGCTCCTGATCCTGCCTCGGGGGAGGGCTCCTAGGGAGGCCACCATGCCTTAATGGAGCCCTGTGGGAGTGACGTTAGTACAGGAGACTCTTAGACAAGAAGACACAATTGTCAGGCAGAAGGGACAGCTCAGTCACACGATCATTCTCTCACTGAACTCACCTCTCCCGATGCTCCAGGGAACCTCCTTGGAGAGCTCCCAGTCACCTGGGAGATCTCGAGGGTGAGGAGGGTCTCTGGAGTCAGCGTGGATTCAAATCCCAGCTCAGGTACTTCGAAGTGGGGCGGATGTGAGCATTAGGTCGTATGTTGTGAGGCCCCAGCCCTGTGATTGGGATAGGATTGTTAGGAGGCTGTGTCCAGGCCTGTGACGATGGAGAAAGCACTAGATGTCTGGGCCCGCCCTCCTCCAGAACCCTGGCCTTGGGGCCTCTGGTTTCCTGTGGTGCTTCCCTCTCCCCTCCCTTCTTTCAGGCTCCCAGCTGCGGCTCCTAATGAGGCTGCCTGCCAAGGCCTCTAATTGGACTTGTCTGGGAGGAGCTGAGATTGGGCGGGATGGGAGCTCTGGAGCTATGACCTCCCTTTGCGTCACCAGAGAAAGGAGGGGGAAAGGGGCTGAGCAGTAGTGGAACGGCGGGAGGCAGGTACCATGCGAGTTTCCAGAGAGCAGGGGCAATTTGATCCACAGATTGGAAAGCTGGGAGTGAGGAAGGTAGTGAATACAATGGCCCCTAAAGGTAGCCAGCAGTGAGGACTTGGACCTTGAGAGGGGTTGGATCCCAAGTAGAAGTTTCAGGGGATCAGATAGTGTTTGTCTGACTGGGGCAGAGGCCGGGCCGCTTAAGAGCACTAGATCCCTTATTGCATGGTAGCACAGCTGTGTTCCTGAGGGCATCTCTGAGGGTTTTGGGGCTGAAGCTGGAAGCGGTGGCAACTATAGGGCTGGATCCCTGGACCCCAATGAAGGCAGTGGCTGGTGGTTTGGATGGCAGGGACTCAGACGGCTGTGATCCTAGGAGAGACCTCCCTAGGAGTCTTCCCTGGAGGCAGGATCAGGAGCCAGATCTCCTCCTAGACCAGAGACTCGGAGGGCAGAGCCAGGTGTGACTCATCTCCTGGCCTACAGGCCCAGGGTCTACTGGAAGATGTGATTGAATGAATGAATGAGTGGCATGTTGCCCCCTCAGGGCTCTTCCTGTCCTTCTGGAAGAGGGGCTTACACACCTAAGAGGATCTGGGATGGGGAAGAGCTCCAACAATTGGATTCTGTGCATGGGAAGGTCTGAGTTGGAGTCCCTGTCCTCCGAGAACACCCAGTGAGAGTCATGGAAAAATGGCTCAACCCACTAGATAGGAAGGGGGTTTCTACACATGCTCTAGGGTCTCAGAGAGGCCTGAATCTCTGGTATTTTGGAGAGTGAGAGAGCTAGAAGCCTCAGTTCCCAGCTGGGGGATCAGCTGGGGAAGTAGTGATTGAGAAAGCAAATCTGAGATGAAGAGGCCCCCTTATTCTTCTGGCATTCAAAGACCCTTTCAGTAATTTGGTGAAAATTCCCCTGAAAAATACATATGCAGGACACCCCTGAGGCCCTTCCATGCTGCCTGGCCTGTGCTAAGACCCCTGCTCCAAGGCTTCCCTCCCAGCCTGTAGCAGGCAGAGGGAACTAGAGAGAAGAGGACAATGCCAGCAGTGACTTTGTTGGTCCTCAGGTTAACCAGAAGAAAGGAAGAGGAGGCTGCAGAGAGCCAGGTCACGGTAGGCAGTCCCCAGTACCCCTCCCCCGTCCCCATCCACTCCAAACCCGCAGAGGCTCAATTGTTTCAACCCTTCCCAAGCCTCAGCCTCAGACTCCAACTCCTCAGGAGCAGAGAGAAAAATCATTTGGCCAAGAGATAACAAGGCCCTTGCTGTAGCTAATGAGAGAGAGTGATGGTGAGGTGGGGGGAGGCTTGGAGGCTAGTGGGCAGCCAGGCTGCTCCCGGGGGACTCCCCCAGCCACACACAGGGCTGCAGTCGCCACACGGCAGGCCTCATAGACGTGGCTACACCCACGGATTGCATAAATGCACACTCACATTCGCCCACACTCAGAGGAGGTTGGGCTGGCCCTCCCCAGCCAGCCTCAGAATTCCCTGGGGGCACAATGTCCGCAGTTCCCCTGCCTGCAGCCACACAGGCCGGCTCCTCTGCTCCTCAGAGGGGCTGTGCCCGGTGGAGGTTAGGATTTCGATTCTCAGGCAAGTAAGGGGAAATAAATTTGATAAGGAGAGGTGAGGAGCCCTCGGTTCTGAGCTGAGGAATGCAGGAGCTGGGCTGGAGTCTGCCTGTTGTAGGTCAGGCACTGTCAGGGCCCTTGGGGCTCTTCAGGGTCCAAATTGGCCAAGATGGCTGCCTCCAGGATGCTCAGCTCCCAGCAGCCTGGCCCCAAAGTCCACCTCCTCTTGATATACCACACTCCCTTGCCCCAGAGACGGGTTCCACCTCAACTTCCTCATAGTTCACATGGGGATAATCTCTTCCTAGCTCCCAGGGTTGGGATGAGGGTTAAGGACCACGTCGTAAAGGGCCTGGGTGCCTGCCTAGCACAACAGGTGTTGGAGGTGAAGATATTGATCATGATTGGTGTTCTGTTTTTATTTATTGACATCATCATCCTCATCTGTGTCAGAAAGGCATAGGGGTGGGAAGGCCAAAGACCTATAAGGGGAGGCCCTTCCAGGGAGACACGAGGGATGAGGCGGTACAGTGGGTTGGGCCTGACCCCTGGAGAAACAGCTGGGGCTTTAATCTTTGAATCTTCAGATAAAGTATTGGAATTAATCAGTGAATTCAGCATGGTTACTGGGTTAAAGGTTAAAATAAAAAATCAATCATATTTCAGTGTAGCAACAATGAGCAATGAGAAAAACAAATTTATGCCATTTATAATAGCATGGGTTTTTTTTTGTTTGTTTTTTTGAGACTAAGAATCGCACTCTGTCACCAAGCTGGAATGCAGTGGCACCATCTTGGCTCACTGCAACCTCTGCCTCCCTGGTTCAAGTGATTCTCCCACCTCGGCCTCCTGAGTAGCTGGGATTATAGGCACGCACCACCATACCCAGCTAATTTTTGTATTTTTGGTAGAGAAAGGGTTTCACCATGTTGGCCAGGCTGGTCTCAGTCTCTTGCCCTTGTGATCTGCCCGCCTCGGCCTCCCAAAGTGTTGGGATTACAGGTGTGAGCCACCACGCCCAGCCTATGATGGCCTGTTTTTAATTAGTAAAGCACCTGCCGATTCTGGCATAGGCAGGAAAACAGGATTCTGCATGAGGGCCAGCACGGGGGTGGGCACCTCTAGAAGATGTGGTCTCTGCCCTCAGAGAGCTTAGATACTTCCAGAATCCAATGGAAAATGGAGGTGATGATATTGAATAGCTCACGCAGACATTGAGCACTCACTATGTACCAGACACTGTCCAAGTCACTGCCTGCCTTTTTTTTTTTTCTATATTCATTCATTTAGTCTCCATGTTAATCCTATGAGGTGGGGACGTCCCTGGCTAGCAGATGGGGAAGGGGAGGCACGGAGAGGTGTGGTAACCTGCCAAGGACCCTCAGCCAGAAGCTCACAGAACTGGGAACCCAACCTGGCAGCGTGTCTCAGAGAAGCTCACTCAACTCCTGAGTTCCACCACCTTCTGTCTGGTCACTGTGTCCAGTGGGCTTACCTGAGGGCCTTTCAGTCCAGAATTCAGTGCCTCAAATGCATCTCTTTGTCCTTCCAGGCTGATCTCCCCATCCCTCTAGGAGACTCTCACTCTGGAGACATCGCAGAAAGCCCTCCGAGGAGGTAATAGGACCCACAGGGTCCGGGAGGGAAACTGGGGACAAGGAAAAACCAGTGTTGATTTCCTCCTTTCCCCCAGCAGCCCTGCCCAGCAGGATCTCCAGCAAGCCCTGGTCCCTGTGATGAAGGAGCTGGTCCCAGTCAGGAGGAGACCCTGGGGCCAGCTCTTCCTGCCCCCACAGCGACTCAGGTGTGCCCCCAGGCACCTCCAGAAGGAAGGAGGTGTTCTGACATTGGGAAGACCAGGAGCTGCCCAGACCCTGCCCTAAGCACTCTCCCACCTCTCCACCAGGGTCACTTGGTATCCGCTGATCCCAGCTCCAGTCCTGGGCCTGCTGCTGCTGCTGCTGCTGCTGCTGCTCTCTGTCCTGCTGCTGGGCCAGTCCCCACCTCCCACCTTGCCCCACCTCCGGCTCTGCTACCTCCAGCCCCCTCCAGTGTGAGAGGCTCTGCTTGCCCCTCAGAACAGTGTCTAGTTCAATAAATCCCCTGGCACTCTCTCCACTCGGATCCCCTTTGTTAGGCCAGTGTTGCACGGGCTTACCCTAGATACTGTACAGGGGGATCCACATCCCTGGATTGGGTTTATGTGAAGTCTCCTAGTTTTTTAATGTTGACACTTCTTAACAAAAGCAAAACTTCCCCAGTAACGGATTAAGCACTAAGGATTATTCCCTTACAAAACAAGGCTGGCGAGGGCAGCTGTGGGCACACAGCGAAGTCTCAGCTGCCTTGGGGTCAGGGCCTCAGTGATTCTCCCGTTCCCTCTCTCACGCTCAGGAGTTGGCAGTTGTAGCTTCCCACATCACACCTGCAGGGAGACGGAAACTCGTCCCTTCCTTTTTGTAAAGAGAGGCAGTAGCCTCAGTGTGCAGTGGGTAGATTCAAATCACAATCATAATGAAAGAGAAGCAGTCGCCTGCCCAGAGCCACCAGCAGACTTGTGTCTGTCTCTCCGGTCAGACTGTTTGGTGTGACCACCCTCAACTGTAAGGGAGGCTGGGAGATCTGGGAGGCCAAGTACCTCTCCGGGGACCGGCTGCCTTGCAGCCACGCAGAACCTGTGTGCTAGTAACGGTGCATGTGGGGAAGGCAGGTAAAGTGCCTTGCCACGCTCCTCATTCACACAGAAAGACACTGCAGGCCAGCCGGGCGCTGTGGCTCACGCCTGTAATCCCAGCACTTTGGGAGGCTGAGGTGGGTAAATCACAAGGTCAAGAGATTGAAACCATGCTGGCCAGCATGATAAATCCCATCCCTACTAAAAATACAAAAATTAGCCAGACGTGGTGGTGTGTGCCTGTTATCCCAGCTACTTGTGAGGCTGAGGCAGGAGAATCACTTGAACCTGGAAAGTGAAGGTTGCAATAAGCCGAGATGGCGCCACTGCACTCCAACCTGGCAATAGAGCAAGACTCAAAAAAATAAAAAATAAAACACACACACTGCAGGCCATGGACCTAACAAAACACTTTGGGAGCCACCTACACACCACCAGTGTGCAGCTGCTGAGTGGCACATAACCAGGCTACTTTGAAGGGGCTTTAGGATACCTCTTCTCCCTGATCTCTTTCTGCTTCCTACCTTCTCTACACCTCTGCCTTGCCCTCCCCCAGCAGGATCCTGACTCTGTCCTGCCACCATCCCATGGGTCAGAGCCTAGGTTGACCCAGTCCTAACTGCATCCTAAGTCAGTAAAGAACAGTCTTCCGGGGCTGGGTGTGGTGGCCCATGCCTGTAATGCAAGCACTTTGGAGGCCACGGCCGGCGGATCACCTGAGGTTGGGAATTCAAGACAAGCCTGAGCAACATGGTGAAACCCCGTCTTAAAGAATAAAATAAAAAAATTAAAAAAAAAAAAATCTTCCGGGACCAGGCGCAGTGGCTCACGCCTGTAATCCCAGCACTTTGGGAGGCCAAGGTGGGTGGATCACCTGAGGTCAGGAGTTCCAGACCAGGCTGGCTAACTTGATGAAACCTCGTCTGTACTAAAAGTACAAAAAATTAGGTGTGTGGTGGCAGGCACCTGTAATCCCAGCTACTCCAGAGGCTGAGGCAGGAGAATCACTTGAACCCGGGAGGCAGAGGTTGCAGTGAGCCAAGATTGCACTCGAGGTTGGGCAACAAAAGGGAAATTTCATCTCAAAAGAAGGAGGCCGGGCGCGGTGGCTCACGCCTGTAATCCCAGCACTTTGGGAGGCCGAGGCGGTGGATCACAAGGTCAAGAGATCGAGACCATCCTGGTCAACATAGTGAAACCCCGTCTCTACTAAAAATACAAAAATTAGCTGGGCATGGTGGCACACGCCTGTAGTCCCAGCTACTCGGGAGGCTGAGGCAGGAGAATTGCTTGAACCGGGAGGCGGAGGTTGCGGTGAAATCTCACCATTGCACTCCAGCCTGGGCAACAAGGATGAAACTCCAATCTCAAAAAAAAAAAAAAAAAGGAAAGATGGGTAAGGTTTTCGTTTCAGTCAGCAGGGGCCCAGGGAGGGTGTCATAGGTGGAAAAGAGACCAGTGTGTGTGGAAAGCCACGGCCAGCATCCTGTTGCTGGTTTAAAAACAAGATTTGGAGCCGGTGAAGAATTGGAGCTACAGAGTGGTGGGAAATAAGAGAGGCAGGCAAGAGCCCATGAAGGGGTTTGAACACCGGCTTGAACTTTATTCCCCAGTGCCCATGAAAGGGCTGTGAGCAGGGGAAGGCAGAGCTCTGGGTGCGAAGAAGAGCATTCAGGGCCTGTAGAGGAGATGAATGAAGGGAATGAAAATGGAGCCCAGCAGGTGGGGAGGAGTCTGGGGCTGTGGTCCAGGTGGGAGAGAACGAGGACGCCTGAGGCAGGGCATTCGGGTGGAGAGGAGGTAAGAGCAGAGGCAGGACTGGGCGGGATTGACCTGGCTGCAGACTGATTAGCTGTAAAGGATGGTGAAAGCGGCAGGGCAAGGACAGCCCCTGGGACCTGGCCCAGTGACTAGTAGACAGTGGAACCCTTCCCAAGATAGGAAACCCAAGAAAGGAGTGGGTTCAGTGAAAGACTCGGTTCATTTAGAGTCTGGAGTCCTGAGCCCTGAGCTCCCAGGCTGGAGAAGGGGTCTGGGTGTTGTCACCTGTGGGCGGTGGCAGAAGGTGTGGGGACTGCTGAATCTGCGGACGGACAAGGTTCCAGATACCATTTTAGGCAAAAACTTCAAGTGTTCGGAAAGGGATGGGGAGAAAATAGAGTATGGGAAGAGACCAGGCCAGTACCCAGCTCCCAGGCCTTCGGGGAAACAGGAGGAGGCTCTTCATAGGGTTTTTGTGAGGTTAAAAAAGCTAATACAAATACAGGACTTAGAAGAGTGCCTGGTATATAGCAACTGCTCATTAACGTTTTAATTCCATTTATCCATGAGAGTGCCGGAAAAGTCTAGACTTTTGAAATTGCACATATCTGGGTTCCATTTATCCTTTGTCTCTCGGTAGCTCTAACAACTTAGGAAAATTCCTCCTGACTCTCGGTCTTTTTTGTAAAATTAGGCCAACTCCAGAGGGTTTTGAGGAATGCAGTTTTTCATTTGTTATTCGGTATCCGAAGGACAAAGGAAACAGTCCCGCCCCCACAGCCCAAGGACCAATTAGGGCTCGGTCCGCCTCCCGAAAATGCAAATTTTGGGAGACCTTGCCAAGCACACGCGGCGGCCCAGCTTCCAGCGCAGCAGATGGCCCCCAAGCTCCACCCTCTTTAGACCAATCAGAGCGCGGTCCGCACGAGCGGCGCCCCAGGCGCAGTGATCTAGCCCTCTGCGGACCACCGGGTTGCCGTGGTTACCATTGAGGGGCGGAGCTGAAGGGCAGGCTGAACCTCCGGGGAGAGATGCAGATTTTTGAGTGGCTGTTTTCTCGCTTCACCTGCAGCCCAGGTATCTTCCCGCCCTTTCTCTGTCCTTTTTAGAGCCTCACATATGCTCCTCTCTCCTCTCCTCCTGCCCCAGCCTGGCGCCCCAGTGGTCTCCCGAGAAAGACGCCTGAAGTCAGAAAACCCTGAGAAAATTTCTAGAGGCTGCTGGGAGAGGAGGAAACCCTTTTCAAATAAAAGCGTTTCGCCATGTGACGGGCGCTGTTCTCATTAAGTATATTTTATGGGATCCTCGTAACAGATGAAGAGCAGGAGGCACAAGAGACTGACGTCAAGAAGACGTTCTCAATACGAGGCCGCAGCTAGATTTGGAGGACCCTGGGTTTGGATGTGAGGGCTGCCTCACACCAGAGCCCCGCAATCTTTTTTCCACTGTGCCTGGGGAGAAGTGTGGAAGTGATGGGAGGGAGGAACCGCGCAATTCAAAGATGAGAGCTGGTGGAGAGACAGAAACCCAATGGAGGGAAAAAAACAAAAAACAAAAAAGGAAGATATGAAGGAGTCGGGCAGAGGAAAAATGAAAAAAGAAAGTAATGGAGAAGGGACGGAAGAGTTTCAGAGGCAGAAGAGAATAGAGAGAGGAGGCAGAAGACTAGGAAGCCAAGAGGGTGATAGGGGAGCTTCCTACAAGGACTCAAAGAGACAAGGACACAAAACCAGAGAGGAAAGAGACCCAGATAAGCGGGCAGAGACAGAGGGGGACAGAGACCTTGGAGATTACAGAGAACCAGAGAAAAGGGGGCAGAGATGGGGATAGGGAGGGACCGGGGCCCAGAGTGAAAGGAGACAACAGAGCTGGGGGCGGGGGGCTGTAGGGAAGCAAATATCCAGAAATAGGAAAGAAGCCAGCTGCCTGGACAGAGAAAGACCGAGGCAGAGAAACTGAATTGAGGAAAGATAAAAAGTGAGGACTGAAGGGAGAGATGCCAGAGTGGCTGACAGAGTCCTGTCTCTTTTCTATCCCCCTCTTTCCCGCCCCGCCCCCCCCAACCCAACACACATGCAGGTCGCACAGGAACGAGTCGCAGTCCGGAGCGCACGGCAGGGTCTTTATTAAGGTGGGGACGGGCGGCGCGCTCAAGGCGCGTCCAGCACCAGCAGCTTGTGCATGTACGAGTTCAGCCAGTGGCGGCGCTCGAGGGCGGCCAGCAACCGCGCGCGCTCCCGGAAGGCCGCGTCGTCCGCCAGCGCCAAGCTCCTCCGCGGCCGGGGGGTGGCGGGATCCACCCAGGCCCGTCGTGGGGTGCGGAGGCTGTGGAGAGACGCGACGACCGCGCGTCCAGACCCGCGCTCGCCGCCGCCTGTCCTCCCCGCGGTCTAACTCGGAGCCCTGGTACTGCCCCGTCCGTGGAGTGGCTCGGTCTGGCTCCCCCTGTCTCTCTCGTTCTCTGTGTGGGTCTCTGTCCTTCTACTCACCGGGTTCGAAACTCCCTGGTTACTGAGAGCCAGACTCATGCACCTGTCCGCCCCCAGCGCTCCGCGCATGGCCAGGAGCGCACCAAGAACCCAATAAAGGTTGCTCAAAGGATGAATCCCTTTCTGCATCTACTCCTTTCGAGCCTCTCCACGCCTTTCTCAGAATCTGTCTTTCTGTGTCTCTTTCTCTTGCTGATTCTCTGTCCATTTCCCGCACCATTACCACCACCAAACCCCTCTCCGGTGTTCCCCCACTCCTAGTCTCTTTTTCTCGCTGGGTCTTGGTCGCCCTCGCTTTGGGTTTCTGTCCCCCTTTCTGGGTCTTCCTCCGCCTTTCTCTTTGGTTCTCTTCCCACTTGTCCAAGTCCCCACCCTTCCCTGGGAGTCCTGGGCCTGGCACCTACCTGAGGACCCCGGCGGGGGGCAGGGCGACTCCCGAGACAGTGCGGACGCCCCAGGGCACCAGCAGCAGCAGGAGCAGCAGCAGCCGCCGAACCCGAGGGCTCTTGGACACCTGGCGGGCCTCCATCACCTGTGGAGAACCAGAAAGGGGCTCAGTGGGGCGGCATCCCGGCCCAGAACCCCGGGCCCCACCATGCACCCACCCTCAGCTTCCCGCACGGACCCCTACCGCGCAGTGGGCTCGGGCAGCGGCGCTGGCAGCCCCCTTATATCGCCTCCGCAGCCCCCGCGCCGAGCAGTGACGCAGGCTGGGGGGCCGGGGGCGCGGGGTCACCCATCCCCAGGCTCATTAGGAGCCGCCAGCGGTAATGAGGAGCCGGGGGTGGGGGACCTGCTGCTGCCTTGGCCGCCACCAACTAATTGGGACCAGAAGCTGGACCTGAGACGAGGGAGGGGGAGAGACAGACAGACAGAGAGGTGGACACAGGGGGTGTGTCAGAGGGATAAAAATAGAGACTGGCGGAAGGACCGTCAGAGAAACAGAGACACAAAGAGAAGGACAAAGACAGAGTGGCCAAGGAGGAAATAGAGAGTAAGGAAGGGAATGACACAAAAAGAAATAAAAAGGAAGAAAGCAAGAACAGAGAGGGCAGGAAACGGAAACGAACAGTCAGATGGAGATGGAGGAATGAAAGAAAAGGCTCTCAGAAAGACAGATGGAAATGGAAGGACATCCTAGGCTGGACAGAGCTGCCCACAGATTAATCCAGCAGGGAGAGAACCAGAAAGATTGAGGGCGAGACAGGGAGGGGAAAAAGGCAAGAGATGGCAAAGGGTATGTGTGGCAGGGGTGCAAGAACAGGAAAAGTGACAGGCAAACATCAGAAAAGGCCCAGAGAGAGCGTGAAGAGGGGAAGAGACGGGGCTCCCGAGCTGCCCTAAGGATGCGTCTAAGCCCTTATCTGGGAGGAGTTTGGGTGCTGTAAAGATTAAAGCCCAGTCCTCCTCACACTGACTCTTAAGAGGGGCCTCAGTCAGGCACGGTGGCTCACGCCTGTAATCCCAGCACTTTTGGAAGACCGAGGTGGGCAGATGACTTGAGGTCAGGAGTTCGAGACCAGCCTGGCCAACATGGCGAAACCCCATCTCTACAAAAATACAAAAATTATGCTAGATGTAGTGGTGGGCACCTGTAATTCCAGCTACTTGGGAGTTTGAGGCATTAGAATCACTTGAACCTAGGAGGCAGAAGTTGCAGTGAGCTGAGATCACACCACTACACTCCGGCCTGGGCGACAGAACAAGACTCCGTCTCAAAAAAGAAAAAAAAGAGGGGCCTCTATACACAGTGAGGAGGCGATGGGCAAAACTTGGAAGTCCTGCAGAGCAGCAGCTATTTGGGATGTGGGAACTTGGGCTCTTAATTTCCTAGAAGGGTGGTGGCAGATGCTTGGACTCCTGAGTCTAAGTGTGGATAGGACAGGGACCTAGAGTCCCAGGTTCTGGGGGAGAAGAAAGCTGGGGACTTGGATTCCTGGATCTGAGGAAGGAAGGAGCTAGAGGCCTGGACTTCTGGGTCTGGGAGGAGGGAGCTGGGGATGAAACTTAGGGGACTTGAAATAGGAGGGTACCAGGGAACGAGACCACTGGGTTTCCAGGTAGGATAGGGTAGAGGGCCGGGACCACTGGTTTCGAAAACATAGTTTGACAGGGCCACATCTCCACTACAGCATCCCAGTTTCTAACTCCCTTCCCCACCCCAGAGACAATGTCCTTTACTTCTGTCTCTTTAAGAGTCTAAGTCTGTTGCTAGACTCCCAGGATCCCCTGGGAGGGAGTCAGGTGCATCACCTGTGTGCCCCTGAGAGCCTGCCTCCCACCGCCTCGCCCAGAGCCATTTTGCAACATTCACCGTTCTCTGCATCCAGCTCTGATCATCTGCTGTTTCCTTGGACACCAGAGCAGGTAAGAGACCCCAGGACCTCAAGTAAGCCTGTCCCATCAAGGTGTCTGCCGCCTCCACCTCCACCTGACCACAGACCTAGGCATCTCTGCCCAGGCTAGCCCCGGAGACGCTGAAATCCTAGCTCCATCCTCAACAACAGACTTGAGAGTCCTGCCCCACGGCTCTCTTCTTCAACTCTGCAGAGCCCAGACCCACAGACCCTATTTCTAAAGGACTCGGAGCTCCCAATTCCTTTCTAACTCAGGAACCAAGAGTCCAAGGCCTCTTATCTCCTTTCACCCCTGTAATCCAGCCCCCAAACCTTGCTCCCTCAAAATTCTAGGCATCTGAACTTCCAGCCTTCTCCTCCCTAAAGAACCAGGAGCCAGGAACCTCAGCCCCCTCACCCTGCGAGACCCAGGAGTCTGAACCCCCAGCAACTTTCTTGCCCAGAGACCAAACGTCTCCCTCCTCCCTCAAATCCATGAGTCCAGTGCCCATCCGTTAGGAGCCTCAGGTAGTGTAAACAACTGTTGAGTCAAGGTGTCCCGGGGGCCCTCAAGAAGATGATCCCATGTCCCCTCCAAGGCCTGTCACCCTCCAAAGTCGAAGTCGAGGAGACCTGGAGGCCTGGAGAGGAGTCGTTCTAGGACCCCTCGGTGAAACAAATAAGGAAATTAACTACGACTCCCAAGAAGCCCCAAGCCTCAGTCTCCCTTGGCTACCGCGGCCACCGCCCCACAGCCTCCAGGGACTTGCGATTAGGTTCCTCTCACATCCCTGGCGCCCAGCTGGGCCCCGGACCGACGCGGTCCACCTGCGGGGCTTGGGGCGTGGCCTCTGGGAGTGGGCGGGGCTCCGGGAGCCTTCGGCCTTAACCCCTTCCTTCCCACTTCCCCTCCGCAGCTATAGGTATCTCCCAGAACTATGGAATCATTCAGCCGGATCCTCTTCCTCATCTTCCTCCTCGCCGGACTAAGGTCCAAGGCTGCTCCCTCAGCCCCTCCTCCTTTGGGCTCTGGGTTTCCGGACGTGGCCCACCCCTCTGAGACCTTCCCTCGTGCTTCTGAAAATTCCACACGAGATTACCTTAATCCAGAATTCCCTGGGACTGCTTACCCTGAGCCTTCCAAACCACCTTATACAATTTCCCTTGAAACCTCCCCATTTGACTTCACCGAGACCCCCAGCCCTGACCTCCAAGAAACCCCACACCCAGAGTCTCCTGAGAAGCCCAAAGCTGACTCTCTTGCAACCTCAATAACAGAATCCCTGGACATCCCAAAAACTAACCTCTCCAAAATGACACACCCAGAGTCTTCTGAGACCCCTACACGCGACCCGACTGAAATTCCACACTCAGGATCCCTTGAGACCCCCAAACCTAACTCCTCCAAAACTTCAGGCCCAGAATTTCCCGAGACCCCAAACACTGACCTTATGCAAACGATATACCAAGAATCCCCAGGGAGTCCCCAACTTAACGCCACTGAAAGCTCACATGTAGATATCCCTAAGACCTCAAACACTGATCCTACCAAGACCCCTGACCCCAAATCCCCAGAAACCCATGACCTCAACTCCACTGAGACCCCAAACTCTGAATTTCTCCAGGCCCTCCATCCTGACCCTTCTAAAACCCTCCAACCAGAATCCCATGTAACACACAATCCCAGCCCCACTGAAATTTCCCAAAGAGAATTCCCCACAACCTACTATCAATATGCAACAGATGTCCTCAGGACTTCCGACCCTCAAATCTCCACTAGTCTTTACCCAGAAACACCTGCACCTTTCAAGGATGAAGCCACTGCCCTAAATGAGCTGTCCCTGAATCCCAAACCAGAAACCGCTGCAGCTATCCAGCCTGACCCCTGGAAACTGCCCACTTCAGATTCTCCGAAGGCCCCCCAGAACTCTGGCCCTAAGGAGTCCAGCGCTCCTCCTCCCTCAGCCCGGATTGCAGGTCCTCCTGCTCTTCCGGGGCCCCCAAATCAGTTGGCCCCTGCTACTCTGCGGGCACCCCAGAGGCACAGCCGAGGTGAGGGAGTCAACACGATCATCGTGGTGGAGCGAGTGAAGGAGACCGGTGAGGGACGGGAGAACTCCTGAGTCTGAAGGAGGAGGGGCCCTGGGCCTGGACTCCTGTGTCCGAAGGAGGAGGGGGCCAGGGGCCTGGACTCCTGGGTCCGAGGGAGGAGGGGCCGGGGGCCTGGACTCCTGGGTCTGAGGGAGGAAGGTTTGGGAACAGGGATTCCTGGGTCTGAGGGAGGAGGAGCTAGAAGCCTGGACCCCTAGGTCTAAAAGAGGAGGGGGTTAGGAGCTTAGATTGCTGGTTTCCCCCTTCAGGCGTGGCTCTGGTGGGGGGACCACGTGGCGCAGCAGGCGGGGCCCTCTGCCTGTTCTTCGCGGGGACCGCGCTGCTGATCGGCATCTTTGTGCTGCTCTGGTGTCTCTACCGCCGGGCAGCTCGACACCGGCCCTTCGCACACCACCGGCTTCCGGACGACGGAGATGAACCGGGTGAGCGCCCCGTCCCTGGAATGCCTGCACTTTTCCAAAACCCGGTCTCTTCCGGCACGTTAGGGCGCCCAGCCAAAAGGCACAGATCCTCCACCCAAGGTCAGTGAAAACCCCGACTTCTCCATGGCCAGCCACGTCCAGCCCTCTAACTGCAATTTCACACACATGTCCAGTACCCTCCTCCAATGCTGTTGGAGACGGCTTCAGGCCCACGGTCCCCGCAAGCCCCGCCCCTGCCCCTCCAGGTGCGCGGCCCGGAGACCCTGCCCTGCAGCTCGGACGCCTCGCCTCGTGGTTTCTGTAGCGACCTCCACCCTTTTGATTGAAAACTCAGTTCAAATGCAGAATCGGAATCCTCTCTCCGGCCTCCCTATTGGTCAGCCGCACAAAAGGGGACAGGCCCCCTGGAGATGACCCCACCCCTTTACTCCCACAGTTCTGCATTTGGTCGCCCCGAAAGACCCCTACGACCTCTACTTTTATGAGCCGGATGCCTGGGTCCCTTCCCACATTGCCACCAAGCAGCCCCCACCCACACCTCCACTTCCACCCAAGCTGCCCCCGCCGCCCCGCGGGGGCCGCCCGCAGCGTCTGGAGGCCCTATCCCCGGCCACGCTCCCCAACAACTTCGTGTGAGCCCCACCGAGTCCTGCCGGCCTGCACATCCCCACAGTGAGGAAAAACCCTACGCTCCTGGCGTGCCTAGCTATAGTGTAGTCCTCCCGGATAGAGGGTCTAAGATACAAAGATGCTTGCGTTGTGATCAGAGAACAAGATCTGAGACCGAATAAATATCATATTCCCATAGCTAGACCCCTCTGCTGGGCTGAGCCCTGGGGCTTGAGGTGGCTGGAGTCTGAGAATACTGAAACTTAGGGATGAGGGGCTGGAACCTGGACTCCTGGGTCTGAGGGAGGAGGGGCTGGGAGCCTGGACTCCTGGGTCTGAGGGAGGAGGGGCTGGGGGCCTGGACTCCCGAGTCTGAGGGAGGAGGGGCTGGGGGCCTAGACTCCCGGGTCTGAGGGAGGAGGGGCTGGGGGCCGGGACTCCCGGGTCTGAGGGAGGAGGGGCTGGGGTTCTGGATTCCCGGGTCTGAGGGAGGAGGGGCTGGGGGTCTGGACTTCTGGGTCTGAGGGAGGAGGGGCTGAAGACCTGGACTCCTGGGTCTGAGGGAGGAGGGGCTGGGGGCCTGGACTCTTGGGTCTTGGGGAGGAGGGGCTGGAGGCCTGGACTCCTGGGTCTGAAGAAGGAGGGGATGGAGTCTGAACCCCGAATCTAAGGGAGGAGAGACTGGGGTCTGAACCCCTGGAACTGAAGGAGCAGGAGCTGGAGGCCTGAACTCCTCAGTCTGAGGGAGGACAGCCGGTACCAGGATGCCTGTGACTCCCCACAGCCAAGAACACCTGAGTCTATACACCAAAGCTTTTATTGGGAGTGGGGCAGGGCAGGATTTACAGTCACAGGACAGAGACACAAAGACACAACCCTGCACCGGGAAAAACGCCCCTCTCCCCTGCCCCGTTCCCTTTCATGGGATTCTGTGACTTCTACATATGTTCCCCAAATTCTAAGCTGAAAGAGGGGTGTCTGAGAGGGGAAGGATCCCAGATTTTGAGTCATTAAGCCCCTGAGGGACACAACAAATGGCCACTGAGAAACTGAGGGTAGTTTGAAACCACCCAGGAGAATAAAGTGCGAGGAATCGGGGGAGGGTCGTCATGAAACCACCGTGGGGACGTTCAATGGTGGTGGCTTCAAACCATTGCGTTCATGGCCGTGAGCAGCCACTATTTAGACCTGAAAACCACGTCAGAAAAAGTGCATGGGGGTGGAGAGAGGCATATTGTTAAAATTGCCATTTTGGTTGTTTTCCCAGACGTTATGCTAAGCTAGGGAGAAGAGGGTCTTGGGAAATTTGGTGCTTTCGCAGAATCTGCTGGTAGGGAGAAGTGGGAGAGGAAGGGGGGACTTGAAACCGCCATTTTCCCTCAGAAACGCTGGTGAGAATCAATCCCTGGAATGGCGGGGATGAGTGATTGGTTAAACCAACCAGGAAGATGCAGAACAGAGTTGGGAGAGATTTGAAACTTCTAGAGGAGAACCTGGAATTTTTCTGAAAGGAGAGGGGAGCTGAGTGATCTCAAGGGTTAGTCTGAGAGCCCCTGAAGATAAAGGAAAGGCAGGGAGGGGGTGTGTGCCTCAAAACCACAAGAGAGAGTAAGAGGTTGAACTGTCCGTTCAAATAAAGCCCTGAAAGGAGAGATTTGAAACCACTGAGGCAGAACGGGTGGAGAGGGAACCTTTAGGGGAATTTGGGTATCCTTGAAACTGTCAGTCTTCAGCTTCACTACCCCTGAGAGGCAATCGGGAAGGAAAGAGGATTTGACAGCACTAGGAACAAGGGATAGTGCTTCTGAGGCCTGAGGCAGGACAGAGAGGAGCGGGGTTCCTTGACACTGTCACTCAGGCCAGAGATGAGTGGAGTGGAGGTCCTGGAAACTGCCATTCAGTGGGAGGCACACGGTCAGTAGTCCCGGACGGGGGGCGGGGGCCTGGGGGGCTGAAATGTGCTGTGTGTGGCCCCATAGGACGGAGGTGGTGCCGGGGGTGCCCCGGGGGGCTCAGCCTCATCCTCCATGTCGCTGTCGTCACTGCCAGCCAGCTGGTCATGGCCAACGAAGCCACACTTCTCCTCGCTCAACTCCTCGGGCTCTGCCCACGGCTGCTTCTCTCCAGAAGCAAAGACCCCGTAGAAAATGACCCCTCCGTAGTGCACCAGGGAGGCAATCAGGAACACGTACTGCCACTCCTCCCGAGTCTGCAGGGGACAACAGGGCTGAGGTCAAATGGGAGGACGGAGAAACAGAGGTGCAGAGGGGCAAGCCCAGAGGAAGGGAGGCAGAGACCCAGAGAGGCTGCAAGGGCAGGGATGGCACCCCAGGGGGCGCCACCACGTGGTCAGGAAGCTACCAAGCACACACTTGGAGGGCAAGTGAGTCAGGACTGCAGCACCGACCTTGTGCTTAGTCATGGCGCCCACGATGATGGGGCACACCATGCCCGACAACGTGCCCACGCCGTTGGAGATACCCATGAGGATGCTGGCGTAGCGCGGGGCAATGTCCAGGTGGTTCACATTGAACCCTGGCGAGGAGACAAGTCGGAAGGCGTCGCACTGGAATCTCGCTCGAGTGATTCCCACTGGGGAGTCCTCGGCCCTCTCCCGCTCCCCGCCACTCATGTTCCACCTTTTGCAAGGCTGAGAGGCCCCGTTCCTGAGCCAGGAAGTTCCCTACAAGGCTGACCAGAGTCCCCCAAGCTGCGGATCCGCCGTTCTCACCAGAGATGGCGAAGCCACTGAAGCCCACGGCCAGGACCAGGAAGGAGATGGCCACGCCCTTGGAGTGCGAGTAGCCGACCACCAGCAGCAGCGTGGCTTCCATGCCGAAGCCTGCGGGAGGCCGCGTCTCCTGAGTGTCGGCCAGAGCGGGGCGCAGGCTGCCCCACACCGCCCGTCCAGACCTGCTCCAGCCCCAGTCCGCCTGCATCTGCCCCAGTCTGGCCCCCTCCACGCCGGGTCCAGGCCCCCTTGCGCCCTCCACCCCACCCGCACCGGCCCTAACCAGGCCGCTACTTCTCCCAGGCCCAACCTCGACCACACCCACCAGCTCCAGCGCCCCCCCATAGCTCCACCCCCTGAGTAGGCCACGCCCCGAACGCGCAGGCTCCCTGCTGTGTGCCTTCACACCTTCCCCTCAGTCCCCACTCATGAGGTTTTTTGTTTGTTTTTGTTTTGAGACGGAATTTCACTTTGTCACGCAGGCAGGAGTGCAGTGGCGCTGTCTAGGCTCACTGAAACCTACGCCTCCCGGGGTTGAAGCGATTCTCCTCCCTCGGTCTCCCGCCCAGCCCAAGTAGCTGGGATGACAGGCATGTGCCACCATGCCAGGCTAATTTTTGTATTTTTAGTAGAGACGGGATTTTGCCATGTTGGCCAGGCTGGTCTTGAAACCCTGACCTCAAGTGATCTGCCCGCCTTGGCTCCCAAAGTCCTGGGATTACAGGCGTGAGCCACCGCGCCCGGCCTGTAATTTTAATTTTTATAGAAACAAAGTCTCTGTCGCCCAGGCTGGAGTGCTATGACGCCATCATAGCTCACTGCAGCCTCAAACTTTTGGGCCCAAGCGATCCTCCTTTCTCAGCCTCCCAAGTAGATGGGACCACAGGCTCGCGCCACCACGCATAGCAAATCCCACTCATTAGACAGAGGCCCCCTGTACCCTGTCTTTCCAGGTGCCCCACTCATAGCCCCTCTTCATCACCTAGTTCATGTCCTACCACACCCAACTTCGTGCAGGCCTTGTCCTCCCAGGCCCAACTTGGTCTCGCCTCTGCTCCACCCAGGAAGTCTCGCCCACCCTGCCCTTCCACGGGGTGGCCCCTTGGACTGCCGTGTGACGATCCCTTTCACCCAGGCCTGCCCCGCCCCGGCTGCGCCCTGTTGGCCAAGGCCCTTAGCTTAGAAAGAGACACTTGGGGCAGGCTTGACGGTTTCCGCCTGTAACCACGCCCCATCACCGCCCAATCCCGCTCTGCTCCTCCCAGGCTGTCCTAGAGCCGACCCAGGCCCCGCCCCACTCACCCCCGCAGTTCATCAACTTGCGCACGTTGGTGGTGGACATGATGCGGCGGCTCCGCAGGAAGTCCGCTATCTGGCCGCCGATGGGCACGATGATGGTCATGACCAGGTGGGGCAGCGCGGACACCAGGCCTACCTGCGGGAACAGGAGTACAGGGGAGACAGGGGCTCCGGGCGGCCGGCTGGGCGTCTCTGCTCGGTTGGTGCACCACCGGCTCCTCTCTGCCTAGGGCTCCCGGCCAGTTCCCTCCCGCCGACCCACCCCTCCGTTCCCCCCATCCCCCCGCCCTCTCCTCGTGGGCTCTACCTTGCTGATCTCGAAGCCGAACACTTCTTCGAAGTAGGCGGGCTGGGAGATAAGCAGCAGGTAGAACGTCCAGCTGCGGCAGAAGTTGGCCACGATGATGGCGTAGACTGGCATGGACGTGAAGAAGCGCCTCCAGGGAGTGCTAAACTTCTGTGGGGGCGAGGGGAGGGCCACTAAGACGGGAAGCAGGGCTAGGGGGTTCTCCGCGTCGCTTCAGAGACCCCATTATATACTGCAGAGACCAGGAGATCCCGGCCCACTGAAGCTTCTATGGATCCAAGGGCGCCGGTCACACCATGTTGCCGTGGGGACCCAGGGATCCCAGCCTCAAGGTGATATTTCAGGGATGAAGGGGTCCTGGGCCTATGGTAGCCCCTCAGGTCCGCAGGTGTCTGGGCCCCTCAGGGACCTACAAATGTGGGACCAAGAGGGAGTCTCTATTCTTGTATTTTTAGTAGAGATGGGGTTTCACCATGTTGGCCAGGAGGATCTTGATCTCTTGACCTTGTGATCCGCCCACCTCTCCCTCCCAAAGTGCTGGGATTACAGGCATGAGTCACCGCACGCGGCCTCTTTTTTAATTTTAATTTTTACTTTTTGTATTTTACGTAGAGACGGGATCTCTCCGTGCTGCCCAGGCTGGTCTGGAACTCCTGGGCTCAAGCAATCCTGCAGCTTCCACTCCCCCAAGTGTTGGGATTGCAGGCAGAAGCCACTGAGCCTGCCCTAGGAGTCTCTTTTTATGCAAAAATGCCCCCCAAATCCAGCCTCAATACAAGGTCCAAGCAAAACCCCCCATTCTAATCCCTTCTCTGCTGGTTTTAACCAGGCCCCATCGGTGGTTTTAATCCTGCTCAACCCCCGGCCTAACTCCGCCCCCAGCACCTGCATATCCCGTCCTCTGCGGGTTGCAACTCGCCTCCTAGGTTCTAGCCCCTCTCTTTGCGTTCGTTCCAATTCAGTCTCCTCTAAAGTCTTCAGGAGCCCTTCCTGATCTACATGTTGTGCAGGTTCGAGGCCTGCTAACTCTCCCCGCCCCTTCCCCAAAGACTTGGCCCAGACCGTGAGGGGGTTCATGAGTTTCGCGCTCTCTCCAATGGCGTCCTCGATGTACTTGCGCTCCTCCTCCGAGATGCTGGGGTGCAGCGCGGGGGACTCGTACGAGACGAGCAGCCAGAACAGGTACCAGAAGATCCCGAAGCTGCCTGTGGGGGGGTCGGGAGGGGGATAGGAGCAGGGTGAGGACCGGCGCTTCTCTGCCCCAGCGCCACCGGGAACCAGACATCCGGGTCCCTCACCATAGACATAGAAAACGGAGCTCCATCCTGAGTACTGCACCAGTACCCCGGCGAGGGGCATCGCGACCACCGCCCCAGCGTAGGAACCTAAGCGGGAGGATGCGGGGTAGAGAACAGGCCCATCTTCCCTCAGATCCAGGAGTACGGACCCCCACCACCCCCACTTTCAAGACATGTAATTAAAGGCCACAGCCCCTCCTCCCTCAGACCCGGGAAACCAGGCCCAGCCCCTCCTACCTCAGACCCAGAAGTCCAGGCCTCCAGTTCCTCCTCCCTCAGGCCGGCGAGTCCAGGCCCCAACCCCTCCTCTCTCAGACCCGGGAGTCCAGGTCCAGAGTCCCCTCCTCCCTCAGACCCAGGAGTCCAGGCCCCAGCACCTCCTCCCTCAGGCCCAGGAGTCCAGGCCTCCAGTCCCTCCCTCACACCCAGGAGTCTAGGCCCAGAGTCTCCTCCTCTCTGAGACCCAGGAGTCTAGGCCCAGAGTCTCCTCCTCCCTCAGACCCAGGAGTCCAGGCCCAGTCCCTCCTCCCTCAGACCCAGGAGTCCAGGCCCCCAGCCCCTCCTCCCTAAGACCCAGGAGTCCAGGCCTCCAGTCCCTCTCTCACACCCAGGAGTCTAGGCCCAGAGTCTCCTCCTCCCTCAGACCCAGGAGTCTAGGCCCAGAGTCTCCTCCTCCCTCAGGCCCAGGAGTCCAGGCCCAGTCCCTCCTCCCTCAGACCCAGGAGTCCAGGCCCAGAGTCTCCTCCTTCAGACCCAGGAGTTCAGCCTCCCAGGCTCCTCCTCCCTCAGACCCAGGAGTCCAGGCCCAGAGTCTCCTCCTTCAGACCCAGGAGTTCAGCCTCCCAGGCTCCTCCTCCCTCAGACCCAGGAGTCCAGGCCCAGCCCCTCCTCCCTCAGACCCAGGAGTCCAGGCCCAGCCCCTCCTCCCTCAGACCCAGGAGTCCAGACCCAGCCCCTCCTCCCTCAGATGCAGGAGTCAGGATCCCCCTTCCTCTCACCGCAAAAGGCTGTCGTCGCCAGGCGACTCCTTTCTAAGGGTGGGGCCCATTTGCTCCAGATCCCATGGCAGGCAGGGTATGTGACCCCCTAAAAGGAGAAAACCAAGGTGACTGAGAAGAGGCGGGGTCCGAGCGAGGGCAGGGTCGCATCAGGCAGGGATTTACCTCTACCAACCCCTGCAGGATCCTCACGAAGATGACACAGCCGTAGTGGACGCGGGCAGCCGAGGGGATCAGCATGTTTAGAGTGGACGTTGCCACAATAGCAAAGCCGAAAACCCTGATGGGAACGGTCAGAGAAAAGGGTCCACCCTATCCCGCCATGCCTAGGATTCTGCCCTTCCCGCCCAGGGCAAGCGAGACCCAGTGTTCCCCAGGACCCCAGGTCCTCCCGCCTCTCTGACTTCCACCTTCTTTAATCCCGAGCCCCACCTTTCTGTAAGACCCACCCCCAAACCCAGGTTCCTCCCAGTTCCCAGAGCCAGCCTCCAAATTCAAGACCACGCACGCCCTCTAACTCCACCCACACAACTATAGTTACCGCCCACTTTGAGACCCCACCACTGTACCTGTTGGCTGCAAATTTTTGGCAGATAAATCCTCCCGGAATTTGAGTGACAATGTAGCCCCAGAAAAAGGAGCCGTGTATGAGGCCGACGGTCTCTGGATCCCAGCTGAACTGGGCTTTCTGCGGGGCAATATGTACATTAAATCAGGCGCCCGACCCCGACTCTGCCGCTCCACCAATCAGCACCCATAGACTTAGCGCCTCGACCAATCGGCAACAAGGAACCACTCCCGCCTCCAAACACCTGCCAATCAGAGCTCACACTATCTTTCGGTCAATTAAGATCTACGAACTCTGCTCTTCCACGTTGCTAGGGCCTATTCCGCCTTAATAACGAGGTCCCTCACCACCTAGAAGCCTTACTTTGCTTGCTTCCTTGCCTCCGTGAAAGTCTAGGGGCCTATGTATGATCATGACTCCACTTCTTTTTTTTTGAGACGGAGTCTTGCTCTATCGCCCAAGCTGGAGTAGTGCAGTGGCGCGATCTCGGCTCACTGCAACCTCCGACTCCCTGGTTCAAGCGATTCTCCTGCCTCAGCCTCCCAAGTAGCTGGGATTACAAGCATCCACCGCCACGACCAGCTAATTTTTGTGTTTTTAGTAGAGACCAGGTTTCACCATGTTGGCCAGGATAATCTCGATCTCCTGACTTTGTGATCTGCCCGCCTTGGCTCCCAAAATGCTAGGATTGCAGGTGTGAGCCACCGCGTCCAGCCAACTCTCTCCACTTCTATCCAATTTATGAGCTGTTTGCAGAGTGACAGTCACAGGGTCCAGGCAGGACAGGAAGCAGCCAAAGGGGCAGGCCAGATTGGAAGGGAGCAAGGGGAGGAGTTTCAGGTAGAACAAAAGCACAAATTAGGACTTTTTTCTGATGCAGGGACAGGCCTGTGCTGAAATTAAAATAAGAGAAAGGACAGGGCGCGGTGGCTCGTGCCTGTACTCCCAGGACAGGGAGGCCAAGGCAGGAGGAACTCTTGAGCCCAGGAGTTCAAGACCAGCCTGGGCAACATAATGAGATTTGTCTCTACAAAGATAAAAATAAGGCTGGGCGCGGTGGCTCACGCCTGTAATCCCAGCACTTTGGGAGGCTGAGGCAGGCAGATCACCTGAGGTCGAGAGTTTGAGAGCAGCCTGACCAACTTGGAGAAACCCTGTCTCTACTAAAAATACAAAATTAGCTGGGCATGGTGGCGCATGCCTGTAATCCCAGCTACTCGGGAGGCTGAGGCAGGAGGATCGCTTGAACCCGGGAGGTGGAGGTTGCTGTGAGCAGAGATCGCACTATTGCACTCCAGCCTGGGCAACAAGAGTAAAACTCCGTCTCAAAAAAAAAAAAAAAAAAAAAAAAGGTTAGCTGGGTAGGGTGCTCAGAAGGCTGAGGCAGAAGAATCACTTAAGCCCAGGAGTTCAAGGCTGCAGTGATTTTGCCACTGCACTGTAGCTTGGGCGACAGAATGACGGTGCCACTGCACCGCAGCCTGGGAGACACTGTGGGTTTTTAGGTAAGGGACAGAACACATGGAGCTCCGGGACGTAGGCGGTGGCAAGGCTTCAAAAGAGCCAGGATCAAATTCAGGGAGGAACCTGAGATGGGACTGGTATTAAATAAATGCGACCTGGGGACATGAGCTTGGGGTACGGGCATGATCAAATTTGCTAGTAGGCCCAAAATGGAGCAGGGGCAACCCACAGGGAATCTGATGCTGAGGCGGAGTCTACCTTTTTCAATCAAGCCCTTGGAAATAAGGGCGAGGCTTCATTTACATCAGGGAGGGGCTTAGGAAACAGAGGCCCCTAAGGAGAGGTCCGAACTAAGGGGCGCACGGATTGGGCGGGGCTACTCCGGAGGCGTTTCGGAAGGGGCGTGACCTGGGCGTGTGTGGGCAAATGTGACGTCATGGGGCGTGGGCGGAGCTCGAGGGCGGGGCAGGGCTCTTCGAGGGATCAGGCCTTGAGCTACCTGCACCACCACGTGGCCCCCACGGTGGGTCGTGCTGTTATTGACCATGGAGACAATGGCCACGCCCAGGTTGCAGCGGATGCCAAAGCTGATGCAGAAGCCCAGACCACTCATGATGGCGATAATGTAGCGGCGAGGAAGGCCGAAGCAGGTGCAGTCCACCACCGGCGGGTCCCGGGTCTGCGTGGTCACCGGGCGCCCATCCGCACTCAGCTCCAGCGTCTCCGCGCCTTCCTGCCGCTTCTCCAGAAGGCTGCGGGGCAGCAAGAGCCAGAGACTCGGAAGTCCAGGCCCCCAGCCCCCTCCGACCCAAGACACAGGATTCAGGACAAAATCTGCTTTTCAAGACCCAGAATTCAAGACCTCCTCCTTTACAAGAGTCCAGGTCCCTGGCTTCCTTCGCCCCCCAGTATCCAGAAATCCTCCGTCTCCCTCAGACCGGGAATTCAGGCCCCAGCCCCCTCATTCTTCACACTGAGGGCCTTCCCTCCCCCTCTCCCCAGCTCTGTCAAATCCCTCAACTCAGGAGATTTAGACCCCAGACAACCTTTTGGGATTCAAGAGCCTGTGCCCCCACTCCGAGGCCCACTCCAGCCACCTCTCCCGGATAAGAGTCTATTCGAGGAAGCAAAAGGTGCTAAGGAGATGCTTCAGCAAAGGTGTCAAAAGAACAGATGCTTCTCAGCCACTTCTACTAGGGGGTGGGGAGATGTCCAGGACCCTGGGAATCCAGCAGCCCGTCCCGGGCATCCCTAGGGAACCTTGAGTCCAGGCTGTCAGTCTAGGGGGTAGGGAGGGGGAGTGGCGGGTGGTGTCCTGGCAGGGGACAGATGGCCCTGGTAGGGGGATTGGCTCATTCCCCAGCGTGACTCTCGCCCCCGCCCGTTCTGGATCCAGAATCGAGTCTGTGATGACGGAGAGGGTATTTGGAGGACTGCCTCAAACCCAGGGAGAGGATGCAGAGAGAGGTGCCTTCAGACAGGTGGAGAAATACCCAAAAAGAGGGTGACTAGAGATGGGGGGAGTTGCACAGAGGCCCGGGGTGGGGGTCACAGATAGAACAAGGGAGAGAGAAGCAGAGAAAAGGGGACAGAGATCCAGAGACAGAGAGGGCGACAGAGACTCAGAGACAGAGAGGGGGACAGAGACCCAGAGACAGAGAGGGGGTCACAGAGACCCAGAGACAGAGAGGGGGACAGAGACCCAGAGACAGAGAGGGGGTCACAGAGACCCAGAGATGGAGGGGGACAGAGACAGAGAGTGACAGAAACGCACAGAGAGGGAGACAGAGACCCAGAAATAGGGGGACAGAGACCTACAGAGGGAAGAGATGGAAACCTAGAGAGGGAGGCAGACAGAGCCCCAAAGACAGGTGGGGACAGAAACCCAGGAGATAGGACATAGATGCAGAAAAAAAAGAACAGAGATCTCTAATGTGAGAGAAAGATGGAGAGCCTGGGAAACAGAGGCTAGAGAGGCTGGAGACGTGATCTGTGAGGTGCGGCCCCTCTCTGAGGTGGGTAGGCAGCCAGAGGATCGGGCTGGATCCCAGGAAGGGGCTGGAACAGATGGAGGCGAGGGAGACTGGGACGGGGGAGGAAGGAACAGCCAGACGGTCCAGGGGGAGGGAGGTGGAAGAGCTGCGAGAACACAGCAACCCCTCCCCATCCTATAACTTAAGGAGGTGGGGAGGGGTGGTTAAGAAACAGGGGTGGGTGAGAGAAGCCGGGGAGTGGACAGAACCCAGGAGGAGAGGGAATGAGACCCTAAGAGGAAGAAGACAGAGGGCCAGAGACAGCGGGGATTGAACCCACTAGGATGAATAGTACCGGATGGCAGGGACTCCCCCCACCCATGAGAACACATCAGCCAATGAGATTAGACTTTGACCCAGGTTGACATCAGATGCTATTTGACCCCGAAATTCAAGATGTGATTGCAGCCCCTGAAATTTGAGATTCCTTGTTAATATTAGGAGATGTCGGATCTCTAATCAAGCCTTTCTAAACGGGGTGGGGGGGTGTCTCAGTATCCCACATCCATAAAATGGGGGCAAGGGCAAACATGCAAGAGAATAAAGAGGGAACTTCGAGGTGATTTCGATCATTTTAGAGCAAGACGACCAAGGACGCAAAGATGAAGGCCACCCCGATGCTTTGCAGAGGACAAGGACGAAGAGGGGAGACCCCAGATGGAAATCCCTCTCCCCCGCCCCCCAGGATGCCCCAAATTCAGGGCTGAGGACCTGGGGATGAGAAAAAGCAACACTTAGAAGGCCATGATGCAAAAGTGAGATGTCTCAGCTTCTCTCTCTGTCTCTGTGTCTCTCTGTCTCTGTCTCTCTCTGTGTCTCTCTGTCTCTCTCTCCTTCTCTCAGGATCTCTGTCCACTCCCCCACATCTTTGTCTCCTGATGTCCCTCTGCTCTCTCTTCTCTTCCCATTGTACAATTAAGTAAACTGAGGCTCGGGGAGCAGAAGTGGCACTCCAAGGTCACAGTCAAGAACAGCGATGGGACCTGATCCCTTGCGGGCCCTCAGCATCCCCCTGCCCAAGACCTGCCCCTCAGAAAGGAGGCACCTTGGGTTCTCATCTCTCCGGCATCCCCTTCCCCCATGTCCTTGTCCCAAGTCGCCCTGTATGTCGGGGAGCTCCCTCCACCAGCTGTAGCATCAGTCACATCAAGGAAGATCTCTGTCCCAGGCTTGGGAGGGAGACTGACCTGGGTTCAAATCATGGGACTCGAACTTATCCACTGATCCCCCCAACCCCAGAATGGAGCCTCAGTTTCTCCATCTTTGTCTGGAGGATTCAATGGGATCAACATGTTGTATCCAATATAGAGTATTCTCCTCTCCCTCCAACCATCAGCGTGAACCCCAGGCTTTGGATGCAAATACTCTTCTCTGCGCAAACTCCCTGCTGATGGTCCTGGCCAGACCTAGGGGATCTCTGGGGACCCAGGAGGTAACTCAGAGAGGTGAGAGTCAGGAGAGATGGACTTCGAGAAACCCAAGCACAGACGAGAAACTGAGAGGCAGAGACTGGCGGTGGCGGGGGGTGGGGGGCGATGGCTAAGGAACACATCCCTCCCACTGCCACCCCCAGCCCCTCCACCAGCACGTCTCTTTCTCCCTCTCTCATTCTCCTGACTTCACACTGAGGTATTTTGAGAGACTCGTGAAAGGAGGCGAGAAAAAGGGTGGGGAGGGGCTGGAAAATTGGAAAGAGAGGGGTGAGGTTATCTCAGCTTCCCCTCCACCGCCAAACCCCGTCACTGCGCCATCCTCCTGCTCCCCCCGCTTTCCGTCCAGCCTTATTCTTGTCTCTCATGTTACTAGAGGGTGGGGTAACTTTGGAGCTAAGAGGTGATCTGCAGCAGTAAGACTGATGTTAGACTTAGCAAAGGACCGCCATGGCCTAGTGAGGTGGACTGAAGCTCAACGAAAACAGAGTCAGGGCCTGTGGGCCAAGGGGACAGGCCTTGAGGGCATGGCGGCAGGGGCATGGTGCTGATGAGGCCATCTCCTTCGTGCACTGTGGCCAGATATATTTTTAGGCTTTTCCGCAGCTGAGTAATTTCTCTGACTTGGAGCCAAAGCTGGGGTTGGGGGTGAGAGCCCGTAGGGAGGTGTCCAGATTACCCTGGGGACACCTGGGTCACTGGGGTTATCACCCTGGCTGGGAGGGAGTCCCTCTCAGCTCCAGCCTATATCCTTTGGGAAGGTTGTCCTACACCCCAGAAGCCAACATTTTCGGCCTCCAACTCCTTTCTTTCCCAGGGACCCAGGGTGCTCTGACTTCTTCCACCCAGCTTAACCCCTCAAGGACAACGGGCTATGAGCCCCAATCCGCTTTAGCTGCAGATTAAACTCCGTGCCAGGAAGAAACGGAAAAAGACACAGAGACGGAGAGACCCGTGGTGGGAGAATTAAAACCCAGAGACAGGGACAGAGATCCAGAGAAGGGGGGAAGCAGAGATCCAGGAGGGAGGAGAGACCCAGAGAGAGGAGGACAGAGACTCCAAGTCAGGGGTGGAGAGAGATCCATTGAGAGCAATAGCCAGAAAACCAGAGAGAGGGGGACAGAGACGCAAAGAAGCCGAGGCAGAGATCTAGGGAGAAGGAGGGACCCCGAGAGAAGGGAGCAGAAATCTGGAAAAAGAGAGATGGAGACCCAGAGAGAAAGGGGGCAGAGACACCCAGAAAGTGACGGGGACAGAGACCCAGAAATGGTGGAGGAGGGAGCCAGAGACCCGGGAGAAAGGGATTTACAGCACCAGAGAAAGAGTGGAGCCGGATTGGGTGGGGTGCAGGAAAATGAACAGGATAATGGACAAGACTCGACCAGGGCGAACGGCGCCGTCGGAGCCCAAGGGAGAAAACTGGACAGATGGGTGGACCCCCATGCTGGGGTATCGCCCTCCATCTGTCAGTCTTCGCCCAGGTGGGAATTAGCATCCTCCTCGGATCCTCCCACTCTTCTCCTCCCGGGACCCCCGCCAGGCTCACCGGTGCAGCTTCCCGAGGGCACGACCCGCTAGCTTCCGAAACTCCTCCTGGCGGAACTCCATGGTGGCAGCTCCTGCAGCCGGTCACCCCGCCGGTCACCCTGCCGGTCCCCCCCACCGATCCCCCCGCCCGCGGGCCCGGGCGGCCGCGTCCGGGTTCCCGGGGTCCGCCCCGGCCCGGCCGGCCCCGCAGCTCCGCTCGGGGGGAAGGAGGCTGCGAGTGCAGGCGGCCCGGGGGCTGTCACAGGACTCAGCGCCGGGGGCGGGGCGCTGGAGGCCCCGCCCCGGCCACACCAGGCCCCGCCCCTCATCTGCCAGACCCGCCCCCTCTCTCAGTCCTTTCATCCTCGTCCCGTCCCCCCACTAAGCCTCCCAAGACCACGCCTCTGGGTTCCGAACTCACGCCTCCGAGTTCACGTCCCCCAATTCTGTTCCTTCCCCAAGCTACTCCCCCTACCCACGTTCCGTCCCCATGATTCCTACCCAGATTTTCTCTCCTCTCCTGAGTTCTCATCCCCATCATTTGTCTCCCCGACTTCTGTTCCCCCTAATTTCGCCCCGTATTTTCGTCCCTTACAATCCTGTCTTCTCTGACTTTCCCTCTAGTTCATCCTCCAGTTCCTTCACCCCTGGACTCGGACACCCTCCCTGCCCCCCCAGGAATTCCATCCCCATCCCACCTCATCCCCAATTCCGAGGATCTCATCCAGGGAGTTATTTCCTTTCTCATTCATGGGAAATTCTTTCTCCTGAAGTCCAGCTCCTACTTCGATCCACCTATCGTCCTCCCCTAGTCCCTCTCGCCACCCGGGTTCGTCACCCTTGAGCTCCATCCCCTCCTGAGTTTCCATCTTTCCCCTTTGAATCCCATACTCCTCCAGCTCTATTCTCCCTCCCGCGCCGCTCTCCTCCCTGTTGCTTCTCTCCCTGAGTTTCATTCCCTAACCCCGATTTCCTTCCCTCTGGCTTCCGTCCCTCACAGTTATGTATTTCACACACCCCCACCAGTGCCAGCTGCGACCCCATAGTCTCCCCACTGTGTTATTTCCCCGATCCTATGTGTTCTGTCCGCGCTCTGAGTTCTTCCCTAGCTCCCAGGGATCCATTCCGCTATTTGGGCTCTGTCTCCACCGGCTGAGATCTGTCCCCGCCCCCCTAAACTGTGATCCGCAGCCCCTGGCATCCTCACCCGCCTTCTGAATTTGTCTCCTCCCTGAGGATCTCTCGTTGACCTGAGTTCTGCCCCCGCCCTCTCAGTTCTCTCCCCACCCTTGGAGTTGCGTCCCCTCCTCTTAGGATCTGTCCCTGGGATCTGTCCCCGCCCTCCGAGTTCTGTCCTTGGCCCCTGGAATGTGTTCCCGCCACCTGAGTTTTACCCCCTCCCAATAGCATCTTTCTCTGTCCCCTGGATCTGTCCCCGTCCACCGAGTTCTGACTCCCGCCCCCTGGATCTGTTCCCGCCCTCCCAGTCCTGCCCACGCCCCATGGGATCTGTCCCCGCCCTCCGACTTCTGACCCTCGCCACTGGGATCTGCCCTAGACCTCCGAGTCCTGCCCACACCCCGGAATCTGTCCCCGCCCACCGATCTCTGTCCCCGCCCCATGAGATCTGGCCCCGCCCACTGAGTGCTGGCCTCCGCCCATTGCATCTCTCCCCGCCCTTCAGTCCTGCCCCCACCCCTGGGATCTGTCCCTGGCCTCTGACTGCTGACCCTCACTACTGAAATCTCTCCCTGCTCTCCCTGTCCTGCCCCGCCCCATGGGATCTGTCCCCGCCCACTGAACTCTATCTCCACCCCTGATTTCCAGCCCCGCCCCTCTGGGATAGAGCCCCGCCTCTTTCCCTGCCCCGCTCAGGTCCTCAGACCGGCCCATCTCCCGGCGGTGAGTCCACCTCCAGATCGAGGCCCCAGGAGGGTGATCCTTTCCCCACTACCTCCCCGCGTCGGGCCGCAAATGCATTTGGTATTAAATTTTCATGATGTGGCGCGCGGTGGGGTGGGAGGAGCAGGCGGCGCGGCGGGCAGGCGCCAAGGACGGGGTGGCCGGGAAGCCACTGACAGCCGCAGGCTCTCGCTTCCAGCCTTGACTGTCTAGGTCTCTGGGTCTCACAGTTTTGCGAAGCCCCTGGGACCCCAGAACGGAGGAGGTTGCGGGTCTGAGGCAGGAGGGAGGTAGGGACCGAGACTCATGGGGCTGAAAAGAGTAGCGCGGGAGCCGCTCACACGCGCCACCCAGTGGCTGCAGAGTCTCCGGCCCGGGTGCGGAGGCGGTGGTTGCGGCTCCGGGCCAGGTGTGAGGGTGGAGCAGATGGTGAAGAGGAGGGAGTGGGAAAGGGGCCCCGCCGCTGCCAAAAGCTGGGCCTCTGCCGAAACCATCACCATGGAAACAGAGGAAGGAAGAAAGGACCCAGCCCCATACTTTTTCAGGACCTGGGAATGAGTTACTCTGCCTCCTCCAGCGGCTCCCCCGTCCCAACTACAAGTTCCAGCGGCCTCTAAGCCTCACCGTTCGCTTGAGAAGGGCCGCGCACTCCGAGGGCCGCTGGGAGTTGTAGTTCACTGAAACTATGGGCAGAGGGATACGTTGCGCCCCCTGGTGGACACAATGCCCACGTTCGCGCATTCATTCTGTGGCCGGAAGGACCCTACCCGAAGTCACTCCCACCCTGACCTCTTCCCCATCTTCTCTCCCTATCCCTCCCAATTCACCCCATTACAGACACATTGTGATTGGCTGCCTGCCTTCTCCCTCCCTCCTTCCCTCCCTCCCTCCCTCCCTTCCTTACTTCTTTTTTTCTTCCTTCCTTTCTCTCCCCTTTCTTTCTCTTTTTTCTTTCTTCCTTCCTTTCCCCTCCCTCTTTTTTCTTTCTCCTTTTTTCCTTACTTCCTTTCCCCTCCCTTCCTCCCTCCCTTCTTCCCTCCCTTCTTCCCTTCCTTCCATTTTGAGGCAGGGTCTCACTCTGTCGCCCAGGAGCAGCAGCACACTGCAGCCTCAACCTCCCTGGGTTCCCACCTCAGGCTCCCGAGTAGCTGGGACCACAGGAGTACACCACCACTCCCCACTAATTCACATTGTGCTTTGAGCACTTACTACTGAAATTCCTCCATTTATTTCTGGCTCCTAGGATTCGCTAAAGAAGAGGAGGGTATTGACAATTACTATTTTTTTTTTTAGATAGCGTTTCACTCTTATTGCCTAGGTGAGAGTGCAATGGTGTAATCTCAGCTCACGGCAACCTCCACCTCCTGGGTTAAAGTGATTCTCCTGCCTCAGCCTCCCAAGTAGCTGAGATTACAGGCATGCACCACCACACCCAGCTACTTCTGTATTTTTAGTAGAGACTGGGTTTCTCCATGTTGGTCAGGCTGGTCTTGAACTCCCAACCTCAGGTGATCAGACTGTCTTGGCCTCACAAAGTGCTGGGATTACAGGCGTTAGCCACCACCTCTGGCCTCGACATCCAGTTATTAACTCAAGAAATATTTATCAAGGCCGGCACGGTGACTCACACCTGTAATCTCAGCACTTTGAGAGGCTGAGGAGGACTGATCACTTGAGCTCAGGTGTTCGACACCAGCCTGGCAACATATGGAGACCCTGTCTCTATAAAAAAAAATTTATATTTAAAAATTAGCGGGGCATGGTGGTGCCTGTAGTCCCAGCTACTTGGGAGATCTGAGGTACAAGAATTGCTTGAACTCGGGAGGTTACAGTGAGTCAAGATTGTGCCACTGTACTCCAGCGTGGGCCTAAGAGCCAGATTCTATCCCGAGGTCAAGAGATCGAGACCATCCTGGCCAACATGGTGAAATCCCATCTCTACTAAAAAATACAAAAATTAGTTGGGCGTGGTGGCTTGGGCCTGTAGTCCCAGCTAGTCAGGAGGCTGAGGCAGGAGAATTGCTTGAACCCAGGAGGCGGAGACTGCAGAGAGCCGAGACTGCCCCACTGCACTCCAGCCTGGTGCCTGGTGACAGAGCAAGACTGTCGCAAAAAAAGAAAACTTCCACAGATGTACTGGAAGGAAGATACAAAGTGGCAGGAACAGCAGAAACTAAGAGATGGGGAAAAGGGTGTGGTCAGGACACTGTGGAGTGTGCTTGGCCTCCCATTAGAGGAAGAGGTCAAAACGAGGCTGCACACAGTGGCTCACGGCTGTAATCCCAACATTTGAGGAGGCCAAGGCAGGAGGATCACTTGAGGCCAAGAGCTCAAGACCAACCTGGGCAACATAGCGAGACCCCATTTCTTTTAAAAAAAAAAAAAGCAAAATAAGGGCCAGGCGCGGTGGCTTACGCCTGTAATCCCAGCACTTTGGGAGGCCGATGCGGGTGGATCACGAGGTCAAGAGATCGAGACCATCCTGGTCAACATGGTGAAACCCCATCTCTACTAAAAATACAAAAAATTAGCTGGGCATGGTGGCGCGTGCCTGTAATCCCAGCTACTCAGGAGGCTGAGGCAGGAGAATTGCCTGAACCCAGGAGGCGGAGGTTGCGGTGAGCCGAGATCGCGCCATTGCACTCCAGCCTGGGTAACAAGAGCGAAACTCCGTCTCCAAAAAAAAAAAAAAAAAAAATGCAAAATATAAAATTAGCTGGGTATGGTGGCACATGCCTGTCATCCTAGCTACTCAGAGGCTGACGTCAGGAGGATCACTTGAACTCAGGAGTTCCAGGCTGCAGTGAGCTATGATTGCACCACTGCACTCCAGACTGGCGACAGAGTGACGCCCTGTCGCTTAAACAAAAAAGCCATGAGGTGGGACACAGATCACACAGAGCCTTGAGTGCTTGGCTGAGGGGCTTGGACCTTCTCCCAGGGTGGCTGGGGAGCTATGGGAGGGCTGTGAACAGGGAAAGGGCAGGGCCCTCTGGGGCCTGGGGAGGACTACCGAGGGGAGGCTGGAGGCCAGGAGGATGCAGGGAGGACCCGGGGGAAGGACGAGGCCTAAGCTGGGGCACTGACCTCTATGGGACTAGAGTGGCACAGCCCAATGTTCCTCTTCCCTCCCACATATCCCCAGTCAGAGATGCAACAAAGGCAAAAATTTCTTTTATTTCAACTTTAGGAAAGCCAGCAGCCTCTTCTCCACATCTTGGAAGCACAGGGAGACACCCTGATCAAGAAGGCAGCGACAGAAGCGGCATGGCCACCATCAGTTGCTGAGGAGACAAAGGAAAGAGAATGAGGACCCAGGACCCAGAAGACCCTGCCCCCCTCCCTGGGAGCCAGAGTCCAGGCCCCTCAGTGTCCTGGCTTCCCCTCCCCACACCAGGCACCTTTCTCTTCCAGTGGAAGGCTGCCTTGCTCTCATCAGAGTTGATCCGCAGCGGGATGTAGGCATCCAGATGATACAGCTGCTGGGGGTCCCCCATCACCAGTCGGTTCTCCCCAATCTCCAGCGACAGCCCCAGGGCTCCATCCTGGAGAGGTGTTGCAATCAGGTCACCCTCCCCAGCAACAGGACAATCAGCTGGAACAGGCCACCATGGGTCTCATCTCCCAGGGAAGAGGCGCGGAAGACAGCAATTACACGTCTCAACGACTGAGCACTTACAATCCCTTGGGCACCCTCAGGACAGCACTGGGATGTGGCCTGTTGTCCTCCTGGGACAGAGGATGCAGCTGACGCAAGTCCAGCAACAGCCCCTTGTCACTCTCAGAGACAGTCCCTGACCTTTCCAGACCTCATTCTCCTGCTCTGGTCCAGCCGGCAGAACTTACCAGTTTGGGGAGGTCAATTTCGGCCAAGAGGAGGTCAGGAGCTTCCAGCCAGAGGCTCAGGTGAGGCTTTTCAGGGCTGAGAGGGGAAAAGGCCCAGGGCTGAGGACAGCTGCCAGGTCTTTGCCAGCACTGTGCCCTCTGCCTGGGGTGCTGCTCCCTTTCTCCCCCCAACCAGCCCTATTGCCCCAGGACGTCTTCCAGGTCAGGAGTTCTCTCTCATCCCTCTCTCAGTGCCCAGGGCCCCAGGGCACCACCCAGCGTGGGAGGATGGAGGGAGGGATTCCCAAGAGCGTTGAGGAGACATCAGACCAGGGATCTGCTGAAGGCCCACCCTGACTCAGCTCCCCCGGGGGCGGACGTGTATAGGTCCCCCAGCTCCTGGATCCGAGGACGCTGCCGCGAGCGGATGTTCTGCTGTGAGATGGAGCCCATGAATGGCCGGTTCTTCATCATGCGCCATTCTGAGGGTCGGGAGCACAGAGTCAAATACCATACAGGTCATGGGTGCCTGTGCTCTCAGGAGGCCTCCTTGCCCAGCCAAGAGCCTCCCGGAGTCGTGGGATCTGACCCCAGGCTTGGCTCCGGGAAGCCCGCCCACCTTCGCCACGCCCCTCCCATGATATGCCCCAATAAAACCCGCCCTTGGAGATTGTCCTGGCCCCGCCCCTTCAGGGCGTCTAGACTCCTCCCCCTCACGTTGGGAAGCTCCACCCCCTCCCAGTAGCACAGCCTCCAGGACACCCTGCCCAAGCGTGCAACGGTGTCCCCCAAACCAATCTTGGCTCCACTCCCTCCCGATGGCCCAGGCCCTTCCCCTTACCCGGGTTCAGCTGCAAGTTGTATTTGTCCTCAAGGCCCTCTCTCGCGATGGTGATCACCAGCTCCCGCAAGAAATCGCTGTTCTAGGGTTGACAGAGAGAGGGAAAAGAGGCAGTGGCGGGGGGAAGGGGGCGGAGGGAGAGACCCCTGCCAGACCCCTGCCCAGGCCTCACCCGCAGCCCCGCCCCCAACCTGCATCCTCCGGTAGAAGTCGCTGTTGACAGCTACGTCGTAAGCGGTACAGCCCTGGCCTTCTGCGGGAAGAAAAAGGGGGTGAGGCCACCCAGCCCTATGCAGAAAGCCCACAGCCCAGACCCAGACAGGGAAGAGACATGCAGGGACAGCAGCCGCAAGAAGCAGAGACAGAGACATCAGGAAGCGGGAGCTCGGCGCTCGCTTTCCTCTCCGGACTCCCCGCAGCCTCCTATCTCCTTCCGTCCATCAGTATAATGTCACTAGAGCTGACCCTGTCCCTCCCCTGCTCACAGCTCTCAGTAGGTCTGAGCCCCGCAAGCCTGGCGTTGGAGACCCTGTGTGATGTGCCCCTCCCACCTCTGGAGAAAACCTCATTCTTCCAGCAACCTGGCCCACTGAATCTTTCACTTTCCATCACTGGTGGATCCAATCCAGTCATTCCCTCCCAGCTCTGGGCCGCTCTGCCTAGAACCTTCTGTCTTTGCCAGCTGAACTCCTCCTGTTCCTTCAAATCTTATCCCACACCTCCTCCTCCAGGAAGCCTTCCCTGACCCCTTCATGAGGGTGAGGAGCACTCTCAAGGCTGTGTTGGGTGCCGCCCTCCAGAGTAGCTCGAATCACACCCTGTTGATACTGTGTCCATCTCCTTGGGCCCCACCCGTGACAGGGAGTTTCTGGAACGTAGAATCCGAATTTGATATCCCCGGGGCACTGCCTAGAGCTTGGTTCCAGAAAGCTTCAAGAGACATATAGAAAAAAGGATATAGAGGCAGAAGCAGGGACAGAGGTGAGGCAAGACACAGACAGAGACAGGGGAGAAGCACAGAGGAGAAAACAGGATGAAACAGAGAGCTGTAGGCTGGGCGTGGTGGCTCACGCCTGTAATCCCAGCACTTTGGGAAGCTGAGGTGGGTGGATCACCTGAGGTCAGGAGTTTGAGACCAGCCTGACCAACATGGTGAAACCCCGTGTCTACTAAAAATACAAAAATTAGCTGGGCGTGGTGGTGTCACCTGTAATCCCAGCTACTTGGGAGGCTGAGGCAGGAGAATCACTTGAACCCAGGAGAAGAAGATTGCAGCGGGCCAAGATTGCACCACTGCACTCCAGCCTGGGCGATGAGAGTGAAACTCCATCTCAAAAAAAACCAAAAAACAAAAAACGACAGCCTGCTCAGGACTAAAGCCAGGAGATCCGCTGATGCACGAAGAGCACTCTGCCCAGGCCTCCAGGCCCTGACATGAGGCATGGAAAAGTGCCAGCCTGGCCAGGGGGCAGAATCAGAACTGCCCAGGGTTGGGGTGCCCAGGGCACAAGGAAAAGAATCAGATTGGGGAGCCAGATATCTAGGAGCTGGGAGGAGGGTCCTGGGCCCAGGATTCTTGGGTTCTAGGCAAGAAAGGGCCTAGCAGGCCGGACTCCGGGGTCCTCTGATGGCACTGACTTGCATCCAGCTCTGCATGAGGCTCTCCCAGACTCATGGGGATGCGAAACCCAGCTTGGTCCTCCTCCAGCATCTGAAGTAGCTCCTCCTCGGTCACATCGGCGGGAGGAGGGATGGAGGGGGAGTGACAGATGTTGATGAAAACCTTCCCTTGCGAGGAGTTGGTCTTTATGCAGAAACCTGGTGGGAGTGGGTTTGTCATGAGAATCTTTTTCTGCACAAGTCTCAGTCCCCATCCGTTCTCTCCAGTCTCTTTCTCTTTTGCTCTGTTCCCCATTTTCTGGGCCTGTTCCACTCCTACCCCTGAGATCCCTCATTTTTATTCTTTTTTTTTTTTTTCAAGACAGAGTCTCACTCTCTCACCCAGGCTAGAGTGCAGTGGTACGATCTTGGCTCACTGCAACCTCCACCTTCCTGGGTTCAAGTGATTCTCTCCTGCCTCAGCCTCTCGAGTAGCTGGGATTATAGGCGACCGCCATCACACCCAGCTAAGTTTTGTATTCTTAGTAGAGATGGAGTTTCACCACGTTGGCCAGGCTGGTCTCAAACTCCTGACATCAGGTGATCCTCCCGCCTTGGCCTCCCAAAGTGCTGGGATTACAGGTGTGAGCCACCTCGCCAAGCCGCTTGTTTTTTGAGACAGGGTCTCACTGCGTCACCCAGGCTGGAGTGCAGTGGTGTGATCTTGGCTCACTGCAGTCTCTTCCACCTGGCTCAAGTGATCCTCCCACCTCAGCCTCCTGAGTAGCTATGACTACAGGCACGCGTCCACCAAGCCCAGCTAATTTTGTAGAGACGGGGTCTCGCGATGTTACATAGGCTGGTCTTGAACACCTGGCCTCAAGCAATCCTCTTGCCTCAGCCTCCCAAAGTGATGAGATTACAGGTGTGAGCCACTGTGCCCAGCCTCTCTTACTATCTTTATTGTGTTGTTGTTGTTTGTTTTGATTTGTTTTTGAGACACAGTCTCGCTCTGTCGCCCAGGCTGGAGTGCAGTGGCACAATCTCCGCTTAGTGCAACCTCTGCCTCCTGGGTTCAAGCAATTCTCCTGTCTCAGCCTCCCAAGTAGCTGGGATTACAGGTGTGTGCCACCGAACCCAGCGTCTTCCTATCTCCGATTCTCTGTCCCCTACCTCCTTTCTGTCCTAGGATGATGTCTGGTGGTGTCTGTTCACCCCACCCTTACCCTAGGCCTTTATTTTCATGTCTCTTTCCTTTTTCCCCCTCTGTCTCCTGTCCCTCTCTCTCCGGGTGTTCTTTCTCACCAGGCTGAGGCTGGATTTGAGTCGATTCCGGTCTGGTTGTCTGGGCTTGCTGGAGCTCCTTCGAGGCCTGTATAAAGGAAAACTACCTCCAGGCTTGGAGTCTGTGCCATCAGACCCCTCATTTGTTCCTCAAATGGAGCAATGATTATGTATGAGAACTGTGGATAATGCCAGAAATTAGACGGTTTAGGTCCCCTTTCTCCTTTGAGGACTAGAAGAACATCTCCAACTCTACTTCCGTTTCTTTTTTTTTTTTTTTTAACTCCCGTTTCTTAGCAAACTTGAAGCTCATCCTCAATTCCCCGAGGCCCGGTTGCCGCCCTAGTGCATTCTGGGAACTGTAGTCCCATCTTTGAGCACCCCGCCAAAATCCCCGAATACCCAAGGATCCGGGGGTCCGGTCACTGTGCACCTGCAACAGCAGCTCCTCAAATCGCGCCGAATCAGCACCCATCGTCTCCGCCTCGCTTAGCTCCAGTGCCAGCTGCTTCGGGTTCGCCATAGCCCTGGGAAAGAGATCTAGGCGTCCTCGGGACCCTCAAGGTGGGGAACTTTGCCCAGGATCCGAACCCTGGTGCCTGCTCTGGTCCTCAATCGACTCCGGATACCAGCTATCGTGTTCAAAAACCTATGACTGGCCTGAAGCTACAATTCCATTCAAGACCAAACACCGTCATCAAATCCGTTGGGAATCTGTATCTCTAGATGCAGTCTCCGTCCTACGTTCCGAATCGTAAATGAAGCCACACTTCCGGACTCTACGTAAACACAGGACTGGAGTAAGCCACGCTCCCGAGTACCCCAACGCTCATTCACAACCTGGTATCGCGTTATCGACAAGCCACGCCTTTCACATCAATCAATCAAAAATAAACCCCGAGACGAATCCCTAATGCCACACTTCCTGTGTCTATGAAAGCCACACTTCCGGCCGGGCGCCGTGGCTGACGCCCGTAGTCACAACACTTTGGGAGGCCAGGGCAAGAGGATCGCTTGAGGCCAGAAGTTCGAGACCAGCTTGGGCAACACAGTGAGCTAACGCCCCGCCCCGCCACCGCTAATCCCCCAGCCCCATCTCTTTAAAAAAAAAAAAAGCCCCACACTCCCACTCTTTCCACAACCAAGACTGGCCCCGTTACTTTGCAGTGAAGGCTGCATTTTTCAAAACCTTAATCTCAATGTCTATCCTAAAAGGCACCCTTTTTATTTTTGAATTATCACTTCGTGCCAGTTCTAGATCCAGACCCCTAGTAAATATAATTAGAATTAAAAGCTGCACTTTCGGACTGGGAGGCCGAGGTAGGAGGATCGCTTGAACCCAGGAGTTCGAGACCAGCCTAAGGAACATAGCGAGACCTTGTCTCTACAAAAAAAAATTAGCCAGGTTTGATGGCATGCGCCTGTAGTCCCAGCTACTGTGCAGGCTGAAGCGGGAGAAGCGTTTAAGCCCGGAAATTCGAGGCGTCACTGCACTCCAGCCTGGGCGACAAATCCTGTCTCAAGAAAATAAAAAGTAAAATAAAAGCTGTACTTCCTACTACCATAAAACAAGGCAGTAGGGAAACGCATCAACACGCCGACCCTTCTTTTTTAAAAAAATTATTGTATTTTTTGAGACAGGGTCTTCCTCTGTCGGCCAGGCTGGAATGCAGTGGCACCGGGTCGGCTCACTGTAACATACGCCTCCCGGGTTCAAATGGTTCTCCCGCCTCAGCCTCCTGAGTAGCTAAGATTACAGCCGTGTTCCACCACAGCCCGGCTAATTTTTATTTTATTTTAATTTTTTTAATTGAGACGGGGTCTCACTAAAAGGTTAGAGTGCAGTGACGCGATCTTGGCTCACTCTAACCTCCGCCTCCCGGATTCAAGCGATTCTCCTGCCTCAGGCTTGTGAGCAGCCGGGACTACAGGTGCCTGCCATGACGTCCAGCTAATTTTTGTATTTTTAGTGGAGACGAAGTTTCACCTTATTGGCTAGACTGGTCTGGAACTCCTGATCTTCTGATCCACCCATCTCGGCCTCCCAAAATGCTGGGATTATAGGCGTGAGCCACCGTATTTTTAAGTAGAGACGGGGGTTTCGCCATATTGGTCAGGCTGGTCTCGAACTTCCGACCTCAGGTGATTCGCCCACCTCGGCCTCCCAAAGTGTTGTGATTACAGCCGTGAGCCACAGCGCCCGGCCACACGCAACGCCGACCCTTCTAAATGCAGAGCCCTCATAACTATTCGCAAGGGACCCACATCGCCGGCTCCCCTTCCTCCCCTTTTTTTTTTTTTTTTTTGAAATCTTCCCGGTTTTAAGCAGTGAGCATGCTCCTAACTACGCTTCCGGGTGCGGGACATGGGCGGGGCCCTCGCGTCCTAAGGCAAAAGTGTGGGCGTGGCCGCTCGCTGTATCTCGTAGCCCCGCCCCATTCTAATTAATCCCGACCCTTTGGGTTGGAACGGGAGGTGTTGCCCTTCGGCTCTCAAGGTTCCCCTTAACACAGAGTGCCCCGCTGTCTTCGTGGAAAGCGTTCCGGGTAGGCGATGGCTGCGACGCGTGCAGCGCCTCACGCCTGCGAGATCTTCACCTCGCTGGAGTACGGACCGGTGCCGGAGAGCCATGCATGCGCACTGGTGAGAGCCTGCCCGGCCGGCGCTACAAGCTGTGTTCCGCAGCCCTGGGCTCCCGGTTTTTCGCGCGGAGTCCCGTCATCCATTGCGGCAGCTCAGCAGCTCCGCCTCTTTCAGTCCCCGTGATTCCCGCCGCCCAATAGGATCGCGCCCTGGGAGACGCTTCCTTGAGCCTTGGCGGTTGCTGCTTCAGCGTCTTAGTCTGTTCCCATCATCCCCAGTGGTTTCTTGCCCTTTGGTCCTGAACTCTTCATGGTGATTCCGCGTTTTTCCCGAACTCCTCTATAAGCTCTTGGGATTCCTCAGGGCGCCCTCAGAACCTGACGCGATCCCCCAGACCCCTTAGGATTCCTGTGGGGCTCCGGTGACCCACAACCCCTATTGTCTCTCTACGACTCCTCAAAACATCCTAGGGCTTCCATGGTCCTCCGGAGCCCCCAGACCTCCCGGGGGACTCCCTTGATCCCCTTGAATACCCGGAGACCTTCAGAACTGCCATGGAGCCCCCGTGATACTCGTGGGGTTCGTGTGACCTCATGGGAACTTTGAGGGGCCTAGAATGCATCAGGACTTCCCGGTTTGTTTTTTGTTTTGTTTTGTTTTGTTTTGTTTTTTGAGCCAGGGTCTCACTCTGTCGCCCAAACTGAAGTGCGGTGGCGCAATCACAGCTCGCTGCAGCCTCGACCTCCTGGGCTCAAGCGATCCTCTCACAGCCTCCCGAGTAGCTAGCTGGGACCAGAAACGCGCACCACCACTCCCAGCTAGTTTTTATACTTTTTGTAGAGACAGGGTTTCAGCATGTTGGCCAGGCTGGTCTCAAACTCCTGGCCTCAAGAGATCCACCCACCTCGGCCTCCCAAAGTGCTGGGATTACAGGCGTGAGCCACGGCGCCCGGCCACATCAGGACTTCCTGTGATTACTTGAGGCCCCTCACAATACCCTCATGGAGCTCCTATGATCCCTCTAGCTCTCAGAATGCCCCATAGGGTTCCCAGGATTTTTAGGGCCCCCCTAAAGTCCTCATGAGGGTCCCATGATCCCCTGGTGTTCCTCAGACCCTCCCTAAGACTCCCATGTTCCCTCAGAGGCCCCCGGAACCCTCATGGGGTTCCTGCAAATAAGTAGGGCACCTCAAACTTTCTGTCATTTCCCTAGGTGCTCTCAGAATTCCCTCGCAGGGCTCTCATGATCCCCAGGGTCCCCAGCATCCAGCAGAAGGAGCTTAGGCTTCTTTGAACGGGAGTGCAGGAGGCCAGAGCAATGGTCCAAGTGGAAGGAACTGGATCAGAAGCCTGGCACAGCCCAGCACATGGGGAGGCCAAGACGAGAGGCTCACCTGAGCTCAGGAATTTGAGACCAACCTGGGCAATATAGTGAAACCTGGTCTCTACTAAAATAAAAAACATTGCAGCTACTTGGGAGGCTGAGGCAGGAGAATCGCTTGAACCTGGGAGGCGAAGATCGTAGTGAGCCGAGATTGCACCACTGCACTCCAGCCTGGGCAACAGAACGAGACTCTGTCTCCAAAAAAAAAATACAAAAAAAAAAATTAGCCGGATGTGGTGCTGCATACCTGTAGTCCCAGCTACTCAGGAGGCTGAAGTGGGAGGATCACCTGAGCCTGGGAGGTGCAGTGATCATACCACTGAACTCCAGCCTGGGTGACAGAATGAGACCCTGTCCCCCCCAAAAAAAAATTAAGTTGGCCGGGCACGGTGGCTCACGCCTGTAATCCTAGCAGTTTGGGAGGCCAAGGTGGGTGGATCACCTGAGGTCAGGAGTTCAAGACCAGCCTGGCCATCATGGTGAAACCCCATCTTTAAAAAAAAAAAAAAAAAATTAATTTGAAGCCAGGCAGTTGGTTCACACCTGTAATCCCAGCAGTATGGGAGACCGAGGCTGGAGGATCACTTGCGCCTAGGAGTTCGAGACCAGACTGGACAACATGGCAAGACCCCCATCTCTATTAATATACAAATAAAACATAAAAAATGAAGCTGAGATTTGGACTGGAGCCCTTGGATTCCAGACCCATGGTCTTGCTTACACCAGCAAAGATCTCAGCTGTACAGTGTGAGGGCCAGACTCAACAACAAACATGTTTTCTTTGGCCTGAACTTTACTTTTGAAGACGTGAAATGCTGGACAATTGATTCCATGTAAACATCCGGGAGCTACTCTTGAAAATAAAATTCCAAAATGTGTCAACCTTTGGCTCGACTTCCCTGACGAAAATCATCTGGAACCAATAGCTTCTGTCTTTTCGATGAATTGTCAGCTCTCCTCCAGTCCCTCTGCTCAGGCCTCTGGAACCCTGTGCATTCTTCTGGAATTTTGTTTTTCTTTTGGGGGAAAATTTTCCAACTTCCACAGAATAATTAGTATTTATTTTGAACCCCTATTTAGCCACCACTCAGCTTCTACCGTCATCGAGTCCAGCGTTGTTTCTCTCTGTATTTTCTTTGGAGTAATTTAAACAAATCCCAGATGTCATCTGATTTTCCTATAAATATTTGATTCCTTTCTTCTGACAGAGAAGGACTCATTTTGTTACATAACTTTCATGCTCTATTACCACACTTAATGACATTAAATCATTCTTTTTGTTTGTTTGTTTGAGATAGGGTCTTACTCTGTCGCCCAGGCTAGTGTTCAGTATTGCAATCATAGGTCAATGCAGCCTGGAACTCCTGGGCTCAAGCAATCCTCCCGCCCCGGCCTCCTGAGTAGCTGAGACTACAGGTGTGTGTCACCATGACTGGGAAATTTTTTAATTTTTTATTGTAAAGATGGGGTCTCACTGTGTCTGTCCAGGCGGGTCTCAAACTCCTCAGCTCAAGCAATCCTCCCGTCTCAGCGTAGAGAAGCACAGGGATTGCAGCTGTGAGCTACCATACCTGGCCAACAATCATTCTTTAATGTCATCTAATAACCAGTTCATGTTCAAATATCCCTGACTGTCTCACAAATGTCTCTTTCCCTGTGGGTGTTTGAGTTTGGAACTTCTTTTTATTTTTTTGGTGACAGAATCTTGCTCTGTCACCTAAGCAAGTGGGGCGATCTCAGCTCACTGCAACCTCCGCCTTCTGCGTTCAAGCTGTTTTCCTGCCTCAGCCTCCCAAGCAGCTGGAATTACAGTCTCTCGCCACCACACCTAGCTAAATGTTTTGTATTTTTAGTAGAGATGGGGTTTCACCATGTGGGCCAGGCTGGTTTTGAACTCCTGACCTCCAGTGATCTACCCGCCTCACCCTCCCAAAGAGCTAGGATTACAGGCGTGAGCCACCGCTCCCAGCCCCAAATTTCTTTTATTATTTGTAGAGATGAGGTCTCACTCTGTTGCCCAGGCTGGAGTACAATGGCATGATCACAGCTCACTGTAGCCTCGAACACCTGGGCTCAAGGCTCAAGCAATCTTCTTGCTTCAGTCTCCTGAGTAGCTGGGATTACACGTGTGCATTGCCACATCCAGCTTGTTTTTATTTTTCAATTGTTTTTTGTAGAGATGGGGTCTCACTATGTTGCCCAGGCTGGTCTGGAACCCCTGGGCTCACGTGATCTTCCTGCCTCGGCCTTCCAAAATGCTGGGATTACAGGCGTGGGCCACGGCGCCCAGCCGTGATCATCTTTATATGAACTATCCAGAATAGGCAAATTCGTAGAGACTGAAAGAAGATTAGTGGTTGCTGGGGCTATGAGGAGGGGAGCATCATGACTGCTTAGTGAGTACAGGGTTTCTTTCTGGGGTGATGAAAATCTTCTAGAACTAGGCCGGGTGCAGTGGCTCACACCTGTAATCTCAGCAATTTTGGAGGCTGTGGCAGGCGGATCACCTGAGGTTAGGAGTTCAAGACCAGCCTAGCCAACATGGTGAAACGCTGTCTCTTCTAAAAATACAAAATTAGGGCCAGGCACGGGTGGCTCACGCCTGTAATCCCAGCACTTTGGGAGGCTAAGGCAGGCAGATCACAAGGTCAGGAGTTCAAGACCAGCCTGGCCAAATAGTGAAACCCCATGTTTACTAAAAATACCAAAAATTATCTGGGCATGATGGCGGGCACCTGTAGTCCCAGCTACTTGGGAGGCTGAGGCAGGAGAACCACTTGAACCCAGGAGTAGGATGTTGCAGTGAGCCGAGTGCCACTGCACTCCAGCCTGGGTGAGACAGTGCAAGACTCTATCTAAAAAAAAAAAAAAAAAAAAAAACAAGCCGGGGGTGGTGGGTCAGGCATGTAATCCCAGCACTTTGGGAGTCCAAGATGGGCAGATCTTGAGGTCAATAGATCCAGGCCATCCTGGCCAACATGGTAAAACTGTCTCTACTAAAAATACAAAAATTAGCTGGGTATGGTGGGCACCTATAGTCCCAGCTACTCGGGAGGCTGAGGCAGGAGAATCACTTAAACCCAGGAGGTGGAAGTTGCAGTGAGCCGAGATCCCGCCACTGCACTCCAGCCTCGGCAAAAGAGTGAAACTCCGTCTCAAACAACAAAAAAGAAAATGTTCCAGAACTAGATAGTGGTGATGGTTGCAGAACGCTGTAAATGTGCAGGATGCCACTGCCCTGCTGAACTCTGTACTTTAAAATGCTGTATTTTACCACAATTCTTTTTTTAAGCAATAGAAGGAAAAGAATTAGCTGAATGAGCAGAGGGAGACGGATGTTCCCTCCTAGAGGATTCTGGGTAGGGGTTGAACCACCCGAGCTCCTCCCGGACCCCTTTCCAAACTCTCTACCTCCCCCAGGCCTGGCTGGACACCCAGGACCGGTGCTTGGGCCACTATGTGAATGGAAAGTGGCTGAAGCCTGAACACAGGAATTCAGTGCCTTGCCAGGATCCCATCACAGGTACGAGATGTCCCCCAGTCATTAGTGGAGGAGAGGGATGTGCGCCTCTAGCCCTACCCACCAACACCCATTCCCCTTGCCTGAGGGCAGGGAGCAGCTGCTGGTGGGAGAGGGGCGACGATGTCTGGTTCCTTCTGATACCAGTCACCCTAATTATGGTTCCGGGTGTCTGTGGAGGCTTTGTGAAGCTGCTATCTGGGAAGATCCCTTCCTTGCTCTGGAAGTGATCGTAGCCATGACCCAGCAGAGAATGGCACCAGCTTTACAGCCTTAGGGTGACCCCAGGCTCCGAAAATCTCAACCCCCTCCAGATCTGACCTGGGCTCCCCACATCTCTCCTCCCATCTGAGTCCCTCCGCTTTTCTTCCCAGGAGAGAATTTGGCCAGTTGCCTGCAAGCACAGGCCAAGGATGTAGCCGCAGCCGTGGAGGCGGCCAGGACAGCATTTAAGAGCTGGAGTGCGCAGCCTGGAGTTGTCCGGGGCCAGCACCTGACCAGGTGATGCAGCTGAGATGTGGACCCCAGGAGGCAGGGACCCCTAGCATCCGCTCGAGACCATAGGAACAAAGGCTATTTCCCAAGATCCCACTGAATTAATTTGCAGCTAAGGCTCAGAATCCCAGTATGTGCTGGAGGCGGGAGTGGCCAAAACCTGCTCTGTTTTCCCCTATTCACTGAGACTAGAAGCCACAAAGCTTCTATTTCCCAGGACATCCTTGGAGCGCGTTGAGGCTCCATTTCTCAGCAGTTCTCTGGGCTGGTGAATTTCCTAGCTGCTTTGGGGGCAGCTAGAGACAAAAATTCCATTTCCCAAAATGCAATTGAGATTAGAAGCTAAGACTCAGGCTGGGTGCAGAGGCTCACACCTGTAATCCTAGCACTTGGGGAGGCCAAGGCGAGTGGATCACCTGAGGTCAGAAGGTCGAGACCAACCTGGCCAACATGACAAAAACCCCGTCTCTACTAAAACACAAAAACTAGCTGGGCATAGTGGTGCACGCGTGTAATCCCAGCTACTCCAGTGACTGAGGAAAGAGAATCGCTTGAGCCTGGCGGGGTGGAGTTTGCAGTGAGCTGAGATCGAGTTATATAGGAGCAGCCCAGGACCCTTTGAGGCTGAGGGCCATTGGAAAATGAGCAACTTCTTGCTTTCTCCACAGGCTGGCCAAGGTGATTCAGAAACACCAGCGGCTGCTGTGGACCCTGGAATCCCTGGTGACTGGGAGAGTTGTTCGAGAGGTTAGAGATGGGGACGTCCAGCTGGCCCAGCAGCTGCTCCACTACCATGCAATCCAGGCATCCACCCAGGAGGAGGCACTGGCAGGCTGGGAGCCCATGGGTAAGACCCTGGAGTCTCAGCCCCTAGCTGTCTCTTCCCACATGACCCAGCAGTGCCAGCTCCAGAGCCCTCCTTCTTTTTCTTTTTGTTAAGTTGAGACTGTTTCGCTCTTGTCGCCCAGGCTGGAGTACAATGACGCGATCTCGACTCACTGCATCCTCAGCCTCCCTGGTTCAAGCAATTCTCCTACCTCGACTCCTGAGTAGCTGGGATTACAGACACGCCCCATCATGCCTGGCTAATTTTTGTATTTTTAGTAGAGATGAGGTTTCACCATGTTGTTTAGGCTGGTCTCGAACTCCTGACCTTGTGATCCACCTGCCTCGGCCTCCCAAAGTACTGAGATTACAGGCGTGAGCCACTGTGCCTGGCCCCCTCATTCTTTTTCTTTTGTTTTTGTTTTTGTTTTTCTTTTTCAGACAGGGTCTTACTCTGTCACCCTGGCTAGAGTGCAGTGGTTCAATTATAGCTAACTGATGCTTCGACCATCTGGGCTTGAGATCCTCCCACCTCAGCCTCCCAAGTAACTGGGACTACAACTATGCACCAGAATGGCCGACCGTTTTTTTTTTTTAATGCTTTGTAGTGATGGAGTCTCGCCATGTGGCCCAGGCTCATCTTGAACTCCCAGCCTCAAGGAATTCTCTCGCCTCATTTTTTTTTCTTGTAGGAGTAATTGGCCTCATCCTGCCACCCACGTTCTCCTTCCTTGAGATGATGTGGAGGATTTGCCCGGCCCTGGCTATGGGTAAATGATGGGCTGGTGGGGGATCCTGACTCTTGGGTCTGAGAAAGGAGGAGATGGTGGGGCCCAAATTCCAGAGTCTGAGAGATAAAGGGGCTGGGGGCCTGGACTCCTGCATCTGAGGGAGGAGAGGCTGGGGTTTGGACTCCTGGGTCTGAGGGAGGAGGAGCTGGGGGCCTGGACTCCTGGGTCTGAGGGAGGAGGGTCTGAGGTCTAGACTCCTGGGTCTGAGAGAGGAGAGGCTGGGGCTGGACTCTCAGGTCTGAGGGAGGAGGGGCTGGGGCTGGACTCTCGGGTCTGAGGGAGGAGGGGCTGGGGTCTGGACTCCTGAGTCTGAGGGAGGAAGGTCTTCTGGGGTCTGGACTCCTGGGTCTGAGGGAGGAGGGGCTGGGGCCTGGACTCCCAGGTCTTTGAGCTGCTCCACTTCCCCAGGCTGCACTGTAGTGGCCCTCGTGCCCCCCACCTCCCCGACGCCCCTCCTCCTGGCCCAGCTGGCAGGGGAGCTGGGCTCATTCCCAGGAATCCTGAATGTCATCAGTGGCCCTGCCTCCCTGGGGCCCATCCTGGCCTCCCAGCCTGCAATCCAGAAGGTGGCCTTCTGTGGAGCCCTGGAGGTATCTTCAGGATGGGGGTTGGGGTGGAACATGGCTGGGGGCTGCAAGACTCCTCCTGCAGCTGAATTAGGCGGGGTCCCTAGGAAGGACGTGTCCTTCGTCGGAGCCTGGCGGGCAAGTGCGTGGAGCTGGGCCTGGCGCTGGGGATGGAGTCACTGCTGCTGCTGACAGACACAGCAGATGTGGACTCGGCTGTGGAGGGCGTGGTGGATGCCGCCTGGTCCGACCGTGGCCCGGTGAGACCCTGCGCTCCTGTCCCCGCACACCCTGGAGGCGGTCTGCGCCTGTCTCCAGTCCTCAGGGCTCTGAGTCTCCGTTCATTTTATTTGTTTTGTTTGATTGTTTGTTTTTGTTTTTGTTTTTTGTTTTGTATCTCTGTTCATTTTATTATTTTGTTGAGATGGAGTTTTGCATTAGCCGGGTGTGGTAGCTCACGCCTGTAATCCCAGCACTTTGGGAGGCCGAGGCGGGTGGATCACCTAATGTTAGGAGTTTGAGACCAGCCTGACCAACATGGTGAGACCCTGTCTCTAAAAAAAAAAAAGACGGAGTTTCGCTCTTGTCATCCAGGCTGGAGTGCAGTGGCGCGGTCTTGGCTCACCGCAACCTCTGCCTCCTGGGTTCAGGCAATTCTCCTGCCTCAGCCTCCTGAGTAGCTGGGATTACAGGGGCCCACCACCAAGCCCAGCTAATTTGGTGTATTTTTAGTAGAGACAGGGTTTCACCATGTTGGCCAGGCAGGTTTTGAACTCCTGACCTCAGGTGATCCACGCACCTCGGCTGGGATTGCAGGCATGCGCCACTGCGCCCAGCCTCTCTGCCTCTCTGTTCTTTAGGTCTCTATTGATTTTTTTTTTTTTTTTTTGAGACAGAGTCTCACTCTCTCACCCAGGCTGGAATGCAGTGGTGCGATCTCAGCTCACTGCAAACTCCACCTCCCAGGTTCAAGTGATTCTCCTGCCTCAACCTCCCAAGTAGCTGGGACTACTATAGGCATGTGCCACCATGCCCAGCTAATTTTTGTATTTTAAGTAGAGACGGGGTTTCACCATGTTGGCCAGGATGGTCTCGATCTCTTGACCTCATGATCTGCCTGCCTTGGCCTCCCAAAGTGCTGGGATTACAGGCGTGAGCCACCTCGCCTGGCCTCTCTGTTCTTTGGGACTCTGTTGATTTCTCTGAGTGTCCGTGTCCCTCGTTTTCCAGCCTCTGTCTTCACTCTTCATATCACCAACTTGCTTTGATGCACCATCTCCCCGACCCTGCGCCGTCTCTGAGTCTCAGCCCTCCCGCCGCAGTGGCCCTGAGTCGGCACCTGATGTCCCTTTTCCTCACAGGGCGGCCTCAGGCTCCTCATCCAGGAGTCTGTGTGGGATGAGTTCATGAGGCGGCTGCAGGAGCGGATGGGGCGGCTTCGGAGTGGCCAAGGGCTGGATGGGGCCGTGGACATGGGGACCCGGGGGGCTGCAGCATGTGACCTGGCCCAGCGCTTTGTACATGAGGCCCAGAGCCAGGGTGCACAGGTGAGGCAAGGGCAGAGATTTTAAGGTGTTAGGGGAGGAGCAGCCTGCAGACACAGCTCCTGGGTCTGGGGGAGAAGGGGCTGGGCCTGGGCTCCTGGGTCTGAGGCAGGAGGGGCTGGTCCTGGACTCATGGGTCTGAGGGAGGAGGGGCTGGGTATCTGGTATCCTGGGTCTGAGGGAAGAGGGCTGGGGCCTGGACTCCTGGGTCTGAGGAGGAGGGGCTGGTCCTGGACTCCTGGGTCTGAGGGAGGAGGGGCTGGGTATCTGGTATCCTGGGTCTGAGGGAAGAGGGCTGGGGCCTGGACTCCTGGGTCTGAGGGAAGAGGTCTGGGAGCCTAGACTCCTGGGTCTGAAGAGGAGGGGCTGGTCCTGGACTCCTGGGTCTGAGGGAGGAGGGGCTGGGTATCTGGTATCCTGGGTCTGAGGAGGAGGGGCTGGGCCTGGACTCCTGGGTCTGAGGGAGGAGGGGCTGGGTATCTGGTATCCTGGGTCTGAGGGAGGAGGGCTGGGGCCTGGACTCCTGGGTCTGAGGAGGAGGGGCTGGTCCTGGACTCCTGGGTCTGAGGGAGGAGGGGCTGGGTATCTGGTATCCTGGGTCTGAGAGAAGAGGGCTGGGGCCTGGACTCCTGGGTCTGAGGAGGAGGGGCTGGTCCTGGACTCCTGGGTCTCAGCAGGAAGGGACTGGAGGTCGATTTCTAGATTGTTTCTCTCCCTAGGTGTTCCAGGCTGGCGATGTGCCCCCAAAAAGCCCCTTCTATCCCCCAACCTTGGTCTCCAACCTGCCCCCAGCCTCCCCCTGTGCCCAGGCAGAGGTAAGTCTCTTAGGGCTGCAGAGCGCCTGCCCAAGCGAGCCAAGGGCAGCAGCTCCGTGCCTGCGGAAGCCCCTGAGGTGACCGCGTGCCCCGGGCAGGGGGCTGCTACCTGCTCTCGGCTCCTCCCCAGTGGGTGGGCCCTGGAGGGCAGGGCTGGCCAGGCTGCCTGAGCTCCCGGTTACTGCTTGCAGGTGCCGTGGCCTGTGGTCGTGGCCTCCCCCTTCCGCACAGCCAAGGAGGCACTGGCGGTGGCCAATGGGACGCCCCGCGGGGGCAGCGCCAGTGTGTGGAGCGAGAGGCTGGGGCAGGCGCTGGAGCTGGGTTACGGGTCAGTCTGCGTGGCCCGAGTGCTCACTCCTCCTCTCTGTCTTCACAGCATCATATCCCTTCTCCCTGGGTCGCTCCCCACGCCTTTAACTCATCCCTCCCTGGCCTGCCAGTGTCTGCTTTCCTCTGTCGGATGTCTTCATCTTCCCCACAGGCTCCAGATGGGCACCGTCTGGATCAACGCCCACAACCTCAGAGACCCTTCGGTGCCCACAGGTGGCTGCAAGGAGAGTGGGTGTTCCTGGCACGGGGGCCCCGACGTGAGTACACCCCCTTCTCGCCACCCACCCCATGTGCCCTTGACACTTGCATCTGGCCTCGCGTGCCCCTTTCATCCTCTTGACGCTGTCCCTCTCTCTCACAGGGGCTGTATGAGTATCTGCGACCCTCAAGGACTCCCATTCAGGTGTCCTGCCTGTCCAAGAACATGAACTATGACACTTTTGGCCTCGCTGTTCCCTCAACCCTGCCGGCTGGGCCTGAAATCGGGCCCAGGTGAGTTGTTGGGGGCGGCTGGTCTGGAGGGGTGAACGGGGAGAAGGGAATGAATGCTTGCTTCCCCATGGACTGGAGGGCTGGTGCGAGGTCCATCCAAGCCATCTCGTGGTCCTGCTGAGTACTACACTGTGGCCTCACACTTATCCCACCCCAGGCCTGGTGAGACTCTCAGCTCTGCCCCACGAATGTCTGTGCTCTCCCAGAAACTCATGGGTTTAGGAGCTTGGGGTCCCCCAGAGGCTCATGGGAGCAGAAGCTTCGGGTCCTCCAGGGGCTCATGGGAACAGGAATTTGGAGTGCCCCTCAGGCTCATGGGAGCAGTTTTTAGAGTCTTCCAGAAGCTTATGGGAGCAGGAGTTTAGGGCACCCAGAGGCTCATGGGAACAGGGGTTGGGGGTCCCCCAGAGGCACATGGGAGCAGAAGCTTGGGGTCTCCCAGAGACTCATGGGAACGTGAGTTTAAGATCCCCTCCAGAGACTCAAGCGATCAGAAGTTTAGGGTCTACCAGAGGCTCATAGGAATAGGAGCTTAGGGTCTCCCAGAGGCTCATGGGAGCAGAAGCTTTGGGTCCTCCAGGGATTCATGGGAACAGAAATTTGGGGTACCCCTCAGGCTCATGGGAGCAGGCTCATTAGAGTCTACCAGAGGCTCATGGGAACAGGAGTTTAGTGTCCCCCAGAGACCCATGGGAGCAGGAGTTTAGTGTCCCCCAGAGGCCCATGGGAGCAGGAGTTTAGTGTCCCCCAGAGGCCCATGGGAGCAGGAGTTTAGTGTCCCCCAGAGGCCCATGGGAGCAGGAGTTTAGTGTCCCCCAGAGGCCCATGGGAGCAGGAGATTAGTGTCCCACAGAGGCCCATGGGAGCAGGATTTTAGTGTCCCCCAGAGGCCCATGGGAGCAGGAGATTAGTGTCCCACAGAGGCCCATGGGAGCAGGAGTTTAGAGCACCCAAAGGGTCAAGGGAACAGGGGGTTGGGGTCCCCTGAGGATCAGGGAAGCAGAAACTTTGGTTCCTCCAGAGGCTCATAGGAGCAGGAATTTGTGGTTCCCTAGAGGCTCATGGTAGCAGTTTAGGGTCCTCCAGAAGCTCATGAGAGGAGTTTAGGTCCCCCAGTGAATCATGGGAGCAGGAGTTTAGGGTCCCCCAGAGGCTCATGGGAACAGGGATTTGGGATGCCCCAGAGGCTCACGGGAACCAAGGTGGTCTTCCCAGTGGGGTAGAGCATAAGGCCTTAGCAGATCCAGGCCCCAGACCTCCTCCTCATGCTGCACCCTACTCCAGCCCAGCACCCCCCTATGGGCTCTTCGTGGGGGGCCATTTCCAGGCTCCTGGGGCCCGAAGCTCCAGGCCCATCCAGGATTCATCCGGCAACCTCCATGGCTATGTGGCTGAAGGCGGAGCCAAGGACATCCGAGGTGCTGTGGAGGCTGCTCACCAGGCTGCCCCTGGGTAAGACGGGTCACACAGGAAAGCCCAGGGGTCATCGCATGGCAGAGAGGGGAGTCTGGGGCCCCCAACAGTTGATGGACTGGGAGGCTGGGCACCCAGGGTAGGGGCTGTGGACAGAGGTGGTGCCGGGAGAGCCAGGACCAGGATGCCGACCCCCAGTGTGCACTGTCTGCCCACAGCTGGGCGGGCCAGTCCCCAGGGGCCCGGGCGGGCCTGCTGTGGGCCCTGGCGGCTGCACTGGAGCGCCGGAAGTCAACCCTGGCCTCCAGGCTGGAAAGGCAGGGAGTGGAGCTCAAGGCTGCCGAGGCGGAGGTGGAGCTGAGCGCGAGGCGACTTCGGGAATGGGGGGCCCGGGCCCAGGCCCAAGGCCACACTTTACAGGTGAAGGGTCTGTGGGCAGCCGCAGAGCCGGGCAGGCGGGGTGGGGCTCATAGCAGAGACTGTGAGATGAGCCAGGCTGGGGATCCTGGCCCAGCCCCACGGCCTTCCATGGGAGGATCAGCAGCAGTGGCTTCATCTTTCTGTACCTCAGTTTCCTCATCTGTGTAGCGAGTGGGCACACACCCCACCTCGTAGAGTAGCATTCACCAGATGATGGTTAGTGACGCATTCCTGGACCGCAAAATCAATTTAGTGGGCTGTGATAGGCGGTTCTTGCATTGCTATAAAGAAACACCTGGGCCCGCCGGGCGTGGTGGCTCACGCCTGTAATCCCAGCACTTTGGTAGGTCGAGGTGGGCAGATCAGTTGGGGCCAGGAGTTCAAGACCAGCCTGGCCAACATGGTAAGACCCAATCTTTACTAAAAATACAAACATTCGCTGGGCATGGTGGCGTGCACCTGTAATCCCAGCTACTTGGGAGGCTGAGCAGGAGAATCACTTGAACCTAGGAGGCGGAGGTTGCAGTGAGCCGAGATTGCGCCACTGCACTCCAGCCTGGGCGACAAAGCAAGGCCCTGTGTCAAAAAAAGAAACACCTGGCCAGGCATGGTGGCTCACACCTGTAATCCCAGCACTTTGGGAGGCAAAAGTGGGTGGATCGCTTGAGGCCAGGAGTTTGAAACTGGTCTGGGCAACACACTGAAAGCCTGTCTCTACAAAAAATAGAAAAATTAGCTGGGCGTGTTGGCACCAGCCTTCCTCTGTCGCCCGTCTGGAGTGCAGTGCCATGATCATGGCTCGTTGCAGCCTCAACCTCCCAGGTCCAAGAGAGTCTCCCACCCTCGGCCTCCTGAGTATCTGGGATCACAAGTACACACCAGCACACATGACTGGGTTTTGTTGTATTTTTGTAGAGACAGGAGTCTCACCATATTGCCTGGCTTTAAGTGATCCGCCTGTCTTGACCTCCCAAAGTGCTGGGATTACAGGCGTGAGTCTCAGATTACATTTCAACATGAGGTTTGGCTGGGACATCGAACTATATCACGGGCCAAAACATATTGCTTTCTGTCTTTTTTTTTTACTTTAAGTTCTGGTATACATGTACGGAACGTGCAGGTCTGTTACATAGGTAGATGTGTGTCATGGCGGTTTGCTGCACCTATTGACCTGTCTTCTAAGTTTCCTCCCCTTGCCCCCTGCCCCCCGCCCCCCAACACATTTCTTTCCTTTTCCTTTTTTTTTTTTTTGAGACAAAGTCTCGCTCTGTTGAAGGCTGGAGTGCAGTGGCACGATCTCCACCTCCCGGGTTCAAACAATTCTCCAACCTCAGCCTCTCGAGTAGCTGGGACTACAGGCAACCACCACCACGCCTGGCTAATTTTTTGTATTTTTGTATTTTTTTTTTTTTTTTGAGATGGAGTTTCGCTCTTGTTACCCAGGCTGGAGTGCAATGGCGCAATCTCGGCTCACTGCAACCTCCACCTCCTGGGTTCAGGCAATTCTCCTGCCTCAGCCTCCTGAGTAGCTGGGATTACAGGCACACGCCACCATGCCCAGCTAATTTTTTGTATTTTTAGTAGAGACAGGGTTTCACCATGTTGACCAGGATGGTCTCGATCTCTTGATCTTGTGATCCACCCGCCTCGGCCTCCCAAAGTGCTGGGATTACAGGCGTGAGCCACCATGCCCAGCTAATTTTTTGTATTTTTAGTAGAGACAGGGTTTCACTATGTTAGCCAGGCTGGTCTCGAACTCCTGACCTCAAGTGATCCACCCACTTTGGCTTCCCACAGCGTTGGCATTACAGACGTGAGCCACCACACCTAGCCAGTTTGGCCCTTTTTCTGGTGGGATGTGATAGAATGTTCCTTGGGCCTTTGCTCAGCAGGAAACGATGGAGATACTCCTACAGTTGGACCTTTGACTGGCAGGGTATGATAAAAAAAAAGTCAGGTAGCCAGGCTCAGTGGCTCACGCCTATAATCGTAGCACTTTAGGAGGCTGAGATGGGTGGATCACTTGAGGTCAGGAGTTCACAAACAGCCTGGCCAACATGGTGAAATCCCATCTCTACTAAAGACGCAAAAATTAGCCAGGTGTGATAATGCACACTTGTAATCTCAGCTACTTGGGAAGCTGAGGCAGGAGAATCGCTTGAACCTGGGAGGTGGAGGTTGCAATTAGCTGAGATTGTGCCACTGCACTCCAGCCTGGGCGACAGAGCAGGACTCCATCTCAAAAAAAAAAAAGAGAGGCCAGGCGCGGCAGCTCACGCCTATAATCTCAGCACTTCTTTGGGAGGCCGAGGCAGGTGGATCACAAGTTCAGGAGTTTGAGATCAGCCTGGGGAACACAGTGAAACCCGTTCTCTACTAAAATACAAAAAATTACCCGGGTGTGGTGGCATGTGCCTATAATCCCAGCTACTCAGGAGGCTGAGGCAGGAGAATTGCTTGAACCTGGGAGGTGGAGGTTGCAGTGAGCCGAGATTGCACCACTGCACTCCAGCCTGGGCAACAGAGTAAGACTCCGTCTCTAAAAAAAAGAAATGAAAAAGAAATACAGTCAGATGGTTGGGCAGGATGTTTCTAACAGCCTGAGCCCCCATGGAATGTTTCGCTTTGACCAGGGTCTGGGAAATGGATGGGGGCTACACAGTGGTGCAGTTTGGACTAACACCAAGTGTTGTCAAGGATGTGGGAGAACACGATCTCTCATTCACTGCTTGGGGGGCTCCCCTGCCCTATGCTTGACCCGCCTGTCCCTGCAGGTATCGGGGCTGAGAGGCCCTGTGCTGCGCCTGCGGGAGCCACTGGGTGTGCTGGCTGTGGTATGTCCGGACGAGTGGCCCCTTCTTGCCTTCGTGTCCCTGCTCGCTCCCGCCCTAGCCTGCGGCAACACTGTGGTCATGGTGCCCAGCGCAGCCTGTCCCCTCCTGGCCCTGGAGGTCTGCCAGGTATAGTCCCCTGCCTTCCTGCCTGCCTCTGGGTGACAGACAAAAGAGCGTGGCTCTTACCACCCTCTGTGATAACCATGATGTCCCCACCCCAGCATCCAAGCCTTCACTCCTTGGGGACCCAGTGCCCATTCTTAACCCCAGGCCTGGGGCCTTCTCGTCCACGACCCTCATCGCTGGATGCCTGCTAAGCCTTGCCCCGTCGCCATGGCCCTCCCAACCGTCCCACTCTCTCCATCCCCCAGGACATGGCCACCCTGTTCCCAGCGGGCCTGGCCAATGTGGTGACAGGAGACCGGGACCATCTGACCCGCTGCCTGGCCTTGCACCAGGACGTCCAGGCCCTGTGGTATTTCGGATCCGCCCAGGTGCTCTTTGTTCTGTTTTGCCATCTTCAGCATCTCACACTTCCAACAGGCTTCTCCTTTTCTGGAAACACAGCCCCACCCTCTTAGAATTCCTGTTGCTAAGGGGAGAAACTCCTTGACAACAAGGTTCTGAGGCCCCACCCTTAAGATGCCAGTTACTAAGGAAGAGGCGGTCCTTAGCAACAAGGGCCTGAGAGCTGTCCGACCCCAAGACCTCATCTCAATGGACAGCTGATGCTAAGGACCACAACCTAGATTTGGAGGCCCACAGTCTACTCTTTTTTTTTTTTTTTTAATTTTTGAGACAGAGCCTCACCCTGTCACGCAGGCTAGAGTACAGTGGCAACGTCATACCTCACTGCAGCCTCAACCTCCCAGGCTCAAGCCACCATCCCACTTCAGCTTCCTGAGTAGCTGGGACCACCAGCGTGCACCACTATGCCCAGCTAAATTTTTTATTTTGTAGAGACAGGGGTTTCTCTGTGTTGCCCAGGCTGCTCTCGAACTCCTGGGCTCAAGTGATCTGCCCACCTTGGCGTCCCAAAGTGCTGAATTACACGTGTAAGCCAGCACAACTGGCTAAGTCCACTCTTTATTTATTTAGACAGTCTCACTCTGTCACCCAGCCTGGAGTGTAGTGGCGTGATCTCGGCTCACTGCAACCTCTGCCTCCTGGTTTCAAGTGATTTTCCTGCGTCTCGAGTAGCTGAGACCACAGGCATGTGCCACCATGCCCGGCTAATTGTTGGTTTTTTTTTTTAGTAGAGACGGGGTTTCGCCATATTGGCCAGGCTGGTCTCAAACTCCTGACCTTGAGAAATCTGCCTGCCTCAGCCTCCCAAAATGTTGAGATTACAGGCATGAGCCACTGTGCCCAGCCAATTTTTGCTTTTTTTTTGAGACAGAGTCTCACTCTATAGCCCAGGCTGGAGTGCAGTGACGCAATCTCAGTTCACTGCAACCTCTGTCTCCTAGGTCCTGGTTCAAGCAGTTCTCCTGCTTCAGCCTCCCGAGTAGCTGGGATTACAGGCACGCATCACTATGCCCAGCTGATTTTTGTATTTGTAGTAGAGATGGGGTTTCACCATGTTGGCCAGGCTGGTCTTGAACTCCTGACCTCATGATCCACCCACCTCAGTCTCCCAAAGTGCTGGGATTATAGGCGTGAGCCACCACACCCAGCCACAATTTTTACTTTTTAAATAGAGACCGGGTCTCGCTCTGTTGTCCAGGCTGGTCTTGAATTCCTGAGCTCCAGTGATCCTCCTGCCTCAGCCTCCCCAAGTGCTGGGATTACAGCAGTGAGCCACCGCGCCCCACCATCCACTCTCTTAAACCTCCTGTTGCTAACAGATATGAACTTGTTCACAAGAGCCTGGGCCCCATTCCTTTGAACTTGGGCTGTTAAGAGAGAGGAAATTCCCTAACCACTGGGTCAAATGCTTTTCCCTCCCAGCTGGAAGTTTTGCTTGGGAGGAGCGGAGCATTGTAGCTACAGAGCCTGGGTCCAGCCCGAAGGCCCTTTCAGTAACAGTCCTCATTGCGGAGGCTGCAGCTGATTAGCAGCAAGCCCGTAGAAGTGCTGACCCCGCTCCCTCTCCCCACCTCAGGGCTCGCAGTTTGTGGAGTGGGCGTCGGCAGGAAACCTCAAGCCAGTGTGGGTGAGCAGGGGCTGCCCACGGGCCTGGGACCAGGAGGCCGAGGGGGCAGGCCCGGAGCTGGGGCTGCGAGCGGCGCGGACCAAGGCCCTGTGGCTGCCCATGGGGGACTGATGCCTGAGCGCCACCCGCTGCCTTTTGGATGTCTTGGACCAAGGGGAGATGGAGCCCCACAGACCCCTGGGACTTCCCCCTTCTGGTTCCTGTGTCTTCCAATAAACTCTCCGACCAACCGTGGCTGTGTTTCTGCGGGAAGAAAGGGAGTACTGGCCAGGCATGGTGGCATATGCCTGTAATCCCAGCACTTTGGGAGGCGGAGGTGGGCAGATCACCTGAGGTTGGGAGTTTGAGACCAACCTGACCAACATGGAGAAACCCTGTCTCTACTAAAAATACAAAAATTAGCCGGGTGTGGTGGTGGGCGCCTGTAATCCCAGCTACTCAGGAAGCTGAGGCAGGAGAATCGCTTGAACCCAGGAGGCGGAGGCTGCAGTGAGCCGAGATCACACCACTGCACTCCAGCCTGGGCAACAGAGTGAATGAGACTCCACTGGGGAAGGAAAAAAAAAGGAAGTAGCAACTTCTGGCAGATTTCAGGCCTTTTTTTTTGGTTTGTTTTTGAGAGAGAGTCTGGCTCTGTCACCCAGGCTGGAGCGCAGTGGCGCAATCTTGGCTCACAGCAGCCTCAGCCTCTGGGGCTCAAGGGATCCTCATGCTTCAGCCTCACATGTAGCTGGGGCCACAGACATGCGCCACCACACCTGGCTTGAGGCCGTTTTAGTTCTGAGGTTGAGCAGCTCAGGCGCTGGCTCCAGCACCATGTTGTGTTTGTGAAACAGACGAGGGGACTCTGAGGGCCCCGGACAGGGCCTTAGGATTCTCATTTCTTCTTGTCTTCTCCGTTCGGCGGCTCTTGCTCTCTACTTTTCTCTGCCTTTTCATTGCCTCAGGATACGTATGCAGTAAAGGAGCTCTCTGAAACAAAACCAAAGTCCTCCTATGTGACTTTTGTCAATTTCCATGGTATAAATGCTCCCATTGTGCTGGCTTTCAAGGTACAGGTGATTGAACAAATGGCTGACAGAATCCTGAAATGCTGGGCTGGGCGCTGTGGCTCACACCTGTAATCCCAGCACTTTGGGAGGCCGAGGCAGGTGGATCACCTGAAGTTAGGAGTTCAAGAACAGCCTGACCAACATGGTGAAACCCTGTCTCTAAAAAAAAAATAAAAATAATTAAAAAAAAAAAAGTTCTCCAGTAACCAAACCTTCTCTCTCTCTCTCTTTTGGTGGAGGGGACAGAGTCTTGCTCTGTCACCCAGGCTGGACTGCAGTGGCAGGAACTTGGCTCACTGCAACCTCCGCCTCCTGGGTTCAAGCCATTCTCCTGCCTCAGCCTCCCAAGTAGCTGGGACTACAGGCATGCAACACCATGCCTAGCTAATTTTTGTATTTTTTTAAATAGAGACGGGGTTTCACCATGTTGGCCAGGCTGGTCTTGAACTCCTGACCTCATGATTCACCCGCCTCAGCCTCCCAAAGTGCTGGGATTACAAGAGTCTTTCATGACTCATCACCCCAGGCTGTGGGTTCTGGAAGAGAGCTACCATACAGCTCATGCCCAGTCCATCCGTGAGAGGCCCACCCAAATGGAAAAGGGACAGTCTGGGTCTCTGGCCTTCCTGTCACAACAGTTGTTCTTGTTAAGCATGTCAACAGAGTATCTAATCCATTCCAGCTAAGCATTTGCGTCCTGACACCCTGTTTCAGTTGCTATAGTTTGTTTTAAATCTTTAACCACTACAACAGCTACTTTGGTTTTATTATCATTGGGTAGCTAACAAGAGAAGGTATGGGGCTGGGAGTGGTGGTTGATGCCTGTAATCCCAGCACTTTGGGAGGCCGAGGCAGGCGGATCACGAGGTCAGAAGATCGAGACCAGCCTGGACCACATGGTGAAACCCTGTCCCTACTGAAAAAAAAAAAAATACAAAAATGAGCTGGGCGTGGTGGTGCACACCTGTAATCCCAGCTATCTGGGAGGCTGAGGCAGGATAATGGCTTGAACCCAGGAGGCAGAGGTTGCAGTGAGCCAAGATCCTGCCACTGCACTCCAGCCTGGGTGACAGAGCAAGATTCCATCTCCCCCACCCCCCCCAAAAAAAAAAAAAAACAGAAGGTTTGGTTAGCGGAGAACTTAAGAGAGGGAGAAGGGGGTGCAGGAGGTGGGGGAGCAATTAAGTGCATTTCAAAGGATCCTATGGGGTCCTTCCCTGAGACTTCTGCTCTATACCATAGAAACGGCTTAATGAAGGGGAAAAACTCTGGGAGCAGAGATGGCAATCTGTACTGGATTACCTTGTTTAGCTGGCCATCGGGAGGGGTGACTCCTTTGGTAAAATAAATATATGGTTTTGTTTTTTTTTTTTTGAGACAGAGTTTCGCTCTTGTTACCCAGGCTGGAGTGCAGTGGCGCGATCTCGGCTCACCGCAACCTCCGCCTCCTGGGTTCAGGCAATTCTCCTGCCTCAGCCTCCTGAGTAGCTGGGATTACAGGCACGCACCACCATGCCCAGCTAATTTTTTGTATTTTTAGTAGAGATGGGGTTTCACCATGTTGACCAGGATGGTCTCCATCTCTTGACCTCGTGATCCACCCTCCTCGGCCTCCCAAAGTGCTGGGATTACAGGCGCTACGCCCGGCACGGTTTTTTTTTTTTTTTTTTTTTTTTTTGAGACGGAGTCTTGCTCTGTTGCCAGGCTGGAGCACAGTGGCGCAATCTCGGCTCACTGCAACCTCCGCCTCCCAGGTTCAAGTGATTCTTCCGCCTCAGCCTCCCAAGTAGCTGAGACTACAGGCGCGTGCCAAACGCCCGGCTAATTTTTTGTATTTTTAGTAGAGACGGGGTTTCACCATGTTGGCCAGGATGGTCTCAATCTCTTGACCTCATGATCCACCTGCCTCAGCCTCCCAAAGTGCTGAGATTACAGGCGTGAGCCACCGTGCCCGGCCCTATCTCTTCAACTTTTGACAAGGACGTGGTCCCCAGGCTGATGCTGGTGTGCTGGAAACCAGGGGTGGCACCCGCGCTAAAAGACCTTTAGTTCTGAGGGAAGGGAAAGCGGAAGATAAACCAAGAATATAATTTCTGAGAAACCCAGCTAGATTTTTTTTTTTTTTTTGACTTAGGGTCGTTCTAACCTGGTGAAGTGTGCTCACAGTGAGGTTTCCTTTAAGGCACTTTATTTATTTATTACTTTGTCCATTAGCAAAGCAGTTGCTGCCACAGATTGAATGCATTTGGGTCATCTGCGGGCCACTGGGTTAAGGATTTTTGACGGGAAGGCTACCGGCTGTCAGTAGCCTCTGTGCCTTTGGGCTTTTTTTTTTTTTTTTTTTTTTTTTTTTTTGAGATGGAGTCTCGCTCTATCGTCAGGCTGGAATGCAGTGGCGTGATCTCGGCTCCCTGCAGCCTCTGTTTTCCAGTTTCAAGGGATTCTCCTGCCTCAGCCTCCTAAGTAGCTGGGACTACAGGCACGCACCACCACGCCCGGATAATTTTTTTTATTTTTAGTAGAGATGAGGTTTCACCATGTTGGCCAGGATGGTCTCGATCTCCTGACCTGGTGATCCACCTGCCTTGGCCTCCCAAAGTGAGCCACTGCGCCCAGCCTAGGCTAAAAGAAGAAATGGTCGCTGAAGGAGGGCAAAGCTAGGACAGAGGCAGTCACTAATAGATGTTTTAACCTTCCCACCTGTTGGATTTCTGGTAATTGCCAAATGAGGGGGTTTGGCCCGTCTCGCATGAGCTTTTTGTATAAGGGCTTTGTGTTTAGGGCATACGAGTCTGTTCATAGATGATAGTATCCAACCAATCCTAAAATTCTAAAATCTTGTCTAGTCTCCAGCAGAGGCAAGAGGATGATGCCTTCCATTCGTTTAAGTTCAATTTTCCACTTACCTGGGCCAGGCGTGGTGGCTCACGCCTGTAATCCAAGCACTTTGGAGGCCAAGGCGGGTGGATCACCTGAGGTCAGGAGTTCAAGACCAGCCTGACCAACATGGTGAAACCCCTGTCTTAAAAAAAAAAAAAAAGAATACAAAAAAAATTTCCACTTACCTTTGCTAATCAGATGACTTGTTCTAATGTTTGACTAAATACATTTGGAAATTCTGCAAACCCTTAGGGCAAGACTGTTCATCGGTATTAATATTTTCCACCGGAGTGAGGGTCTTCTCACTCAAAGGCAAATAGGTCCCAGCTGTCCTCTGCCAAAGGACAAACCCAGAAGCCATCTTTTAAATCTATTGACCACTGGTTAGTGTCATAGTGTAAGGATTGGGAACAGCAGGGTTTAAGAAGCCCATCACGGAGAAGACCTTCAATTATGAATTATAGGTTTTAAACTTACTCTGGCTTTTAAAGGAATAGGGCACATTGCTTTCTCTTTACTACTTTTTTTTTTTTTTGAGATGCAATCTCAGCTCACTGCAACCTCCGCCTCCCGGGTTCAAGCAACTCTCCTGCCTCAGCCTCCCGAGTAGCTGGGACTATAGGCATGCGCCCCCACACCTGGCTAATTTTTGTATTTTTAGGAGAGATGGGGTTTCACCATGTTGGCCAGGATGGTCTCGATCTCTTGAACTCATGATCCACCTCAGCCTCCCAAAGTACTGGGATTACAGGTGTGAGCCACTGCTCCCAGCTATTCTTCTACTATTGTAACATTAGGCCTAGGGGATTTTTAGGGGAAATATTATTGGTGCTAGGTATCTCCCATTTTTGGGGTAGGGCTCAATTTCCCTTACCAGAAATGTCCCACCTTTTATTTTTTTAACCCCATAGACCCCCCAACAAAGGAGTACTTCATGCCCCCCGCCATGGTTTCTCTTACCTTGGTATGTCCTATGTCCCATCAATGAATCACCACACCCTGCCCCTCCCCCCACAGCTTCTCTTACTTTGGTCTGTCCCAACCACCAAGGAAATACTTTGCTGGCTCCCCGGCGTTTCCTTCCTTGTTCTGTGCACAGATCAGTGTGGTTGCCGTGGTATGTGAGGATCTGCTGGCCGGTTCCCCCGACACCCCACGTTTCTGAGAGTATGGGCTTATTCCTCACACCGGGTCAGTCCTCACTTCTCACTCACGAGGCCACTGTAATGAGGCAGCGGGAGCGCTCCTCCTCAGGAGAGAGAACCAGAGACTGCCCCTGGAGTGGAATGGGGTCCCTGTACCGGCCACCAAATAGCTGTATGTAAAGTTTCAGTGCTGCAAAAGAAGTAGCACAGATTTCCTCAGCAAGGCAATTTACTTCTATAGAAGGGTGTGGCTCACAGATGGAACAATGGCGAGCGCACAGCTGGACAAGGGAGGGGAAGGGGTCCTTATTCCTGATGGAGGTCACCCCTACAGCTGTGTCCTTCCCCTGTTGGCTAGGGCTAGACCGCACAGTCTAGGCTAATTCTGATTGACTTTTTTTTTTTTTTTTTTTTTTGCAGAAGTGCTTGGAAGTGATTGACTATTTTAAAGAGAACAGAAGTATGAGCCGGAATGCCAGAGTGGGTAGTTTGGCAGGACAGACGTTTACAGGACAGGTCAGAGCAGGTAACCAGGGGTGAAAGCAGGTGACTGGAGCAGGTGACTGGGATGAGTCAGGACAGAGCAGGGGACCCGGGGAACAGATGTGAACTACTGCTTAGAACTGGTGGAGAAGGTTGTTTTGGAAACTACAAGGAAGTTAAACTTTAAAATGGAGAATTAGGCCAGGCGCGGTGGCTCACGCCTGTAATCCAAGCACTTTGGAGGCCAAGGCGGGCAGATCACCTGAAGTCGGGAGTTCAAGACCAGCCTGACCAACGTGGTAAAACCCCGTCTTTAAAAAAAATAAAAGAAAAAAAAAATGGAGAATTAAAGGATAAGAGAGCTGAACATACATACTGATTCTTTGAAGAGAAACTTGGAGTTCACTTTACCTAACAGCCATGCTGATCTCGAACCTCTGACCTCAGTTGATCTGCCTGCCCCGGCCTCCCAAAGTGCTGAGACTACATGCGTGAACTGCCACACCCAGCTGATTGTTATGTTTTGTAGAGACAAGGTCTCATTATGTTATCCAGGTCAGTCTCGGACTCCTGGGCTCAAGCAGTCCTCCCACTTTGAGTTCCCAACGTGCTGGGATTACAGGCAGGAGCCACCGCTCCCGGCCTCGTGTCAGAATTTGACTAAAGCTTGGTGGAGTAGATGATCTCCTCTAGCATCTAGACATTTGGACACACAGGAGATATAGGAGCAGGAGTTGCCGGGAAATCACTGAAAAGCTCTAGTTCCTGTTATGCTTGGGTGAGCTCGGTTTGACACTTCCCTCCTGGATTCCTGGGCTGCTTCAAGGTCCTCCCGTTAATCCGCCTGGTACTTTCACCAGCCAATGCCAACTGTGGCAGGTTTATATATACCACCAGCCCAGCAACCCCCCACAGAGAGGAAGTCTGATTGGCCAGCCTGGGTCAGGCAGCCACTTCTGGTCCAATCCTCTCAGGCCAAGGGGCGGGATCTCATAATCTAGTCAACTCTGCAGTTAGTCAGCAAACACAGCACCCACCCACCATGAGTCAGACACTGTTCTGGGTACCGGAAATGCAGCTATGGCAAGACAGGACCTGGCCTCCTGAAGCTGGTGTCCCAGGGACTGGGGTGTATGTTCATTTCCTGTCACCGCTGTAACAAATTACCAAAACCTTAGCCATTGAAATAACACAACAAAATTGTATTCATTCAGAAGTCTGAAATTGATTTCTCTGAACAAAAGCCAAGGTTGGCAGAATCGGTCCCTTCTGGAGGCTTTGAGGAGAATCATTTCTTGCCTTTTCCAGCTTCTAGAGGTTGCCAGCATTCCTTGAATCATGGCTTCACTATTTTTTTTTTTTTTTTTTTTTTGAAATGGAGTCTTGCTCTGTCACCCAGGCTGGAGTGCAGTGGTGCCATATCGTCTCATGGAAACCTCTGCCTCCCGGGTTCAAGTGATTCTCCTGCCTCAGCCTCCTGAGTAGCTGGGATTACAGGTGCGCGCCACCATGCCCATCTAACTTTTTGTGTTTTTAGTAGAGACGGGGTTTCACAGTGTTGGTCAGGCTGGTCTCAAACTCCTGGTCTTGAACTCCTGACCTTGTGATCTGCCCACCTCGGCCTCCCAAAGTGCTGGGATTACAGGTGGGAGCCACCACGCCCAGCCCACTCTGACTCCCCCCCCACCGCCCAAGATGGAGTCTTGTTCTATAGCCCAGGCTGGAGTGCAGTGGCACGATCGGCTCACTGCAACCTCTGCCTTTGGGGTCAAGGGATTCTCCTGCCTCGGCCTCCTGAGTAGCTGCGATTACAGGCACCTTCCCACCTCTCATGGCTAATTTTTATAGTTTTGGTAGAGACGGGGTTTCACCATGTTGGCCAGGCTGGTCTCGAACTCCTGACCTCAAGTGATCCACTGCCTCAGCCTCCCATGGTGCTGGGATTACAGGCATGAGCCACTGCACCTGGCCCCTCTTTTCTTTACAAAGACCCTTGTGATGACATTGGGCCCATGTGGATAACCCAGGGTCATTTCCCCTATCTTAAAATCTTTAGCTTAATCAGAGTCTCTTTTGCCATGTGTGGTCACATATTCACAAGTTCAGAGGATTAGGATGTGGATTATTTCTGAGGGGGAGAATTATTTTGTCTACCTCAAGAGGAATCAGAAAAATGAGAAATTCAAAAAAGCATGGGGTTTAGTGGCTCACACCTGTAATCCCAGCACTTTGGAAGGCCGAGGCAGGAGGATCGCTTGAGCCCAGGAGTTCAAAACCAGCCTAGGTAACATGATGAGATGTCGTCACCACAAAAAATTTATGTGTGTTTTTCTTGTTGTTGGTTTTTTTTTTTTTTTTTGAAATGGGGTCCCTGTCACCCAGGCTGGAGTGCAGTGACGCAGTATCGCTCACCGCAACCTCTGTGCCCTGAGCTTAAGGGATCCTCCCTCCTGAGCATCCTAAGCAGCTGGGACCACAGATGCATACCACCATGGCGGCTAAGTTTTTTTTTTTTTTCTTTTTGGCGGAGTTTCGCTCTTGTTACCCAGGCTGGAGTGCAATGGCGCGATCTCGGCTCACCGCAACCTCCGCCTCCTGGGTTCAAGCAATTCTCCTGCCTCAGCCTCCCGAGTAGCTGGGATTACAGGCATGCGCCACCATGCCCAGCTAATTTTTGTATTTTTAGTAGAGACGGGGTTTCACCTTGTTGACCAGGATGGTCTTGATCTCTTGACCTCGTGATCCACCTGCCTCGGCCTCCCAAAGTGCTGGGATTATAGGCCTGAGCCACCGCGCCTGGCCTGGCGGCTAAGTTTTTTGTTGTTGGTGTATTTTTGGTAGAGACTGGGTTTTACCTTGTTGCCCAGGCTTGTCTTGAACTCCTGAGCTCAAGCAATCCACCTGCCGCAGCCTCCTAAATTGCTGGGATTACAAGTGTGAACCATGGTGCCTGGCCACAAAAAAAATTAAAAATTAGCCAGGAGTGCCCAGCTGCAGTGGTTCACGCCTGTAACCTCAGCACTTTGGGAGGCCAAGGTGGGCAGATCACCTGAGGTCAGGAGTTTGAGACCAGCCTGGCGAAGATGGTGAAACCCCATCTCTACTAAAAATACAATAATTAGGCCGGGTGCCTGTAATCCAAGCACTTTGGGAAACCGAAGCAGGTAGATCACAAGGTCAGGAGTTTGAGACCACCCTGACCAAAAAGGTGAAACCCTATCCCTACTAAAAATACAAAATTTAGCTGGGCGTGGTGGCGTGCGCCTGTAATCCCAGCTACTCAGGAGGCTGAGGCAGAAGAATTGCCTTGAACCCGGAAGGTGGAGGTTGCAGTGAGCCAAGATTGCACCACTGCACTCCAGCCTGGGCAACAGAGCAAGACTCCATCTCAAAAAAAAACAAAAAGAATTAGCCAGGCATGGTGGCACGCACCTGTAATCCCAGAATCCCAGCTACTCAGAGGCTGACATGGGAGAATTGCTTGAACCCAGGAGGCAGAGGTTGCAATGAGCCGAGATCATGCCACGGCACTCCAACCTGGGCAACAGAGTGAGACCCTGTCTCAACAAAATATATAAAAATTAGGCCAGGCTGTGCACAGTGGCTCATGCCTGTAATCCCAGCACTTTGGGAGGCTAAGGCAGGTGGATTGCTTGAGCTCAGAAGTTTGGAGCAGCCTGGGCAACATGGCAAAACCCCATCTCTAAATAAATAAACAAATAGCAAGCCAGGTGTCATGGTGCACACCTGTGGTCCCAGCTACTTGGAGGCTGAGGTGGGAGGATCGCTGGACCCCGAGAGTTTGATGCTGCAGTGAGCCGTGATTGTGCCACTGCACTCCAGCCTGGGCAACAGAGCAAAACCCGTCTCAAAAAGAAAAATGGAAGATCTGACCATTCGGTAGGACAAGGCAGCTGACCCAGCATGAACATGAAGTGAAGCAGGCAGAGGGAGCAGGGGAGGGAAATGGATGGCGAAGGCAGGACGGGCCAGGCTTTGCTGCAGTAGCACCCAACCCTCAAATCTCCATGGGCTACAACCATGGCGTTAGTTTGTTGCTGGCACTCCCTGCTCATCCGGGGCTGGGGCTGGGGCTGGCAGGGTGGCAGCTCCTCTGGGTGGCACAGGGCACTTGGCTGATAGAGGCGCCCTCTCCGCACATCCTCCACCATCCACTCCCAGTCCTAGACTTCCATCCAGAAGTGACACGTGTCACTTCCACCCTGATGGCATTGGTCAAACCGAATGTGGCCATGTCTGAGTTCCCCAGGATGGGGCCTGGAATTCTCCTGCAGGGGAGATTCAAGCAGATGTTTGGGGTCAGTCTGCCACAAATCAGAGAGGTGAGCAACAGATTCAGGCCAGGCGTGGTGGGTCACACCTGTAATCCCAGCACTTTGGGAGGCCAAGGCAGGCGGATCACCTGAGGTCAGGAGTTCAAGATCAGCCTGGCCAACATGGTGAAACCCCATCTCTACTAAAAATACAAAAATTAACTGGGCATAGTGGCGGGCGCCTATAATCCCAGCTAGTCGGGAGGCTAAGACATGAGAATTGCTGGGGCCTGGGAGGCGGAGGTTGCAGTGAGCTGAGATCACACCACTGCACTCCAGCCTGGGCGACAGAGTAAGACCCCATCTCAAAAAAAAAGATTCAGAGATTCAGAGATCCACAGATGTGGAAGAAAGCTTATATTTTGTCTCATTTACCACCTCACCCACCCCCCCCGTTTGGAGTTGAAGAAAGCGAGGCTTAGAGAGGCCACGCTCCCACAGTGGTAAATCCAGGGCTAGAGGGACACCTGCCAGGCCCAATGTGACAAGATGCATCCTGAGTCCTGTGTGCCAAGCCTTGGAGGGGCAAAGTCGGAGCCCAAAGGATGGTCAGACACAGCAACTCCTAATTCTCGGAGACAGATCCCCGTTCCAGCCCCAGCTCACCACGCACTGAGCGCACGTGACACCCAGGGAGTCAGCCCCACCACAGTCCCCGCCACGGGACGTCCGGGAACGCGCCTTCTGTGGCGTGAGCGGCCGCTTGTCACCACCAGGGGGCGCGCTCTGCCTGGACCCAGATTCCACTACTTCTCTGTCTCCCCACAAAAATTTCCTTTCACTTTCGGTCTCTGGCTGTCACCCGGTTTGGCCCCTTCCACCCAGCTGGGGCAAGCCTGGTGCGTGGGGAGACTTGGATTCTAGGTTCCCAAGGGGTGGAGCCAAGGTCCCTACTCCTGGGGCAGAGGGAGCAGAGGATGGGGGGCTGGGTTCCTGGGTCCCTAACCTGGGGAGGGTTCTGGGGACCAGACGTCGGTGTTCTTGGAAGTGGAGATGAAGAGTTTTCACCGTAACTGGTGCAGACGCAGGAAGCCTGGGGGAGGAAGGGGGGGAAACTCGGCCACATCAAAGTCACACAGGAGAGGTGGGGAGGCGCAGGGGCGGGCAGGGCAGGGGTTGGGGCATGGGGGTCCGAGACTTGTTCTGTCCCTTCCAAGACCCGGCCGCAGGAGGCATGAGGGTCCCCCAGTCGAGATGACAGTGCTGGTGCCAGCCTGGAGTCCAACAGTGCGTAAAACCCAGAAAAGGTCGGGGGAGAGACAGGGGAGGTACAATGTCAGGATGAGGCAGAGGTGTGCGGAGACGGACAGGAGGGGAGATGGACAGAGGAGGGGGAGATGGACAGGAGGGGGAGACGGACAGAGGAGGGGGAGATGGACAGGAGGGGGAGACGGACAGAGGAGGGGGAGATGGACAGGAGGGGGAGACGGACAGAGGAGGGGGAGACGGACAGAGGAGGGGGAGATGGACAGGAGGGGGAGACGGACAGAGGAGGGGGAGATGGACAGAGGAGGAGGAGGTGGAGGGGAGAGGGAGATGGAGGGGAGGGGGAGATGGAGGGGAGGGGGAGATGGACAGAGGAGGGAGAGATGGAGAGGAGGGGGAGATTGACAGCGAAGTGGAAGATGGACAGGAGGGGGGAATGGACAGAGGAGCATGATAGTGGACAGAGCCGGGAACGAATGAATAGGACGTGAATCAAGATAAAGAGAGGCACGCGACAGGGGTGTAGAAGGCGGAGGGAGGGACAGCGCTGGAGGAACCCGGGCGAGGAGAGCAGTCGTGAGAATGAAGTGGTCGGAAAAGGACGGCCATCGTTGGGGAGATGGGGAGAGAGAGGGGTGGGGCAGAGGAGGATCAAACTGGACGGCGTTGGACCAGAGGCGGAGGGAAACGGGGGAAGGAGGGGCAGAGACGGGGCCAGGTGTCCAGAAAGTATGGAAGCGGTTTAAGGACACGGCGGGGAGGAGGGGCGCGGAAGACAGAACAGCGCAGGTGGGAAGCCCGGAGGAGGGGGCTGTGTGTGGAACAGCGGAGGGCTCCCCCAGCGCCCCCTCCCCTGCAGACTCGTCTCCTGCTGCTGCTGCTGCTGCTGCTGCTACTGAGCTCGGAACTCAGTGGGACCCAGGACTGCTCCTTCCAGTTCAGCCCCATCTCCTCCGACTTCGCTGTCAAAATCCGTGAGCTGGTGAGCGGCGCTTCCCCGACCCCCTCATGGGATCCCCCTCCATTTTTTTTTAAAGTAGAGACGGGGTCTCTTCTTGTGTAGCCCAGGGTGGTCTCGATCTCCTGGGCTCAAGCGATCCTCCCACCTCGGCCTCCCAAAGCGCTGGAATTACAGGCGTGAGCCACTATGCTGGGAGGTGTCGCCCCTTTTTGAGGCCAAGGTTCTGTGGCTTCTTCTGGGTTCCCCCCTCTGAGTCTTGTCCCTATCTCTCTCTGGATCTCTGCTGTCACCTCTGGGTCCCCACAGTTCTGTTTCCCGCTCTCTTCAGCCAGGCCTGACCTTGTTTTCTCCCGCAGTCTGACTACTTGCTTCAAGATTATCCGGTCACAGTGGCCTCCAATCTGCAGGACGTGAGTCACGTTGGGAGGGACCTAGGGTGGAGGTGGGGACCACAGACTCAAGATGCCCCACCCAGGCAAGTGCATAACCTGGCCCTCCCCTCCGCAAAGCCAGGAATGAGAGTCCCCTGCCCCTCCTCCCTCAGACCCAGCAGCCCCGGCCCAGCCCCTCCTCCCTCAGACCCGTGGGTTCTCCCCCTAGGAGGAGCTCTGCGGCGCCCTCTGGCGGCTGGTCCTGGCACAGCGCTGGATGGAGCGGCTCAAGACTGTGGCTGGGTCCAAGATGCGAGGCTTGCTGGAGCGTGTGAACACGGAGATACACTTTGTCACCAAATGTGCCTTTCAGGTCAGCGTGAACTTAGAGGACAAGTGAGGGGGAGGGAGATGCCTTCCTAGGCATTGGAAGTAAAGCCACCCAAGGAAGGTGGAGCCAGAACCCAATCCCCTGCGGAGCCCCGTTCCCGCAGAAAAACATGTCCCTAGAAACCAGCCACGGGAGGACACTCCCATTCTGGGGTCCAGGTTTCCTAGGCCATGATGAAGGGTGCCACTGAGGGGCTCTTCCCCCCCAAAAGAAAACAGGGGAGAAGGGGTCTCTAAACTCTGAGGAGGCGGGGCGCTGTGGCTCACACCTGTAATCCCAGCACTTTGGGAGGCAGAAGTGGGTGGATCACCTGAGGTCGGGTGTTTGAGACCAGCCTAACCAACATGGGGAAATCCCATATTTTAGTCTCTACTAAAAATACAAAAACAGCCAGGCATGGTGGCGCATGCCTGTAATCCTCAGCTACTCAGGAAGCTGAGGCAGGAGAATCACTTGAACCCGGGAGGCAGAGGTTATGGTGAGCCGAGATCTGCACCATTGCACTCCAGTCTGGACAACAAGAGCTAAACTCCATCTCAATAATAATAATAATAATAGTAATCTCAGCACTTTGGGAGGCTGAGGTGGGTGGATCACACGGTCAGGAGTTTGAGACCAGCCTGGCCAATATGGTGAAACCCCGTCTCTACTAAAAATACGAAGAAAAAAAAAAAGTCAGGCATAGTGGCAGGTGCCTGTAGTCCCAGCCACTCTGGAGGCTGAGGCAGGAGAATTGCTTGAACTCAGGAGGCAGAGGTTGCAGTGAGCCGAGATCGAGCCACTGCACTCCAGCCTGGGCAACAGAGCGAGGCTCTGTCTCAAATAATAATAATAATAATAAACTCTCGCCGGGCGCGGTGGCTCACGCCTGTAATCCCAGCACTTTGGGAGGCCGAGGCGGGTGGATCACGAGATCAAGAGATCAAGACCATTCTGGTAAACATGGTGAAACCCCATCTCTACTAAAAATACAAAAAATTAGCTGGGCATGGTGGCGCGTGCCTGTAATCCCAGCTACTCAGGAGGCTGAGGCAGGAGAATTGCCTGAACCCAGGAGGCGGAGGTTGTGGTGAGCCGAGATCGCGCCATTGCACTCCAGCCTGGGTAACAAGAGTGAAACTCCGTCTCAAAAAATAAATAAATAAATAAATAAATAAATAAATAATAAAAATAATAAACTCTCTGTGAGAGCCAGAGCTCACTGGGCCCTGCTGCTGGCATCACCAGCAGAGAAGAGCCTTTGGCCTGTGGAGGGGCGGTGGGGGGATGATGTGGTGATGATGTCTCCCTCCCCTGCCCCCAGCCCCCCCGCAGCTGTCTTCGCTTCGTCCAGACCAACATCTCCCGCTTCCTGCAGGAGACCTCCGAGCAGCTGGTCGCTCTGAAGCCCTGGATCACTCGCCGGAATTTCTCCCGGTGCCTGGAGCTGCAGTGTCAGCCCGGTAAGGCTCCCAGCCACCCCCGCTTCCCTCCTGTCCTCACGGCTGCTCCTTCACTGCGGTGTGTCCCAGACCCCACCCTGCTCACGTTGGTGGTGACAAGGGCAAGCTTATTCCTCTTTCTAGGCCTCAGTTTACCTTTTTTTTTTTTTTTCTGATATGGAGTCTTGCTCTGTCACCCAGGCTGGAGTGCAGTGGCGCAATCTCGGCTCACTGCAACCTCTGCCTCCTGGGTTCAAGCGATTCTCCTGTCTCAGCCTACCAAGTAGCTGGGATTACAGGCCTGCGCCACCATGCCCGGCTAATTTTGTACTTTTAGTAGAGACGGTGTTTCGCCATGTTGGCCAGGCTGGTCTCAAATTCTTGACCTCAAGTGATCTGCCCGACTTGGCCTCCCAAAGTGCTGGGATTATAGGCGTGAGCCACCACACCACACCTGTTCACTCATTTAATTTGTCACAACCTAACAAGGTGGGTACAACGATTATCCTACTTTTACAGATAAGCAAACTGAGGCACAGAGAAGCCAAGCAGCCCATCCGAGGTCACACAGCCAGCACCAGCCAGGCCTCTCTTTCCCTCCTTACCCTAGCCCTTCTCTTTGGTCACCTAGCCTCCTCTTTCTCCCCAGACTCCTCGACCCTGCCACCCCCACAGAGTTCTGGGGCCCTGGAGGCCACAGCGCCGACAGCCCCGCCGTTCCCTCTGCTCTTCCTGCTGCTGCTGCCCACGGGCCTCCTGCTGCTGGCCGCTGCCTGGTGCCTGCACTGGCAGAGGACACGGCAGAGGATGCCCCATGCTGGGGAGCAGGTGAGCAGGGCGGGCAGAGGGGGCGGGGGGGGCGAGAGGGTGGCCCACCTGTGGCTGACACTTTGGGGGCCACAGGTGCCCCCCATCCCCAGTCCCCAGGACCTGCTGCTTGTGGAGCACTGACCCAGCCGGGGCCTCATCCTGGTGAGTCCTTCACGGGCTGTGGAGCCAGGACTTTGTGTCTGCAGGTGGGGAGGGGCACTGGAGGCATGGAGGGTGGTGAGCAGTGGAAGGGCAGGGGCAGCTCTGGGTGCAGAAAGATCCCTCTGAAGCTGGGCGTGGTGGCTCACGCCTCTAATCCCAGCACTTTGAGAGGCCAAGGTGGGCGGATCACGTGAGGTCAGGAGTTCAAGACCAGCCTGACCAACATGGCAAAACCCAGTCTCTACTAAAAATATAAAAATTGGCCAGGTGTGATGACACATGCCTGTAATCCTAGCTAGTTGGGAGGCAGAGGCAGGAGAATCTCTTGAACCCAGGAGGCAGAGGTTGCAGTGAGCCGAGATCCCACCATTGCACCCCAGCCTGGGCGACAGAAGGAGACTCCGTCTCAAAAAAAAACAAATAAGAGGGCCAGGTGTGGTGTGTCTCACCTGTAATCCCAGCACTTTGGGAGGCCAAAGTGAGCAGATCATGTCAGGAGTTCGAGACCAGCCTGGCCAACAAGATGAAACACTGTTGCTACTGAAGATACAAAAAATTAGCTGGGTGTGGTGGTGGATGCCTGTGATCCCAGCTACTTGTGAGGCTGAGGCAGGAGAATTGCTTGAACCCGGGAGGCAGAGGTCGCAGTGAGCCGAGATCGCACCCTTGCACCCCAGCCTGGGCGACAGGGCAAGACTCCGTCTCAAAAAAAGAAAGAAAGAAAGACCCAGCCAGGCACGGTGGCTCACACCTGTAGTCCCAGCACTTTGGGAGGCCGAGGTGGGCATATCACGAGGTCAAGAGATTGAGACCATCCTGGCCAACTTGGCAAAACACTGTTTCTGCCAAAAATACAAAAATTAGCCGGGTGTGGTGGTACACATCTGTAGTCCCAGCTACGCAGGAGGCTGAGGCAGGAGAATTGCTTGAACCCAGGAGGCGGAGATTGCAGTGAGCCAAGATTGAGCCACTGCACTCCAGCCTGGCAGACAGCGGGAGACTCCATCTCAAAAAAAAAAAAAGAAAGAAAGACCCTTCTGGGGCCATCATGGAGAGGGACTGGAGACCAAGCTGGAGGCTGTGGGAGGGCCCAGGGCGAGGACCATGCCTGAGCCAGGCTTGGACCAGGGGATGGAGTGGAGTGCATGGGGCAAAGAGTCAGGGGTCAGAGATCAGGAGGCACAGGGCTGGGGCCTGACAGGCTTGAGTTGGCGCAGACAGCCTGGGTCTGGCCCAGTGATGGGTGGATGGGGGCGGGGACCTGGGGGAGGAGTGAGATTAGGGAAGGACATTGAGCTCACTGGGGACCTGAAGGAGTTTGCAAGCCAGGACAGAGCAGCCTCCTAGGGCAGGAAGGGAATGGCATTCCAGAAAGAGGGAACTGCCTTTGCGAAGCCCTTTGGTATGAGAAAGCTCAGGGTGTTCCAGCATGGGGCAGCAAGGAGCCAAGGGAGGTGTGAGAGGGAGAAGAGAAGCTGGGAACATTTCAAATCTATCATTTTGTAGCAATAGCTCGCACATAGAGTACCCTGGTAATGCAGGCCCCATGCTGGGCTTTCTACAACTCAACTCACTTCCTTGAGAAGTTGGTGCCATTATGATCCCGTTTCACTGAAACCAAGGCACAGAGAGGTAAATAATTTGCCAAAAGCCACACAGCTCAAGGGTGACAACCAAGATTTGACTCAAGGTTGTCTTTCTTTATTTTGAGATGGAGTCTCGCTCTGTGACCCAGGCTGGCGTGTGGTGACGCAGTCTCTGCTCACTGCAACCTCCACCTCCCAGATTCAAGCAATTCTCCTGCCTGAGCCTCTGGAGTAGCTGGGATTACAGGTACCCGCCACCATGCCCAGCTAATTTTTTATATTTTTAGTAGAGACTGGGTTTTTTTTGTTTTTTTTTTTTAAAGACAGTGTCTCACTCTATTGCTCAGGCTGGAGTGCAATGGCACGATCTCTGCTCACTGCAACCTCCACCTCCCAGGTTCAAACAATTCTTCTGCTTCAGCCTCCTGAGTAGCTGGGACTACAGACCACCATTCCCAGGCACCACCATTCCCGGCTAATTTTTGCATTTTTAGTAGAGATGGGGTTTCACCATGTTGGCCAGGCTGGTCTCGAACTCCAGACCTCATTATCTGCCTGTTGCAACCTCACAAAGTGCTGGGATTACAGGCATGAGTCACCACGCCCGGCCAGTAATTGATATTAATTTTATTGTATTTCACCCAGCACGGTGGCTCACACCTGTAACTCCTAGGCAGATCTCTTGAGCCTAGGACTTCAAGACTAGCTTGGGTAACTTGGTGAAATCCAGTCTCTACTAAAAATATAAAAATTAGCCGGGCTTAGTGGCACACACCTGTAATCCCAGCTACTCAGGAGGCTGAGGCAGGAAGAATCACTTGAACCCAGGAGACAGTGGCGGCAGTGAGCCATGATCATGCCACTGCACTCCAGCCTGGGCGATGGAGCAAGGCTGTCTCAAAAGAAGTTCGAGTCCAGCCTCGAACTCCTGGACTCAAGTGATCCTCCTGCCTCAGCCTCCCGAGTAGTGAACCGGCCTCATCTCAAGTGTTCACTATTCACATGTGGCTGGTTACTCCCATATTAAAGAGTAAAAATAGGGAACATTTCTATCATGGCCAGGTTCTCCTGAACAGCCATGCCCTGGCACACAGTCAGCGCTTGCTGTGACTGGAGTTGTTTTGGGCATGAGTCTGTGCCCCGCCCTGAGTTAAGTACTTTCCCTCTCCTCTGCCAGGGGATCCTTTTTTTTTTTTTTTTTTTGAGACTGAGTCTCACTCTGTCACCCAGGCTGGAGTGCAATGGCGTGATTTCTGCTCACTGGAACTTTCACCTGCTGGGTTCAAGCAACACTTCTGCCTCAGCCTCTCGAGTAGCTGGGACTGCAGGTGCACGCCACTAAGCCTGGCTAATTTTTTGTATTTTTGGTAAAGATGGGGTTTCACCATGCTGGCCAGGCTGGTCTTGAACTCCTGACATCACGATCTGCCCACCTAAGCCTCCCAAAGTGCTGGGATTACAGGCATGAGCCCCTGCGCCCGGCCTGTGGATCCTTAAAGAATCCGGTGAGACAGATGTATCTATCATTCCATTTTACAGGGGAGGACACTGAGGTACACAGAGGGGAGTCACCAGCCAGAGAATGCACAGCTCGGACACAGAGGAAGTTGGCTAGAGGATGGTCCCTTCCTTGGGCCCGACGCCCCTCTCGCTTCCTCCCCAGGATGGAGGCAACACCAGAACCCAGCACCAGCCCCATTTACCCAACTCTGTACAAAGCCGTTGGCCCCATGAAATGTATATAAATCATCCTTTTCTACCAGCTCTGGCCAGGTCTGTCTGTGGATGGCTGTGGATGGGGCAGTTTTGATTTCAGTCTTGGTTTTTCAGTTGCAATGCAATGTTTCATTCAATAGGTGTTTTCTGAGGTCTCCTGGAGCCCCAGGCCAGGACCGGTTAATGCTAGAGCCCGGATCTGAGTCAGAACCAGCCCAGTCGCCCCAGGTCTGCTAGGCTATGGAGGAGAAGACAAGGGACTCAGCGTGCCTGGGTGCAGGATGCCACAGACTCCTATGGAGATAGCATAGAGGCAGTGTGGGAGCCCAGGGCTGTAGGGGGCAACTAACCCAGGCTGGGAGATCGGAGGCTTTCCAGAGCCAAAGGGCACTGCGATGGTGACAAGCCAGATTTGGAGGCGTTGGGGAGAGCATCCTGGGCAAGGGACCCAGCTGAAGTAAAGGCCAACAGTCCAGAAAGTGAGAAGTTTCTCTGAGGAACGCTGAGCGTTTGGTGCAGCCAGGCATCTAGAAGTCATTCCTTCATTCACTCCTCGATCCCCTGGGGAAGACCACTTCCACCTATTTTACAGATGGCGAAACTGAGGCCCAGATAAGGCCAGGGGTTTGTCCAGGTCAGAGTGAAGTCGGCCAGACACCGGAATCCAAATCTCTAAGCCTAGAATGGGCAGGGCGCCGGGGCTCACGCAGGTAATCCCAGCACTTTGGGAGGCCCAGATGGGAAGATCGCTTGAGCCCAGGAGTTCGAGACTAGCCTGGCCAGTCTCTCTCTATATATGTATAATATATATATATCTTATATATATCATATATGTATCTTATATATATCATATAGATATATATCATATATATATCATATATAGATATATATCATATATATATCATATATAGATATATATCATATATATATCATATGATATATAGATATATATCATATATATATCATATGATATATAGATATATAAAAGCCAGGCGTGGTGGCGTGCCCCTGTAGTCCCAGTTACTCGAGAGGCTGAGGCAGAAGGATCCCTTGAAACTGGGAAGTCGAGGCTGCGGTGGGCCATGATCGCCCCACTGCACTCTGACCTGGGTGACAGAGCGAGACCCTGTCTTAGAAAATAAAGTAAGCTTGGACTGAGCGTGGAAGGGCGGGCCTGGGGGGTCTGGTCTCCCCCTGCGGGCCACCAGAGGCCCTGCAGCCTTCAGTCGCTTGAAGGGGTAGTGGCGCTTTCCCTTACAAACATGGCAGACAGAGCGTGTGATCGAGATTTACAGCCCCTCAAACACAAGCCCGCCGAAGCTGGACGGCCACGCCTCAGAAAAACCGCCTCCACACGCCACGTGATCTATTGCAGGGCCCAGCTCCGGTCGCGGAGGTCCGACCGGAAGTATATCCGGATTGGACAATTGGAAGATAACCCGCCTTTCGTGGGTCATCTCTGCGCGCGCGTACAACCCTTTGACCAATCACAACACAGAATGCTGTTTACGCAGCCCACGTTGCGTCACTTCTACCGCCCCTGTTTTAAGGGATAAGAAACCCTGCGACAAGACCTCCTCCTTTCCCGGGCGGCTCCTGAAGATGGCGGAGGTGCAGGTGCGGGCTCCGCGCGGGCCGGGGCGGCATGCGGCCGGGTGGGATTCAGGCCAGAACGGGGTCGCACCCTCTCGGTTCTGCTACCTGTGTTGCGGAGTTTAACATCCACAGTTAAGCAAAATGGAAGTCTTTTGGGGTAGGAGGAATATGTAGAAAAGGACGGGGCTCTCTTTAGGCCTAGGGTTGGCTACAATGCGGCATTTCTTTCTCGAGGCGAGGGTGATGGAGCTCCCAGTACAAGACGGATTGCTTTACAACTAGATCTCGCTTACCTTGAACTTGGTAGTGGGTGGGGGCCCCGGGGTCGAGTCTTGGCTGAATTGGACCCTCGTGTGTCCGCAGCGATGGGCAACACGCGAAAGTCTGGCTAGGCGGTTTCAGGGCCGTGGGAAACTGAGGATTACCCAAAATGGAAGGTACTTCCATCCTTCCCAGTGCGCGGGCTGCTTTGATCTCACGTGAAGGTGTTAATCGGGGTCCCCTGCAGCTCTGGTTGTTTTAATTCTCAGTACCTTTCTGCGGGGGGTCGAGAAAGCTGTTGCCTGCCGGGCACTCAGGAATGAATTCGTTTTCCTTCGTTTGGGGGGTTGGCGATTGTCCTGAGGCCTGTTGGCTTCTGGAAGTCGAGAGCTGTGATAAATGGTTCCACAAGGATGAGACATCTTCTTTGCCTGCAAACACCCGGGGGCCCTTTTCCTGCTCCTTGTGTAATTAAGTATAAAGTGGAGGTTGGACCTGGAAAGGTTTCTTTGTAAGTAGTCTGGTTGTTGGGGGGGAATTTCTGAGCCAGGCTAATCTAAGCAAGTGGTGATGTTCACCTAACGTGTGTCTTTGTGCCTAGCATAGTTTGCATTGTTTCATCTAGTTAACGATATTCCTGAGGCAGATATTGTTAACCTTATTTGACAGAGGAGGGAATCAAAACTGGGAATTGGTGAGTTTGGGCCAAGGTCAGGACTTTGGGAAGTCTAGATTTAGATTCTTTGTGTATATCTGTATTGCGTTTCAACGCTTACAAAGGACGTGTAACAACAAATGTATGCTTCGTGATTTTGCATTATAACAATGAATATCTCTAATCTGGGATTTTCTTCTTTTTTTGTTTTTCTGAGACGGAGTCGCCTTGACTCCCAGGCTGGAGTGCAATGGCGGAATCTTGGCTCATTGCAACCTCTGCTCAGGTTCAAGTGACTCTCCTGCCTCACACTCCCGAGTAGCTGGGACTACAGCTGGCCGCCGTGATGCTCGGCTGATTTTTGTGTTTTTAGTAGATGAGATTTCAACATATTGGCCTCAAGTGATCCGCCCGCCTAGGCCTCCCAAAGTGCTGGGATTACAGGTGTGAGCCACTGCGCCTGGCCAGGATTTCCACTCTAGAGGAAGCTGAGGTTCGGTGCCTGAGCAGTTTACCTAGGCAAGGAGAGTGATGCAATAGCAGAGCTAGCATGAATTTTTGCCTGCTCTGCCTAACCTCATCCTACCTGAAGTTCGGTTTTCTTCCAAATGAAATTTGTGGTAGAAACACCCTATACATCAGAGGATAGATTCCGTTACTATTCTACAATTGATTGGGCATGGTGGCTCAAGCCTGTAATCCCAGCATTTTGGAAGGCTGAGGCAGGCGGATCGCTTGAGGCCACGAGTACAAGACCAGCCTAGGCAACATGGCAAAACCCTGACTGAACAAAAAAAGTACAAAAATTATATGGGAGGCTGAGGCCGGTGGATCACGTGAGGTCAGGAGTTCAAGACCAGCTTGGCCAACATGACGAAATCCCATCTCTACTGAAAACACAAAAATTAGCCAGGCATGGTGGTGGGAGCCTGTAATCCAAGCTTCAGGGGAGGCTGAGGCAACAGAATCACTTGAACTGAACCCTGGAGGCGGAGATTGCAGTGAGCTGAGATCATACCATTGCACTCCAACCTGGGCAACAACAGTGAAACTCCATCTCTTTTTTTCTTTTTTTAAATTTTATTCCTTTCTCACCCATTTCAAGTCTGAGAAACTACATCTCAAAAAAAAAAAAAAAAAAAGCTGCGTGTGGTGGCGGTGTGCCTGTGGCCCCAGCTACTCAAGAGGCTGAGGTGGGAGGATAGCTTGATCTGGGAGGTTGACCGCCTGTGCAACAGCAAGGCGCTGTCTCAAAACCAAAATACTACGGTTAGTTAGAAGGTCTTGTAACTGGATAATCAGTGGGCAGAGCCTTGCTGGTCTTCATTGAAGTCCTTGCTCATCCTCTTGCTTTGCAAAATACAGTCTGAGCATTAAAAAATCATAGAAGACGTGAGCTACGAGAGGAGTCCGGGCGTTTACACCGCTCACTCGCTGATCCTGAAGCAGCCTTGTTTTCTCAGCCCTTTTCCTCATCTGTAGAGTGGGCCTCGATGCATAGTGGGTTCAAGGTAGGACAAAAGAAGGGAAAGCTTGCTTGACAAAAAAAGACTGTCCTTGTCTCCCGCAGGTCCTGGTGCTCGATGGTCGAGGCCATCTCCTGGGCCGCCTGGCAGCCATCGTGGCTAAGCAGGTACTGCTGGGTAAGTCGCCCCCCCAGAGTCGTCCTGTGGAGCCCCCGCTGGCGGTCGGTGATGAGCAACATTCACCATCTTTCGTTTGAGTCTCACGGCCATGAGATCAACCCCATGCACCGCTCTGAGACCTGCCAGCAACTCTTCCCCAGGGCCAGGGACTCAGGCTCAGAAGTGATTTTGCATTAGGCTAGCTTTTCATTTAAACATGAACTTAGCTCTGGCGAGTACTGCACTGTGTCTGGGGGGTGCCTGTGCAGGCTGTGCTAGAGCCCTCAGCTCTTCGTAACCCTCTCCCTTCTTCTAGGCCGGAAGGTGGTGGTCGTTCGCTGCGAGGGCATCAACATTTCTGGCAATTTCTACAGAAACAAGTGTAAGTGACAGCCTGGGAGGAGCATCGGAGGGGGTCTCCCTGTGGGCTGTTGAGGCTCCGAAGGCAATTCCAGCAGTGGTGGGAGAGGCTACTTGGGGTTTCCTGACAAGATTCTTGAAAGTGGGAGTTGGGGAGGCTGGCAGAGCGGGCAGGCCTCACACTGTGCTGTCTCGCTAGTGAAGTACCTGGCTTTCCTCCGCAAGCGGATGAACACCAACCCTTCCCGAGGCCCCTACCACTTCCGGGCCCCCAGCCGCATCTTCTGGCGGACCGTACGAGGTGAGCTGGGTGTGGGGAGTGCAGGTGGGGACAGGCAAGCGGCCAGTGATGAGGACTTGTCCCACTATGTTCGAGTTTCCCGACCATGAGATGACTCCACATGCACTACCATCTGAGGCCACCCATGGACCTGCCTCAGTGGGGAGGGTGGGTGTCCTCAGGAGCCCCTCTGAGCGGGCCTGCTCTCTGTCACCCCACAGGCATGCTGCCCCACAAAACCAAGCGAGGCCAGGCCGCCTTGGACCGCCTCAAGGTGTTTGACGGCATCCCACCGCCCTATGACAAGGTGAGCTGTGCCAAGCCCGCCAGACAGCAGCCTCACCCGTGGCATCTGTGATGTTCACAACTACCTACATTGTTTGATCCTCATGAAAGCAACACTGGCTGAGATGCCCGCCCAGCTGGGCTCCTTCCCTGTCGGTCCCTCCAGGGCTCTTAGGCCCCTTTCTTACTCTTAACAGAAAAAGCGGATGGTGGTTCCTGCGGCCCTCAAGGTCGTGCGTCTGAAGCCTACAAGGAAGGTGAGTCCCAGCTTCCACTGTGCTGCCTTCTGTGGGGATTTTGGGCCTGCTGAGGGGCCTGGGGTCCCCCGAGCCTGGCAGATGATGTCCTTATCTCACGATGGTCTGCGGATGTCCCTGCGGGAGTGCCGACAATGCCAATGGCTTAGCTGATGCCAGGAGGGGTGGGTGGTCCTTTTCTTTTGCTCCCTCCCTCCCGACTCGGAGTGGTGCTTTTTTAACTGGGGCCTGTTGAGAACAGTTGCGTGACAATATTCCCAACTGTCAGTCACGTCCCAGCTCAGGCTCCTGGGGGTGGGGGCTTAGATGCTCTTACAACTTTATTTCTTTACCCTCCTAGTTTGCCTATCTGGGGCGCCTGGCTCATGAGGTTGGCTGGAAGTACCAGGCAGTGACAGCCACCCTGGAGGAGAAGAGGAAGGAGAAAGCCAAGATCCACTACCGGAAGAAGAAACAGCTCATGGTGAGGGCAGGGGCTGGCGCTGAGAGTATCTCGCTCCTGTGTGGGTCTGGCAGATGCTGTCTTGCCCACGGAGGACTCTAACTGGCAAAGGGGCAGCCAGAGTTGGGGTGGATTGGAGTCCATGTAATGAGGGCGATCCAACCTCTCCTGACCACCACCACCTGTGCATATTCTTGGCAGAGGCTACGGAAACAAGCCGAGAAGAACGTGGAGAAGAAAATTGACAAATACACAGCGGTCCTCAAGACCCATGGACTCCTGGTGTGAGCCCAATAAAGACTGTTAATTCCTCATGCTTGGCCTGGCCTGCCTTCCTCCATCGTCGCCCTGGAATGTGCGGGACCCAGGGGCAGCAGCAGTCCGGGTGCCACAGGCAACCTGGGACATAGGAAGGTCGGAGCAAGGAAAGGGTCTAGTCACTGCCTGCCGAGGTTACTTGAAAGCACTCAGAATTGTGCAGGTGTCATTTATCTATGACCAATAGGAACAGCAACCAGTTACTATTAGCAAAAGGATCCGGAAGACTAATTGGAGGGGCCTTAGTTGTGAGTGGGGCGTCTAAGTTCACCTGGTCATGCACTATACTCTGCAGCTGTTAGAATGTGCACGTGCTCAGGAACAGCATGAGCTTGCTGTTGTACAAAGGGTATTTATAGAAGCATAGACTGGGAAGATGGGCAGCTCGGGTTACAGGCAGTGCCCGTGCTCCTCACCTGTGTTTTGTGATCAGAGTCAAATAAATTACTTTTAAAGAAATCCTGCGTCTTTGCACTGTGTCTGCTGTGGAGGCAGGTGGCAAAAAGGGGATGAGAAGCTTAAAAAACTGTAAAATTGGCTGTGCTAATACACAGAAAAGTATTTGTAACTTGCCCTAAATTCAATTACCCTTTATAGGCAGCATTTACAAACCAAAGACGTTTTAAAACAATGGTGGCCGGCAGTGCCTGGTGCTTGCCAGTTAATGGAAGGCTGCCTCATTCTAATTCAGCTGCAAAGTATGGACCCATGCCCCCGCTGCCAGGCTGCCATGTAGTCCAGGCTGTCTGTAGAGACGGCATTTTGCAAATGATAAGCACTGGGTTAATGGACATAATGCTAGGCCTTACCTGCACTAAAAAGACCTGTACATCAGGTCTGCTAGTCTGAATCCCTGAAAGGACATTGATTGTGGAGCATTTACTAAGTAACAACTGCATAAAATGTTCCAGGTCAAAGTTTGCTTGGGTGGGAAGAGCCCTGTTACCATTTTGCTGATCAGGTCTGGGGGTCATACATGTCATGCCCAGGGTTCCATAGCAAACATGGCCTAAACATGACAAGGTAAACATGCGGGTAAGTAACGGAAGCTAGATTAATACCGTCCTCGGGATTGGATGCCAAGATCCAGGAGGAATCATTTGGTAATTGTATACTTACATGCCCAGCCTTACACCAGAGAAAGAGTGGACGATTATGTGTTGTGTTGATGCAGCAGATAACGTCTGTCATGGGCTTAACCTTTATGGGAAAGTCGAGAGACCACAGTGGCTTGTGTTTTCCCTGAAAATCAGTGAACATGGATGTTGCCTACCGCTGCCAGAGTCCCTGCATAGGTTCCCGTTCCACAGAGACGCCTACTCCAGAAATAACCCATTTTTTTTTTTTTTTTGAGACGGAGTTTCGCTCTTGTTACCCAGGCTGGAGTGCAATGGCGCGATCTCGGCTCACCGCAACCTCCGCCTCCTGGGTTCAGGCAATTCTCCTGCCTCAGCCTCCTGAGTAGCTGGGATTACAGGCACGCGCCACCATGCCCAGCTAATTTTTTTGTATTAGTAGAGACGGGGTTTCACAATGTTGACCAGGATGGTCTTGATCTCTTGACCTCGTGATCCACCCGCCTCGGCCTCCCAAAGTGCTGGGATTACAGGCTTGAGCCACCGCGCCCGCCCCAGAAATAACCCATTTTAAAGCATAATCTTAAATTTCACAAACCCTATGTGAAACTACAATTACCCTCCAAAAGCATGGTCCGTTAGCAAATGGGAAACTGGGCTTTATAAAAATTTTTAAGACTTTCAGAAGACACTTAGGAACGACAAGCCACACACTGCGACAAAATATTTACAAGTCATCTCAACGAGGTCTTGTATCCTGCTATAAAGAACTGTAGGCTGGGCGCGGTGGCTTACGCCTGCAATTCCAGCACTTTGGAAGGCAGGTGGATCACCTGAGGTCAGGAGTTCAAGACCACCCTTCTCAACATGGTGAAACCCTGTCTCTACTAAAAATGCAAAAATTAGCTGGGCGTGGTGGTGGGCACCTGTAATCCCTGCTACTCAGGAGGCTGAGGCCCGAGAATTGCTTGAATGCAGCAGGCGGAGGTTGTAGTGAGCTGAGATCTTGCATTCCAGCCTGGGCAGTAAGTGAAACCCCATCTCAAACAATAAAAAACTCTTACAGGGTGTGGTAGCTCACGCCTGTAACCCCAATCACTCGAGTCCAGACGGGGCAACACAGGGAGACTCCAAGTTAACAAGAATTTTTTTTTTTTTTTTTTTTGAGAAGTGCTGGGATTACAGGCAAGAGCTGCCGTGTCCTGCCAAATTTTTTTTTTTAATTAGCCAGGCATAGTGGCATCTGCCTGTAGTCCCAGCTATGAGGAGGCTGAGGCGGGAAAATCCCTTGAGCCCAGGAATTCAAGACCAATCTGGGCAACACAGATCCCGTCTCTGCTCAAAATACAAAATTAGCCGGGAGTGGTAGTGTGCGACTGTAATCCCAGCTACTCGGGAGGCTGAGGCAGGAAAATCACTTGAACGTGCCACTGCACCCCAGACCGGGCGACAGAACGAGATTCCGTCTCAAAAAAATGTTCTGTTGGATAGCGCTGTTATAGACAGGTTTTCTCTGTGTGTGTGTTACCTCAAAAGTCTTGGTGCTGTTTTTATTTTACTTTATTTTTGAGACTCTGTTGCCCAAACTCTAGTGAAGTGGTGTGATCACATCTCACTACAGCCTCAACCTCCCCGGCTCAAGTAATCCTCCCCGCCTCGAGCTCCCAAAGTGTTGGGATTACAGCCGCAGCCACCGCACCCGGCGAGTAACTTTCATCACACTTCCGAAAGCTTGTGGGCAGCTCCTGCCCCTGACAAAGATGGCGACACCGCCACACATGCTCCTATCACCCTTCGGCCGTCCGCCCTTCAGAAAGATGGCCGCTGCGTCACCCGGTTTGAAGGCCCAACAAACCACGCGGTATCCAAATCCTACGGGAGCCTACGCCGCGCAGAAACACGACGGACTCCGTACGACTCTCGCGATAACAAGTGCGGACAGAAGGCTGGTCACGCCATCCCTGCCTGAATAATCGCGCCCTGCGCAGTGATGGCCTAAGACTTCGCGAGACAGTGTCCACCACTTCCCGCCCGTCAGTCCTTCCCGATCCCGCGGGCTGGTTTAAGTGCAGCCTGTCAATCAGAGTCGCGCTAGAGGTCCCGCCCAAGGCCGTGCACGTTGCCCTTACGTCACTTCCTCTCCAGCCCCTGCGTAGTCGATAAGAAAACCCGGACGGCCCCGCTACTTTCCTTTTTGCAGGCTGTCGGGAAGATGGCGGACATTCAGGTGCGGGCTCGGGGCTGAATCCTAGGCTGCGGGGTCCGCCCCGGCTTTCAGGGGCGCGTCCGGGAGGGCAGGTCCCGGCATCCAAGTTCAAGAGTTAATTCTGGGCTACCGTGATTGTTTCCTAGGGGTTAACTGGGACGGAGGGCGCGTGCTTTTGCGTGTATTTAGATGAATGCTTCCTTTCTAAATCCTGGGGGCTCCTTGCCTTAATGGAGGCTCAAGCGTTTTCTAGTTACCTTCTTAAAATCCAAGTTTAAGAAGGTTTTTTTCTTTAGTCCTCTGGTTTTCAGAGTTAATTCTGTGGGAACGGACTGCTAAGGGCGAATCCAGGGAGCCTGCCGTTTTGATATTTCCTTATGTACTACATAAGGAGTGAATCCTGGGTGGGCCACCTTGGGTCTTGGAGAATGATCCTCGCTGAAAGGTGTCCAGGATGTGAGGGGGTGATCCTGGTTGAGAGGATGAATTCTGCAGGCCCTGGGAGGCCTTCTGGAGCAAATAAATTGAAATAACTCCGGGCTTAGATCTGAGTATGAATTACAGGTAAGGTCGGGGTGGTCGTGTTTTAGAGGGTGATTCTAGGGCACCGGGCCTTGGAGGCCGGCGCTGTGCTGTAGAGCGTGAGGTCTGGGAGGTTCTGGGAAGGTCTCCAGGCCACGTTGCTGCGCGCCCCAAACTTACCAACTCATCAGTTTTCTCATACCTGTAGACCGAGCGTGCCTACCAAAAGCAGCCGACTATCTTTCAAAACAAGAAGAGGGTCCTGCTGGGAGAAACTGGCAAGGAGAAGCTCCCGCGGTACTACAAGAACATCGGTCTGGGCTTCAAGACACCTAAAGAGGTGCGGGGAACCTCAGAAGAAAGAAGGGGATCCTGGCGTTCCTGTACATGTGCGCCCAAGTCGAGTTGCCCTGCCCACGTCTGAGTGGCTGCTCCCAGGGCTGATGGGAATTGTAGTTCACTTCCCTGAGGCCACGCCCCCGGTTCTTTTCAAGAACCACCCGCCCAAGGCTTACTGCTTTGTTTTTCCCTATCCCTTCAGGCTATTGAGGGCACCTACATTGACAAGAAATGCCCCTTCACTGGTAACGTCTCCATTCGAGGGCGGATCCTCTCTGGTAAGTGCGTGATGTTTTTTGGTGTCAAGGACCTGAAATACTGAAAGAAGGGGCTTGGGGCCCAGACTCCTGGGTCCTGGGTGAGGGAGGTAGTTGGGAATGCAAACCTGTGGGTCCAGGGGCATTGGCAGATGATGTCTGTTTTCACGATGGTCTTCAGATACCCACACGGGCACTGCTGAGAAAGCCATTTGGTAAAACTGATGCTGGAAACGGGGGCTTCTTGGAATCCCTGCTCAGCTGCTCTGGTTCCCAGCATGCCTCAGGTTACCCATGGCCCTCTTTTCACATGGGACCTGACCTATGATCTGCCCCTGCTCCTAGGCGTAGTGACAAAGATGAAGATGCAGAGGACCATTGTCATCCGCCGAGACTACCTGCACTACATCCGCAAGTACAACCGCTTTGAGAAGCGCCACAAGAACATGTCCGTACACCTGTCCCCCTGCTTCAGGTGAGCACAGGGGCCCAACAGCGTGCTCAGGCCGCTCTCCCAGCCTTCAGATTCTGGGCCGGGCCAATTTAAGGCCAAGTGAGGGAGGCAGTGACTGAGGTGGTGTCTCTGGGAAGCCCCAGAATCTCAGGATTTGTATATTATTTGTTCTTCAGAATTTGAATGTTCCACAGGTTGAGTATCTCTACCTGAAATGCTTGGGAGGCTGAGGCAGGCAGATCACAAGGTCAGGAGTTCAATACCAGCTTGCCCAACATAGTAAAAACCCGTCTCAACTAAAAAATAGAAAAAATTAGCCAGGCGTGGTGGTGGACGCCTGTAATACCAGCTACTCAGGAGGCTGAGGCAGAAGAATCACTGGAACCCGGGAGGCGGAGGTTGCAGTGAGCCGCCATCACGCCATTGCACTCCAGCCTGGGCGACAGAGCAAGTCTCCATCTCAAAAAAAAAAAAATGCTTGGGGCTAGATTTTGGAATGTTCCCATATACATGATGAGATGTTTTGGGGATGGGACATAGGTCTAAACACGAAGCTCATTTGTTTCATGTGCACCTTATTTACATACCTGGAAGTAATCTTTTGCAGTACATTTTATAATTCTGTGTGTGAAACAAACTTAGCATACATTGAACCATCAGAAAGCAAAAGGTTCATGCTGGTACTCAAAGTTTCTGATTTTAGCCAGGCACCGTGGCTCAAGCCAGTAATCCCAGCATGGTAGGAGCGTGAGGCAGGAGGATCCTTTTGAAAACAGCCTGGGCAACATGGCGAAACCCTCCCTCTACAAAAAATAGAGAAGTAACCGAGTGTTGTGGCGTGGGCCTGTAGTCTCAGGTCGTCAGGAGGCTGGGGTGAGAGGATTGCTTAAGCCCACAAGGTGGAGGCTGCAGTGAGCCGAGATGGCCCCACTGCTCTCCAGCCCGTGTGACAGAGTAAGATCCTGTGTCTCCCACACACACACACACACAAATTCAGATTTTACAGTGTTTCAGAATTTTTGGATTAGGGGTGTTGAACCTGTAATAGGTAGGTGTCTTGGAACCAAAAGTTTAGGGTGTTATACCAGATGGGAACCTCAGAAATGTTGGAATTACACGTTTGTTCATCCCCTCAGCATGTTTTATTTAGAGCTTATCATGTGCCAGGTTTGGTGTTAGATGCTGGCGGCTCAGTGGTGAGCCCGGGCACAGTCCTGTTCCCTCAGAGGGCACCTTCCAGCAGGGTGGGTGGCAGGTGTCAGCCAAGTACAAAGGATGGGAACGTGGCGCAGCTGATAATGGTGGCCTTTGGGCAGGGAGGATCTTGAGAACAAGGTGGGGAGTCCTGTGGGCGGGGAGGAACGTGGCCTGAACTGATTCTGAGTGACAAGGGACCTGAGGTTGTCCCTTACCACTGTTGCTACAGGATTCCCCTGCCGCTCTGCTGGGGTGGGGTGGTGAGGAGGCCGCTGACGACCTGGGAGCCTCTAGTTTGGCTGTGAAAGGGGGTTCGTCCACCCCGGTGGTCCTGCTCTGTCTCCAGCATTGAGCTTGGTGCTTGGCACAAAGTTTGTACGAAAGAAAACGGGAGCAGGTTGGATTGCTGAGTGGAGCTCGGTCAGGGTTTGGCGGAGCCAGAGCAGGGCCTTCAGCCTGACAAGGCGGAGGGAAAGCCGCCTGGGGCTCATGAGGTGGCCCCTCCTGAGGACACGGCCCGACCTGCCTCCACAGGGATGTCCAGATCGGTGACATCGTGACAGTGGGCGAGTGCCGGCCCCTGAGCAAGACTGTGCGCTTCAACGTGCTCAAGGTCACCAAGGCCGCCGGCACCAAGAAGCAGTTCCAGAAGTTCTGAGGCTGGACGTCGGCCCACTCCCCACAATAAAATAAAGTTATTTTCTCATTCCCAGCCAGACTTGGGATCTCTGCGCCTTTATCAGAGCATGGGGGGGTGGGGGTGTCCCTGTGGGAATTGGGCAAGGCTGCTGTGGGTGGGGACAGTGGAGTATGAGCTGAGATGCCTGCCTTCCCCTGGGTCTCCTGTTTTGGTCCTTGTCACCTTTTCGGTGTCTTGAGTATGTCTGATATCCTGGTGGTGTGCTGTTCCCCACCCCCGTCTTTTGGGGAGGAAGTGAGGGAAGGCGGAGGCCCCTGGGTCCTCCAGGCCCTGGTCTGCTCTTTTCCTGACCATGTCAGGTTTGGAGGGGAGGAAGCTGCAGCCCCCTGCCATGGGTGCGTGCTCACCCAGGTAGGGTGGGGTGTGCTGGATGCCCTGCTGTCTGGCTGTGAGCTGTAAAGGTCTTGACTTTAGCCTGGGCCTCTGATCCCTGCTTCCAGCCAAGGAGGAAGACACCGTGCACCCACCACCCACTCCTAGGTGGGCACCATGCCCATCTGCAGATGAGGAAATTCACTTGGGAGAGGCCAAGCCCTCCTCTTGGAGTCCCAGTGAATAGCTGAGTTACAGCTCTCAGGTTCTAGAAACTTCCTTTGCACCAGCTGCCTCATAATTGAAGTAAGGAAATTGGTGGTGTTGGAAGTGGCATGGTGAGGCCGCCCTGGAGCCTGGCTCAGCGGGACTGGGGCCAGGCTGCTGGGAAGGAAGTTGGCAGGAAGCTCCCGGAGATGGCCCTACACACAGAGGCTGCCGAGATGGGGGCCTTGAGAGGGACAGGCCAGGCCCAGGGTCGTGGCATGGGGAGCAGGGGTTCTGGAATGTCACCTGCAAAGCTGGGGAGAGCACAGACCACCGTGAGAAGCAGGCACAACAGACGGGTGCACCGAGCATCACACACAGGTGGGGAGACAGGCATGGGGTGGGGGGCAGTGAGGCCGGGGAGCACCAGAGGATTTGTGGGACCCGAAGGGGAAAGACCTGCATCCAAGCCACAGCAGAGATGGGGGCACAGGGAAGGGAGGTCTGAACCCCCACTGAACTCACCCATCGGGGTCTGCCGGTGCTGGGGTCCCCAGGTCCCTGCCCCCCAGGCCTGTACCAGGGTCTGAGCCCAGCACTGGTACAAGGGTTGGGAGACAGGGCTATGGGGAAAGGAGCCGCTGCTGCCGCCGCCGCCACCACCACCTCCGGGATGCTGCCTCCCTGTGGGCCCAGTCCCTGCCTTTTACCCAGGTCGGTGGGGAGGGGAGGAGGGCGAGGGTTCCTGCCAGAGGAAGTGGGCAGGAAGGGGCAGAGACGGGTTGGGGGGGTACCGCCCTGATTCACAGAAACTGCACCCCCACCCCACCCTATGCTGGGGTAGTAGAGATCCAGCGAGGGGCAAAGAGGGAGCGTGGACCCCAGAGGGAGGGGATGGAGACCCAGAGTGGGGTGGGAGGTGGCGGCCCCTCCCCTTGGCCGCAGGTGCTTCCGTTCGGGGTGGGGCTGCTGTGTTTACAACAACAGCCCGGCTCCCCGGCTTCCTCCGGATTATCGGGGCGTCTCCTTGGTACCCCATCGCATCAGGGTGTGTGCTGGGGAAGGAACTCTGCTGGACCTGGTGGCTTGCAACGACCAAGGAGAAAGACCCCCTGGGACCCCTCAACAGGCCTTGCACCTGAAGAGTGGGGATAAGGACCATAGGCTCTTTTTTTTGGTTGTTTTTGCTTTGAGACAGAGCCTCTCTCTCACCCAGGCTGGAGTGCCATGGCGTGATCTTGGCTGACTGCAACCTCCGCCTCCTAGGTTAAAACGATTCTCTGCCTCAGTCTCCTGAGTAGCTGGGATTACAGGTGCATGCCACCACACCTGGCTGATTTTGGTGTTTTTAGTAGAGATGGGGTTTCACCATGTTGGCCAGGCTGGTCTCAAACTCCTGACTTCATGATCCACCCATCTTGGCCTCTCGAAGTGCTGGGATTACAGGTGAGAGCCACCACACCTGGCCCATAGGTTCTTTGATAACCAAGGTCAGCAGGTCCCCTGGTGTCCCCTCCCACTTGCTCTCCCTCTCGCTCAGCCCCACACCCCCAGTGCCCACCTCCTGCTGAGCCTCTTCACCATCTGCTCCCTGTGGAATACTCTGACCCCGAGTTTCCACCTGACTCCCTCCTTTACTGCCTTTGTCTTTAATTAAGTGAATGAATTAATTTTTTTATTTGTTAATTATTTATTTATCAAGAGAAACTATTTCTTAGCCTACATACATATTCACGTATTCAGGAACACAAGTCAGTGACAATCTTCTAGGTAATTTGACTTGAAGAAATTCTTTATATTCCAAGATCACTTTGCAGTCTGAAAGATACCAGCCTTCCAGCTGGTGCAGTGGCTCACACCTGTAATCCCAGCACTTTGGGAGGCCAAGGCAGGTGGATCACAAGGTCAGGAGTTTAAGACCAGCCTTGCCAAGATGGTGAAACCTTGTCTCTACTAAAAATACAAAAATTAGCCGGGCACGGTGGCACGCACCTGTAATCCCAGCTACTTAGGAGGCTGAGGCAGGAGAATTGTTTGAACCTGGGCAGCAGAGGTTGCAGTGAAATGAGGTTGTGCCACTGCACTACATCCTGGGTGAAAGAGGGAGACTGTGTCAAAAAAAAAAAAAAAAAAGATACCAGCCTTCCTCGCCTCAAAATCTTTCACAGAATCAATTTCTGTAGCAGTCTTCATATGCTTGCTTGCTTGTTTCAGCCACAGCAAACGTATAGAAAGCTGCAACCCCCAGGGATACCATGAATGCTCCAGCATTATGAAACCACTGTCCTTGATAACTTTGTTAGCCTCAACACCAACGTCCTTCCTGACTGACGGAAAAATGGATGGTCCCTGGTCAGCGTGGTGAAACCCCGTCTCTACTGAAAATACAAAAATTAGCTGGTGTGGTAGCTCCCACCTATAGTCCCAGCTACTCAGGAGGCTGAGGCAAGAGAATCGCTTGAACCTGGAGACAGGGGTTGCAGTGAGCCAAGATCACATCACCGCACTCCAGCCTGGGTGACAGAGCGAGACTCAGGAATTCAAAAAAAAGTCTCAAAAAAAAAAAAAAAAGAAAAAAAACAGGCCAGGCCTGGTGGCTCACGCCTGTAATCTCAGCACTTTGGGAGGCCAAGGATCACCTGAAACCAGCCTGGGCAATGTGGCGAAACCCATTTGCACCAGAAATACAAAAAATTACCTGGGCCTGGTTGGCATGTGCCTGTAGTCCCAGCTACTCCGGAGGCTGAGGTGGGAGGATTCCTTGATCCTGGGAGATAGATGGAGGTTGCAGTGAGCTGAGATCGTGCCACTGCACTCCAGCCTGGGTGACAGACTGAGACCCCATCTAAAAAAAAAAAAAATATATATATATATATATATATAAGCTGGGCTGTAGTCCCAGCTACTAGGGAGGCTGAGGCAGGAGGATCACTTGAGCCCAGAGGTCTGAGTCTGTAGCAGGTTAGGATGACACCACTGCATTCCAGCCTGGGTGACAGAGTGAGACCCTTTCTCAAGAAAAAAAGTACAAATAAAAGACCTATGAATGTTTTTTCAGAGGTCGGTATAGATTTAGCTAGAACATTCTAGCAGAACACCAAGGATGTTCTAGATGAGTTTTCCGAGCACATCAAGCCATCTGAGCGTCATTCCTTCTGCAAATATTTGCTGTGCTATTCCCTGGGAATCGGTGCATGAGTGAGCAAGACAGCTCCAGGCAGGGTCTGATGGCAGAGTCTGCCGTCCAGTGGGATCCCTGGGGCCCCAACCTGGCTGGGGAGCGGGGGCGTTAACAGGGGCTACTACGGGTACCCTGTGTGCCCCATGTGGAGCCTTTGGCCCACCAAAGCCTCTAATGAGATAGTAAGTAGGTGGGTGCAAAAGCAATTGTGATTTTTTTTTTTTTTTTTTGAGACAAGAGTCTCGCTCTGTGGCCCAGGCTGGACTGCAGTGGTGCAATTGGCTCACTGCAACCTCCGCCTCCCAGGTTCAAGCGATTCTCCTGCTTCAGATTCCCAAGTAGCTGGGACTACAAGCGCCCGCCACTGCACTCAACTAATTTTTTGTATTTTTAGTAGAGACAGGGTTTCACTGTGTTAGCCAGGATGGTCTCAATCTTCTGACCTCGTGATCTGCCCACCTCAGCCTCTCAAAGTGCTGGGATTACAGGCGTGAGCCACCAGGCCTGGCCTGTTTTTTTTCTTTTTTTTTTTTTTAGATAGAGTCTAGCTCTGTCGCCCAGGCGGGAGTGCAGTGGCACGATCTCGGCTCACTGCAGCCTCTGCCTCCAGGGTTCAAGCGATTCTTCTGCCTCAGCTTCCTGAGTAGCTGGGACTACAGGCAGGCACCACCACGCCCAGATAACTTTTGTATTTTTAGTAGAGATGGGGTTTCACCATATTGGCCAGGCTGGTCTCGAACTCCTGACCTCGTGATCTACCTGCCTCAGCTGGGAGTACAGGTATGGTCTACAAAGTGCTGGGATTACAGGTGTGAGCCACTGCGCCAGGCCTGTGATTGCAGTCCTAATGATAGAAACCTCAATTATTTTTGTACCACCCTAATAAAGTCACAATTATTATCCCCATTTTATAGATAAAGAACCTTTGGCTAGGAGAGGTGGACCTCGAAGAGTCAGGTTTTGCTTTTGAATTCAGGCGTGATTGCCCCCCCAGGTCAGTAGAGGGCACTATTGCGTAGGGGCGGAGAGGATGGGCAGAGGTTAGGGTGGTTCGGGGTGCACAGCTCAAAGCTGCCTGGGTCACTTGCGGCACAGAAACAGGGTCCAGGGCTGGCTTTAAGGCCAGCTCCTCATGCCATCCAAGGAGTGGATCAGAAGGGACCAGCGCCTGGTGAGTGCTCTGCTTGAACCATGTTGAAACTGGAACGAAGGGGACCACATTTTTGCTTTATGCTGAGTGTGTACTCCTGTGGGCTGGCTTTTTTTTCTTTTTGAGATGGAGTCACTCAGGCTGGAGTGCAGTGGTGCGATCTCGGCTGACTGAAACCTCTGCCTCTGGGGTTCAAGCGTTTTTCCTGCTTAAGCCTTCTGAGTAGCTGGGATCACAGGCACTAACCACCACACCCAACTAATTTTTGTATTTTTACAAAACAGGGTTTTCACCACGTTAGCCAGGCTGGTCTCAAACTCCTGACCTCAGGTGATCCACCTGCTTCGGCCTCCCAAAGTGATTACAGGCATGAGCCACCTTGCCTGGCCATGCCACAGGCTTTCCATTGCATTACAGTAGGGTCCTCAAGACATTATAGCTGTCCCGGGGGAGCCCAAGTGACAGTCTGAGGGGGTTCTAATAGAGCCCTGGGGACATGAGAGCAGGATCCCAGGAAGAGAGAGGGTGTAGTCAGGGATCATTAGAGCAGAACCCTGAGGATTTGATTCGAGACAACCAGGTGATGCTGTAAATGGGCTCCGGAGACAGCGAAGGACCCTAGGGCATCTAGAAGGGTTTCCCAGGTTGCCTTAAGGGGCCTTGAGGCCTTTTTCTTTTATTTTTTTTGAGACGGAATTTCACTTTTGTTGCCAGGCTGGAGTGCAATGGCACGATCTCGGCTCACCACAACCTCTGCCTTCTGGGTTCAAGCAATTCTCCTGCCACAGCCTCCCAAATAGCTGGGATTACAGGCACATGTCACCACACCTGGCCAATTTTTTGCATTTTTAGTACAGACGGGGTTTCTCCATGTTGGCCAGGCTGATCTCCAACTCCTGACCTCATGATCCACCTGCCTCAGCCTCCCAAACCGCTGGGATTACAGGCATGAGCCACCGCGCCCGGCCCACTTTTTTCTTCAGGACATCGCTTAGTCATCCAGGCTGAGGTGCAGTAACACTATCACAGCTCACTGCAACTTTGAGGCCTTTTTCTTCAGTTTTAGGAAGGAGGGCTGTGATGAGGAATGTCTAGGCAGACCCCTGGGAGGCCTCCTGGCTAAAGCCCCAGGCCATTGTAATGGCGAGGAGAGATCAGAATGAGGCAAGGAAAGATACCCCAGAAGACCATGGTGGGCTGAATCATGGCCTCAAAGACATCCATGCCCTAATCCCCCAAAACCTGTGACTGTGGCCTTATATAGGAAAAGGGACTTTGTGATGCGATTAGGTGAAAGGTCTTCAGATGGGGAGATGACCTTGGATCAGCCAAGTGGCCCTAAGCATAATCAAAGGGCTCCTTCAGAGAGGGAGGCAGGCGGTCCCTGTCATAGAGAGAAGACGTGAGGATGGACATCCGGGTCAGAGAGGGGAGAGGATGCCGTGCTGCTGGCCTTGAAGGTGGAGGAGTGGGCCATGAGCCAAGGAATGCTGGCGCCCTCTCGAAGCTGGGAAAGGCAAAAACATGGATTCTTCCCTGAAGCCTCCAGCAAGAACACAAAACCTCTGAGTGTCGTAGGTGGTTCAAGGAGCTTTCCGAAGGCCAGGCACAGTGGCTCATGCCTGTAAACCCAGCACTTTGGAAGGCCAAGGCAGGTGGATCACGAGGTCAGGAGTTCAAGACCAGCCTGGCCAACATAGTCAAACCCCACTTTTAAAAAAGAAAAAAAAAAAGGAGCTTTCTGAATGTCCTGGTAATGTTACAGCAGGGCCCTGGGGACATGAGAGCTAAGGCTGGTTATAGAGGAGGACCCCACAGTGATGGTAGTCAAATTCCAGGAACAGCAGAGCAGGCTCCTGGGAGACACTGAAACAGGCCATTGAGGACTCCGTCAGGGTCCAAGAACCGTAAAATGGGCCCTGGGGGCTGCTGGAAGAATGTCCTGAAGATTTTACAGGATCCCAAGGAAACCAGAGGGGACAGCTAAGGACAGGGCAGGTGCCTCAGGGCATTTTTGGGAAGAACTGAGGATGCTGTAATTAGGATTCTTGGGAAGTTAAAGCAAGTTCTTTCTGTCTCTTAGGAGCGGGCCTCGGGGTGGGTCTCAGTGGATCTTCCAGTAGGACACAGGGAGAATCAGAAAAGTGAAGACACTCATGACAAGGAGAGCACGGATTATAGATTTACCTGGTGGTTAAGTTTTTTGTTGTTGTTTTTGAGACGAAGTGTCGGTCTGTTGCCCGGGCTGGGGTATTAAGGTGCAATCTCGGCTTACTGAAACCTCCACATCCCGGGTTCAGATGATTCTCCTGCCTCAGCCTCCCGAGTAGCTGGGATTATGGGTGCCCACCACCGCGCCGGGCTAATTTTTAGTACAGACAGGGTTTCGACATATTGGTTTCGAACTCCTGACCTCAGGTGATCCGCCTGCCTCGCCCTCCCAAAGTGTTGGGATTACAGGCATGAGCCACCACGCCCGGCCTTTTTTTTTTTTTTTTTTTTTTTGTAAATAGAGACAGGGTCTCCCTATGTTGGCCAGGTTGGTCTCAAACGCCTGGACTCAAGCGATCCTCCCACCTTGGCCTCCCAAAGTGCTGGAATTACAGGCATGCACCACCACGTCTGGCCCCCCATCAGACTCTGAACCAGCTAATTGTCCATTAATTCTGGAGGTCAGTCCTAAAATGGATCTCTCTCTGTGTAGGCATATACACATTCTGTGGGTTCTGTTTTCCAGAGAGCCTGACCCAGCAGTCCCACTCCCAGTGTATACCCAAGAGAGCTGAAAACAGACCAGGTGTGGTGGCTCACACGGTCATCCCAGCACTTTGGGAGGCCGAGGTGGGAGGCTGTCTTGAGCCCCGCAGTTTGAGACCAGCCTGAGCAACATAGCGATGCGCTATCTCTGCAAAAATGCAAAAATTAGCTGGGCCTGGTGGCGGGTGCCTGTAATTCCAGCTACTTTGAGAGGCTGAGGCAGGTGGAGTGCTTGACCTGAGAGGTCGAGGCTGCAGTGAACCATGATTGTTCCACTGCAATCCAGCCAAACTCTATCTCAAATTAAAAAGAAAGAAAGAAAAGACTTCCTGATTCAATTTCTATGAAATGTGCAAAATAGGCAAATCTATTGAGACAGAAAGCAGATGAATGGTGGCCGGGGGCTAGGAGCAGGGTGCTTAGCGGGAACAGACCTTCTGTTTGGGGGCGATAAAAAAGCTCTGGAACTCGATAGAGGTGACAGTTGCACAGCGTTGTAAATGTGTTAAATGACAGTAAGGGTAAATTTTTTTTTTTTTTTTTGAGACGGAGTTTCGCTCTGTCACCAGGCTGGAGTGCAGTGGCACCATTCCGCTCACTGCAATCTCTGCCTCCCGGGTTCAAGCGATTCTCCTGCCTCAGCCTCCCAAGGAGCTGAGATTACAGGCACACGCCACCACACCCGGCTAATTTTTGTATTTTTAGTAGAGATGGGTTTTCACCATATTGGCTAGGATGGTCTCGATCTCCCGACCTCGTGATCCGCCCGTCTCGGCCTCCCAAAGTCCTGGGATTACAGGCGTGAGCGACTGCGCCCGGCCAGTAAGATAAATATTTTGAATATTTTACCACAATGAAACAAGTGCATGGGGAGCTTTGTAGCAGGAGTGTGGGCGGGGGCCGCAGCATATGGGGACCGTGTGGCCACTGAAGCCCTATCAGAGGATGTTAAAGAGCACCTGCAGGAACTTTTTAAGGGGATGCGGTGGGGGGAGGGCTTGAAGGAGGCACTATGGAAGCTTCCAGAAGGTTCTGATGAACAGCGGGCGCTGGGGAGGGCCACGGGGATACAAAGGGGCAGGAGCAGGATCCAGAGACCTCCAAGTTGTGGACTCCGGGAGCGTCCAGTTCCTTTCCTAGCTCTGCCAAGAATTCCCTGGGCGGTGGGCACCCTCCAAGTAAAAACAGGAACCATGGAGAAGGAGAAAAAAGAACCACAAACGTTTTGAGAAACAAACAGGCTGGGCCTGGGGCCTGGGGTGTGCCCTGCAACTGGGGGGTGGGGCTGGATTTTCTTGGACTCAGGGAGCAGCAGCCTCCCCTCCCACAGGATGTGAGAGAGGAACCGGGGTCTCCAGTCACGGGAGCCCGGAGCCAGCCAGGGCCGCAGGCACGACGGGAGCGAGGCTGAAGGGAACGTGAGCAGAACAGGGCCCAACTGAGGGAGGAAGCGCTGGGGGTCTGGACACTGGGTCTGAGGGAGGAGGGGCTGGGAGTCTGGACACTGGGTCTGAGGGAGGAGGGGCTGGGGGTCTGGACACTGGGTCTGAGGGAGGAGGGGCTGGGGGCCTGGACTCCTGGGTCTGAGGGAGGAGGGGCTGGGGGTCTGGACACTGGGTCTGAGGGAGGAGGGGCTGGGGGTCTGGACTCCTGGGTCTGAGGGAGGAGGGGCTGGGGTTCTGAACTCCTGGGTCTGAGGGAGGAGGGGCTGGGGGCCTGGACTCCTGGGTCTGAGGGAGGAGGGGCTGGGGGTCTGGACACTGGGTCTGAGGGAGGAGGGGCTGGGGGTCTGGACACTGGGTCTGAGGGAGGAGGGGCTGGGGGCCTGGACTCCTGGGTCTGAGGGAGGAGGGGCTGGGTGTCTGGACACTGGGTCTGAGGGAGGAGGGGCCGGGGGCCTGAATTCCTGGGTCTGAGGAAGGAGGGGCTGTTCCTGGACTCCTGGGTCTGAGGGAGGAGGGGCAGGAGCCTGGATTCCTAGATCTGAGGGAGGAGGGGCTGGGGGTCTGGACACTGGGTCTGAGGGAGGAGGGGCTGGGGGCCTGGACTCCTGGGTCTGAGGGAGGAGGGACAGGAGCCTGGATTCCTAGATCTGAGGGAGGAGGGGCTGGGCTTCTGGACACTGGGTCTGAGGGAGGAGGGGCTGGGGGTCTGGACACTGGGTCTGAGGGAGGAGGGGCTGGTCCTGGACTCCCAGGTTTCAGGGAGGAAGGGCAGGAGCCTGGATTCCTAGATCTGAGGGAGGAGGGGCTGGGGCCTGGACTCCTGGGTCTGAGGGAGGAGGGGCTGGGGGTCTGGACTCCTGGGTCTGAGGGAGGAGGGGCTGGGGGCCTGGACTCCTGGGTCTGAGGGAGGAGGGGCTGGGGGTCTGGACACTGGGTCTGAGGGAGGAGGGGCTGGGGGCCTGGACTCCTGGGTCTGAGGGAGGAGGGGCTGGGGGTCTGGACACTGGGTCTGAGGGAGGAGGGGCTGGGGGTCTGGACACTGGGTCTGAGGGAGGAGGGGCTGGGGGCCTGGACTCCTGGGTCTGAGGGAGGAGGGGCTGGGTGTCTGGACACTGGGTCTGAGGGAGGAGGGGCCGGGGTCCTGGATTCCTGGGTCTGAGGAAGGAGGGGCTGGGGGTCTGGACACTGGGTCTGAGGGAGGAGGGGCTGGTCCTGGACTCCTGGGTCTGAGGGAGGAGGGGCAGGAGCCTGGATTCCTAGATCTGAGGGAGGAGGGGCTGGGGGCCTGGACTCCTGGGTCTGAGGGAGGAGGGACAGGAGCCTGGATTCCTAGATCTGAGGGAGGAGGGGCTGGGGGTCTGGACACTGGGTCTGAGGGAGGAGGGGCTGGGGGTTTGGACACTGGGTCTGAGGGAGGAGGGGCTGGTCCTGGACTCCCAGGTCTCAGGGAGGAGGGGCAGGAGCCTGGATTCCTAGATCTGAGGGAGGAGGGGCTGGGGCCTGGACTCCTGGGTCTGAGGGAGGAGGGGCTGGGGCCTGAAGGCGGCGGAAGGGGCGGGACCGGGACTCTCAGCCTATCAAGTTTCTGTAATTAATTAACCAGCGGAGCTCAAGTTTAAGGGTGAAAGTTCTTCGGGTGGGAGGCAGGCGTTGCTGGCGGTCTGGCCGGAGCCCGTAGAGCCCCTCGTCGGCGTCCCGGTCCGGCCCTGCCCGCGGAGCCCGGGAGGAAGGGGCGGGCCGGGGGTCGGGAGGAGTCACGCGCCCCCTCCCGCCCCAGGTCGTCCTCTCAGCATGGGGGTCCCGCGGCCGCAGCCCTGGGCGCTGGGGCTCCTGCTCTTCCTCCTGCCCGGGAGCCTGGGCGCAGGTGAGGGCCGCTCGGGGCCGGGGCCGTGAAGCGGGCGGGCGGCGGGAGGCGGCCCCAGGCGGGACGGGGCGAGGCCAGCGGGACCCGAGTTCCCCGCGAGCTCCGGGCGCTGCCTCCTCCGCTCCGTTCCCTTTCTCTCGGTCTCCTCCCCGGCCTGAGGCTGCGAACCGCCTGTCGGGACTGTCTCTGGGTCTCCGTCCATCCCCCGTGTCTCTGTCTCCCTCTCTCTCTGGGTCTCTGTCTCCCTCTTTCTGGGTCTCTGTCCCCCTCTCTCTCTGGGTCTCTGTCTCTCTCTCTCTCTGGGTCTCTGTCTCTCTCTCTCTCTGGGTCTCTATCCTTCTGTCTCTGGGTCTCTGTCCTTCTGTCTCTGGGTCTCTGTCCTCTCTCTGGGTCTCTGTCTCCCTCTCTCTCTGGGTCTCTGTCCCCCTCTCTCTCTGGGTCTCTGTGCCCCTCTCTCTCTGGGTCTCTGTGCCCCTCTCTCTGGGTCTCTGTCCTTCTCTCTCTGGGTCTCTGTCCACCTCTCTCTCTGGGTCTCTGTCCCCTTCTCTCTCTGGGTCTCTGTCCTTCTCTCTCTGGGTCTCTGTCCCCCTCTCTCTGGGTCTCTGTCCTTCTCTCTCTGGGTCTCTGTCCCCTTCTCTCTCTGGGTCTCTGTCCTTCTCTCTCTGGGTCTCTGTCCCCCTCTCTCTGGGTCTCTGTCCTTCTCTCTCTGGGTCTCTGTCCTTCTCTCTCTGGGTCTCTGTCCCCCTCTCTCTGGGTCTCTGTCCTTCTCTCTCTGGGTCTCTGTCCACCTCTCTCTCTGGGTCTCTGTGCCCCTCTCTCTCTGGGTCTCTGTGCCCCTCTCTCTCTGGGTCTCTGTCTCCCTCTCTCTCTGGGTCTCTGTCTCCCTCTCTCTCTGGGTCTCTGTCTCCCTCTCTCTCTGGGTCTCTGTGCCCCTCTCTCTCTGGGTCTCTGTTCTCTCTCTCTCTCTCTCTGGGTCTCTGTCCCCTTCTCTCTCTGGGTCTCTGTCCTTCTCTCTCTGGGTCTCTGTCCCCCTCTCTCTGGGTCTCTGTCCCCCTCTCTCTGGGTCTCTGTCCTTCTTTCTCTGGGTCTCTGTCCCCTTCTCTCTCTGGGTCTCTGTCCTTCTCTCTCTGGGTCTCTGTCCCCCTCTCTCTGGGTCTCTGTCCTTCTCTCTCTGGGTCTCTGTCCACCTCTCTCTCTGGGTCTCTGTCTCCCTCTCTCTCTGGGTCTCTGTCCCCCTCTCTCTCTGGGTCTCTGTTCTCTCTCTCTCTCTGGGTCTCTGTTCTCTCTCTCTCTCTGGGTCTCTGTCCTTCTCTCTCTGGGTCTCTGTCCTTCTCTCTCTGGGTCTCTGTTCCTCTCTCGGAATCTGTCCGCCTCCCTCCATAATAGATTCTTCTCCCTCCCTGGGTGTCTGTCTCACTGCAGCCTAGTTCCCTGCCCGTGTGCTCGCTTCAGCTCTGTCTCTGTCTGCAGAAAGCCACCTCTCCCTCCTGTACCACCTCACCGCAGTGTCCTCGCCTGCCCCGGGGACTCCTGCCTTCTGGGTGTCGGGCTGGTTGGGCCCGCAGCAATACCTGAGCTACAGCAGCCTTCGGGGCCAGGCGGAGCCCTGTGGAGCTTGGGTCTGGGAAAACCAGGTGTCCTGGTATTGGGAGAAAGAAACCACAGATCTGAGGATGAAGGAGAAGCTCTTTCTGGAAGCTTTCAAAGCTTTGGATGGCAAAGGTGAGACTGGGACTCCTGGGTCTCGAGGGGCGAGAGGCTGGGGCCGTGCTCCCGGACCCCGCTTACCTGCGTGTGGGGGCCCCAGGTCCCTACACCCTGCAGGGGCTGCTGGGCTGTGAACTGGGTCCTGACAACGCCTCGGTGCCCACCGCCAAGTTCGCCCTGAACGGCGAGGAGTTCATGAGTTTCGACCTCAAGCAGGGCACCTGGGGTGGGGACTGGCCCGAGGCCCTGGCCATCAGTCAGCGGTGGCAGCAGCAGGACAAGGCGGCCAGCAAGGAGCTCACCTTCCTGCTACACTCCTGCCCGTACCGGCTGCGGGAGCACCTGGAGAGGGGCCGTGGAAACCTGGACTGGAAGGGTGAGCCCTCTGCAGCCCAGGCTGTTCTGTCCTCCCCCCTGCCACGACCCCTGCCTCAGGTCCCCTGCCAGGACCCTCAGTTGGCCTCCCACTGAAGCCCATGCTCTGCCCCCGCTTCCTCAGGGGTCCTTCTGCATCCAGCACTCCCTGCCCCCCGCCCACTCACAGCCCTCACATGGCTCCCCAGAGACCCCCGGACAAACTCGTGGCTTCCTTGCCTTTTTGTGTGTGTGTGTGACGGAGTCTCACTCTGTCGCCCACACAGGAGTGCAGTGGCGTGATCTTGGCTCACAGGAATTCTCCTGCCTCAGCCTCCCTGTAGTCCACAGGTGCTCACCACCACACCCAGCTAATTTTTGTATTTTTAGTAGAGACGGGGTTTCACAATATTGGCCAGGCTGGTCTCGAACTCCTGACTTTGTGATCCACCTGCCTCGGCCTCCCAAAGTGATGGGATTATAGGGGTGACCTACTGCGTCTGCCCCTTGCCTTTTTTCTTTTTTGAGACAGATTCTCACTCTGTCACTCCAGGCTGGAGTGTGGTGACACAGTCTCGTCTCACTGCAGCCTGAAGCTCCCAGGCTCAAGCGATCCTCCCACTTTAGCCTCCCAAGTAGCTGTGACACAGCCCAGCAGCAGCACACCAGCTCAATTTATTTTTTCTAGACACGGTGTCTTACTGTGTTGCCCAGTCTGGTGTGGAGCTCCTAGGCTCAAGTGACCCTCCTGCTTTGGCCTCCTGAGTAGCTGAGATTACAGGTGCACACCACCATACCTGCCTACTTATTTATTTAGAGATGGAGTTTCACTGTTGTCACCCAGGCTGGAGTGCAGTGGCACAATCTCAGCTCACTGCAGCCTCTGCCTCCCGGGTTCAAGCAATTCTCCTGTCTCAGCCTCCTCAGTAGCTAGGACTACAGGCGCCCGCCACCAAGGCCAGCTAATTTTTTGTATTTTTAGTAGAGACGGGGTTTCACCATGTTAGCCAGGCTGGTCTCAAACTCCTGACCTCAGGTGATCAGCCTGCCTCGGCCTCCCAAAGTGCTTGGATTACAGGCATGAACCACTGCGTCCAGCCTTTTTTTTTTTTTACAGTCTCTCTGTTGCTTCGACCAGGCTAGTGTGCAGCAGCATGATCTCAGCTCGCTGCAACCTCCGCCTCCCGGGTTCAAGCGATTCTTCTGCCACAACCTCATGAGTAGCTGGCATTACAGGCACACACCACCATGCCTGGTTAATTTTTTGTATTTTTAGTAGAGACAGGGTTTCACCACGTTAGCTAGGCTGGTCTCAAGATTGCTGACTTCAAGTGATACACCCGCCTCAGCCTCCCAAAGCGCTGGGATTACAGGCGTGAGCCACCGCGTCTGGCCATACCTGGCAAATTTTTAAAATTTGTTGTAGAGATGGCATTTCACTGTGCTACCCAGGCTGGACTCAAACTCCTGGCCTCAAACAATTCTCCCCCTTTGGCCTCCCAGGTGTGAGGCACTTTGCTCAGCCTTCCTGGCTTCATGTCCTCCTCAGACCCACCCAGCAGCACTGGTCTCTACGCAGCCGTCAGAGTCTACACAACAGCCACCCAGCATAAGCAGTGTCCTCCCTCTGAGCATTTGCTCGGCCACTTCCCCCTGCTCATCCACCGTCCCCTCTCTGCATATGCACCGGCCCTCTTTATTCTTCAAGGCCAGGGCTGGACATTAGTTCCTCTGAGAAGCCCTCCCTTAGCTCTGTAGGGGAGAGTTCACTGTTTCCTCCCCGGAAGCCCCCACATCCCCATTCATTGAACAAATGTTGGCCAAGAGCATTCGCAGTGCCAGGCACTGCTCTGGCCTTGAGCAAAGGGGGAAGTGACACACTTCACCCTCTGCGGCTCCCAGGCTGCTGGAAAAAGAAAGATGTCAGCTGGGGAGTTGCGCAGATATTCATTCCAAGGGCCACAAAGGAGAAGTTGACATTCAAACAGGTAGATCTTCCTTCTTTCTGTTTTGAGGTGGAGTTTTGCTCTTGTTTTCCAGGCTGGAGTGCAGTGGGCGATCTCAGCTCACTGCAACATCCGCCTCCTGGGTTCAGGCGATTCCCCTGCCTCCACCTCTGAGTAGCTGGGATTACAGGCACCCGCCACCACACGTGGCTGATTTTTTTTTTTTTTTTTTGGAGACAGAGTCTTGCTCTGTCACCAGGTGCCAGGCTGGAGTGCAGTGGTGCGATCTTGGCTCACTGTAACCTCCACCTCCCGGTTTCAAGCAGTTCTGCCTCAGCCTCCCGAGTAGCTGGGACTACAGGCACGAGCCACCATACCCAGCTAATTTTTGTATTTTTTAGTAGAGACGGGGTTTCACAGTGTTGGCCAGGATGGCCTCGATCTCTTGACCTCGTGATCTGCCTGCCTCAGCCTCCCAAAGTGCTCGGATTACCGGTGTGAGCAACTGTGCCCAGACTGATTTTTTTTGTTTTTAGTTGAGATGGGGTTTCTCCATGTTGGTCAGGCTGGTCTCGAACTCCCAACCTCAGGTGATCCACCTGCCTCCGTCTCCCAAAGTGCTAGGATTACAAGCAGGAGCCACCACGCCTGGCCCTTCTTCCTTTTTTAAGTAGGGAAAATTTTTAATAAGATGGGGTTTCACCATGTTGGCTAGGCTGGTCCCAAACTCCTGACCTCAGGTGATCTGCCCACCTTGGCATCCCAAAGTGCTGGGATTACAGGCTTGAGCCACCATGCCCAGACCTTTTTTTTTTTTTTTTTTGAGATAGAGTCTCACTCTGTCACCCAGGCTGGAGTGCAGTGGCGTGATCTTGGCTCAATGCAACCTCCGCCTCCCAGGGTCAAGCAATTCTCTTACTTTAGCCTCCCGAGTAGCTGGGATTACAGGTACACACCACCATGCCTGGCTAATTTTTATATTTTTACTAGAGACAGGATTTCACCATGCTGGCTAGGGTGGTCTCGAACTCCTGACTTTGTGATCCACCCACGTCGGCCTCCCAAAGTGCTGTGATTACAGGCGAGAGCCTCCGTGCCTGGCCTAGGTAGGGAGAATTTCAAACCACACTTAAGTAGAAACAGTAGTATAACAAGGACCAGTTGTGGTGGCTCACACCTGTAATCCCAGCATTTTGGGAGGCTGAGGTGGGTGGATCACTTGAGGTTGGGAGTTTGAGACCAGCCTGGCCAACATGGCGAAACCCGTCTCTACTAAAAATACAAAAATTACAAAAAAAAAAAACAATAAAAGAATGGAAAAAACCTCAAAAAATTAGCCTGGTGTGGTTGCACGTGCCTGTAGTCCCAGCCACTGGGGAGGCTATGGCGGGAGGATCGTTTAAGCCCAGGAGTTTGAGGCTGCAGTTCTGAACTATGATTGCAACACTATACTCCAGCTCAGATGACAGAGCCAGACCTTGTCTTAAAATGAAAAAAAAAAATATGGTGGCTGGGTGTGGTGGCTCACGCCTATAAATCCCAAAACTTTGGGAGGCCGAGGCAGGTGGATCACTTAAGGTCAGAGTTCGAAACCAGCCTGGCCAACATGGTGAAACCCCGTCTCTACTAAAAATATAAAAATTAGCCAGGCATGGTGGTGCTCACCTGTAATCCCAGCTACTCAGACAGAGGTTGCATTGAGCCAAGATTGCACCATTGCACTCCAGCCTGGGTGACAAGAACAAAACTCTATTTGTTTTGGAGTCCAATTTTTTTTTCTTTTTTTTGAGATGGAGTCTCACTGTGTCACCCAGCCTGGAGTGCAGAGGTGAGATCTCGGCTCACTGCAACCTCTACCTCCCAGGTTCAAGCAATCCTCCTGCCTCAGCCTCCCAAGTAGCTGGGAATACAGGTGCGCACCACCATGCCCAGCTGATTTTTGTATTTTTAGTAGAGACAGAGTTTCACCATGTTGGTCAGGCTGGTCTCGAACTCCTGACCTCGTGATCCACCCACCTCGGCCTCCAAAAGGCTGGGATTGAATACAGGCGTGAGCCACCGTGCATGGCTGGAGTCCAGTTTTTTATCAGATAGGTATTTTGCAAATATTTTTTTCACTCACTGGGTTTTCTTTTCATTGTTTTAACTGTGCATTTCACAAAGCAGAAGTTTTTAACTTTGATGAAATCCAGTTTATTCTTTTTTTTTCTAGCATGGATTATGCTTTTGGTGTTTTATCTCAGAAGTAATTGCTAAACCCAACGTCAGCTAGATCTTCTCCTGTGTATTTTCAGAGTTTTAAAGTTTTGCGTTTTACAGTTAGGTTTGTGATTCATTTTGAGGCAGTTTGAGTTAATTGTGATCTTGAGTGTCTTTCGATTTATAGGTTTCCGTTTTCTTTTTTTCCCTTGTAATTGTGCTTTGAAGTAAGTCAGCTGTACGTCCTATTTGAGTTTCCTGCAGACTGGACTTTGCTCTTTACATTCTGTGATATTGCTGGACATAGTCCTCCTTCTCTTCTCTAAAGGAGCAGCTCAGTCTAGAAGCTTGATCAGATTCTGGTTCAATTTTTATGGCAGGCCAGGTGCGGTGGCTCATGCCTATAATCCCAGCACTTTGGGAGGCCGAGGCGGGTGGATCACGAGGTCAAGAGATTGAGACCATCCTGGTCAACATGGTGAAACCCCGTCTCTACTAAACATAAAAAATTAGCCGAGCATGGTGGTGCGTGCCTGTAGTCCCAGCTACTTGGGAGGCTGAGGCAGGAGAATTGCCTGAACCCAGGAGGCGGAGGTTGCGGTGAGCTGAGATCGTGCCATTGCACTCCAGCCTGGATAAGAAGAGAGAAACGCCATCTAAAAAAAAAAAAAAAAAAAATTTATGGCAAGAAAACTTCCTGGGTTGTTGGTGGGTGTGTCTGTGTGCACAGGCTGCAAACACCGCTCGCTTCTGTGCTGTGCTGCAGACCGCGCTGGATTCAGGTGTTGTTATGAAGTTCTCTGTCAGGTTTTCTCCTGATGGTTTTAGCAGGTGCAGTGGCCATTGCCTTAATCTTTTTTCTTTTTGAGAGGGAGTCTCGCTCTCGCTCCGTCTCCAGGCTGGAGTGCAGTGGCACGATCTTGGCTCACTGCAACCTCCGCCTCCCGGGTTTCAGCGATTCTCCTGCCTCAGCCTCCTGAGTAGCTGGGATTTTAGGTGCACACCACCATGCCCAGCTAATTTTTGTTTTTTTTAGTAGAGACGGGTTGCACCAGGTTGGCCAGGATGGATTTTTTTTTTTTTTTTTTTTTGAGACGGAGTTTCATTCTTGTTGCCCAGGTTGGAATACAATGGTACGATCTGGGCTCATTGCAACCTCCGCATCCTGGGTTCGAGTGTTTTTCCTGCCTCAGCCTCCAGAGTAGCTGGGACTACAGGCATGTGCCACCATGCCCAGATCATTTTTGTAGTTTTAGTAGAGACAGGGTTTCACCTTCTTGGCCAGGCTGGTCTTGAACTTCTGACCTCAGGTGATCCGCCTGCCTTAGCCTCCCAAAGTGCTGGGATTAGAGATGTGAACCGCCGCCGCATCCGGCCTGGTTTGGTCATTTGTTAAACAAAACCAGAGGCTAGACAGATTTTCTGTGCTTAGATTTAGTCTATATTGGAAGTACCCCGGAGGCGAAAGGCACGTGGCTGTGAGCACCACACAGGAAGATACAGATTTGCTGAAAAGAATAGTAAACAAAGCAGAACCCAGAACTGCTGATGGCCGTCAGCGCGGCCCCTCCATTCCATCTGACTGTGCAGCAAATTCTGCCAGCTTGCCAGAGAAGCAGCTCGGGGGGAGAAAAGCTGCTAGGCTTTCTTGAAGCAGCAAGTGTGTTTTCTGCTGAGCAACCAAAACCAAGATCCACAGTTGCCCAGATCCACCCGCCCTGAACGGAACTTGGGCAGTAATGTCCAGCCCTGGGCAGTTGCTGAAATCTTTGCCATTTTTTTTCTATTTTTTTGAGTTAGGATCTTGTTCTGTCGCCCAGACTAGAGTGGAGTGGAGTGGAGTGGAGTGGCATAGCATAGTCACAGCTCCGTGTAGCCTTGGACTCCCAGGCTCCAGCAGTTCTCCCGCCTCAGCCTCCCAAGTAGCTGGGACTACAGGCACACGCCACCACGCCTGGCTAACATTTTCTGTTTTTTGCAGAGATGGGGTCTCACTTTGTTGCCCAGGCTGGTCTAGAAATCCTGGGCTTGGCCAGGTGCGGTGGCTCATGCCTGTAATCCCAACACTTTGGGAGGCCGAGGCGGATGGATCACAAGGTCAGGAGTTCGAGACCAGCCTGGCCAATATGGTGAAACCCCGTCTACTAAAAACACAAAAATTAGCCAGGCATGGTGGTGGGCACCTGTAGTACCAGCTACTTCAGGGGCTGAGGCAGGAGAATCGCTTGAACCCAGGAGGCATAGGTTGCAGTGAGCTGAGAGCATACCACTGTACTCAGCCTGGGTGACAGTGAGACTCCATCTCAAAAAAAAAAAAAAAAAAGAAATCCTGGACTTAAGGGATCCTTCTGCCTTGGCCTTCCTAAGTGCTGGGGTTGCTGGCATGAGCCACTGTACCTGTTTTTTTTTTTTTTTCTTTTTTTTTTTTGAGACAGGCCCTTGCACTGTTGCTCAGGCTGGAGTGTAGTAGCAGGATTATAGTTCACTGCAGCCTCAACCTCCCAAGCTTAAGCGATCCTCCCACCTCAGCCTCCCTGAATGAATGAGGCCACAGCTGTGAACCACCACATGCAGTTAATGTTTTAAATTTATCATAGAGACGGGGTTTCTCCATGTCACCCAGGCTGGTCTTGAACTCCTGGCTTCCAGAGATCCTCCTGCCTCAGCTTCCCACAGTGCTGGAATTACAGGCATAAACTACTGCACCCAAACTTTCTTCACTTTCTTTTTTTTTTTGAGACAGAGTTTCGCTCTTGTTACCCAGGCTGGAGTACAATGGCGTGATCTCCGCTCACCGCAACCTCCGCCTCCTGGGTTCAGGCAATTCTCCTGCCTCAGCCTCCTGAGTAGCTGGGATTACAGCACGCGCCACCATGCCCAGCTAATTTTTTTGTATTTTTAGTAGAGACGGGGTTTCACCATGTTGACCAGGATGGTCTCGATCTCTTGACCTCGTGATCTACCTGCCTCGGCCTCCCAAAGTGCTGGGATTACAGGTGTGAGCCACCATGCCCAGCCTTTCTTCACTTTCTTAAGGAAAGCTTTGGATGAACAAAAATTCCTATTTTTGGTGAAGTTCAGTTTATCGATTTCCATTTATACATTTCATAAAGTTTATAAATTTTAACCTGTTTTTTTTGAGATGGAGTCTCGCTCTGTCACCCAGGCTGAAGTGTAGTGGCGCCATCTCAGCTCACTGCAACCTCCACCTCCTGGGTTCAAGCGATTCTCCTGCCTCAGCCTCCTGAGTAGCTAGGATTACAGGCACCACCACACCTCGCTAACTTTTATATTTTTAGTAGAGACAGGGTTTCACCATGTTGGTCAGGCTGATCTCCAACTCCTGATCTCGTGATCTGCCTGCCTCGGCCTCCCAAAGTGCTGGGATTACAGGTATGAGCCACTGCGCCTGGCATAAATTTTAACTTAAACAAAGCTCAATTTTATCTTTCATACTGTAGCTTTTTTGTGTATTCTCTTTAAGGAGTCTTTCCTCCAAGTTATGAAGGTATTCACCTAAGGTCTTCTAGAAGCTTGGTTGATAAATAGCTTTTACATTAGTGATATCATCAATTTTGAGTCAGTTCCATGTTAGGATGAGGGTAGGGATGGAGGTTCATACATACGGTTAACCCAGCATCCTTTGTTGCTAGACCATCATCCCTGCTCCCTCACTGAACCGCAGGAGAGTGTGTTTCGTAGGTAAAGTGTGGATCTGCTTCTAACCCTCTCCATTCTGCTGATTTATTGGACAGACTTAGTGCCAGTACCTCACTCTCTTGATTTGATTTAGCTTTATGGAAAGTTCTGGTATCTAGACTGGGCGTGGTGGCTCACATCTGTAATCCCAGCACTTTGGGAGGCCGAGGCGGGCGGATCACGAGGTCAGGAGATCGAGACCATCCTGGCCAACATGGTGAAACCCCATCTCTACTACATACAAAAAATAAGCTGGGTGTTGTGGTGCGTGCTTACAGTCCCAGCTACTTGAGAGACTGAGGCAGGGTTATTACTTGAACCTGAGAGGCAGAGATGGCAATAAGCTAAGATTGTGCCACTGCACTCCAGCCTGGGCGACAGAGTAACACTCTGTCTCAAAAAAAAAAGAAAAGAAATTTCCCAGGCGTGCTGGTGGTGGGCGCCTGTAGTCCCAGCTACTCTGGAGGCTGAGGCAGGAGAATCACTTGAACCTGGGAGACAGAGGCTGCAGTGAGCTGAGATTGTGCTGTTGCACTCCAACCTGGGGGACAGAGAGTCAGTCTAAAAAAAAAAAAGAAAATTTTGCTATCTAGTAGTTAACTTTTCCAGCTTTATCGCCTGTTTTTATAGGTTACTTGCATTTCTATGTACTTTTTTTTTTTTTAGACAGAGTTTTGCTCTTGTTACCCAGGCTGGAGTGCAATGGCACGATCTTGGCTCACCGCAACCTCTGCCTCCTGGGTTCAGGCAATTCTCCTGCCTCAGCCTCCTGAGTAGCTGGGATTACAGGCATGCGCCACCATGCCCAGCTAATTTTTTGTATTTTTAGTAGAGACGGGGTTTCACCATGTTGACCAGGATGGTCTCAATCTCTTGACCTTGTGATCCGCCCGCCTCGGCCTCCCAAAGTGCTGGGAATATACTTTTTATTTTTTAGACACGGGGTCTCACTGTGTTGCCCAGGCTGTACTGCAGTGCTTATACACAGGTGTGATCATAACTCACTGCAGCCTCAAACTCCTGGGCTCAGGCATTCCTCCTGCCTCAGCCTCTAGAGTAGGTGGGACTATAGGCACATGCCACCACACTGGCTAATTTTTAGTAGAGTCTAGGCCTTGCTATGTTGCCCAGACTGGTCTCCAATTCCTGGGCTCAAGTGATCCGCCCACCTTATCCTCCCAAAGTGCTGAGATTTCAGGCATGAGATGCTAATATTATGTTTAAGCGTTCTGAATCTTTTTTTTTTTTAATCTTTTTTTTTCTACCTTTTTTTTTTTTTTTTTTAAGACAGAGTCTCGATGTGTCAACCAGGCTGGAGTGCAGTGGTGCCATGTCGGCTTACTGCAACCTCCACCTCCCAGGTTCATGTGATTCTCTTGCCTCAGCCTCCCGAGTAGCTGAGATTACAGGCCCCTGCCACACCTGGCTAATTTTTTGTATTTGTAGTAGAGACAGGGTTTCACCATGTTGGTCAGGCTGGTCTCAAACTCCTGACCTGGTGATCTGCCCACCTCAGCCTCCCAAAGTGCTGTGATGACAGACGTGAGCCCTCGAGCCTGGCCTGAATCTATTTTTTTTTTTTTTAATTTTTTTTTATTAAAAAAAATTTTTTTTTAATTGAGACGGGGTTTCACTATGTTGGTCAGACTGGTCTCGAACTCCTGACCTCAGGTAATCCACCCGCTTCGGTCTCCCAAAGTGGGCCTCAATCTATTTTTATGAAAGACGTTGGCCTCTAGTTCTCTTTCTTGTAGTGCCCTTTGTTGTCAAGATTATGCTGACCTCATAAAATGTGTTGGGAGAAGCACTTGGCGAGGCCGAGGGGGGGCGGATCACGAGGTCAGGAGTTCAAGACCAGCCTGGCCAACATGGTGAAACCCCATCTCTATTAAAAATACAAAAATTAGCCGGGCATGGTGGCGCGTACCTGTAATCCCAGCTACTCAGGAGGCTGAGGCATGAGAATTGCTTGAACCAGGATCTGGGAGGTGGAGGTTGCAGTGAGCTGAGATTGCACCACTGCACTCCAGCCTGGGCTGCAGAGAGACTCTGTCTCAAAAAAAAAAAAAAAAAAAAAAAAAAAAATGTGTTGAGAGAGTGTTTCCTCTGTTTTACTCCCTGAAAGAGTTTGCGTTGGAGTGGAATCATTTCTTCATTAGTTGTTTGGAAGAATTCATTAATTGATGTCTTCTGGACCTGGAATTTCAGTTTTCGAAAAGTTTGAAACTGTGGATTAAACATTTTAGTTATAGGACTATTGACATTTTAAATTTCTTCTTGTGTCAGTTTAGAAGGTTGTATTTCTCAGGAATGTGTTTATTCTAAATTTTCAAATGTGTTAGTGTGGAATTTTTCATAATTATCCTCTTACTATCATTTTTTTTCCCCCAAGACGAGGTCTTGCTCTGTCACCCAGGCTGGAGTGCAGTGGCGCGATCTCGGCTCACTGCAACCTCTGCCTCCCCGTTCAAGCGATTCTCCTGCCTCAGCCTCCCGAGTAGCTGGGACTAGAGGCACGCCGCTAATTTTTCTATTTTTAGTAGGGTCGGGGTCTCCCCATGTTGGACAGGCTGGTGTGGAACTCTTGACCTCAGGTGATCCACCCATTGCAGCCTCCAAGAGTGCTGGGATTACAGGCGTGAGCCACCATGCCCAGCCCAGGGAGGTGACATCTTGAGGAGACACCTGCAGGGTGGATAGGTTGAGTCTCTTTCAACTGGGAAGCGCCTCCCCCTTTACCACCGTATTCTCCAGGGTTAGCGCAGTGCAAACATGGAGGCCTCTTTGAGTCCCTGTCTAGCCCTGGCCCTGGGAGTGGCGGGCTCGGGGCTGGGGGCTTAGACCTGTCTCCCTGGTTCCTGCAGAGCCGCCCTCCATGCGCCTGAAGGCCCGACCTGGCAGCCCTGGCTTTTCCGTGCTCACCTGCAGTGCCTTCTCCTTCTACCCCCCGGAGCTGCAACTTCGGTTCCAGCGGAATGGGCTGGCCGCTGGCACCGGCGAGGGCGACTTCGGCCCCAACGGTGACGGCTCCTTCCACGCCTGGTCGTCACTGACAGTCAAAAGTGGTGACGAGCACCACTACTGCTGCATCGTACAGCACGCGGGCCTCGCGCAGCCCCTCAGGGTGGAGCTGGGTGAGGCTCCGCCCCTCGGCGATGCTCCGGGTGTATTTCGGGTGGCCTTGCCTCGCTGCTGCACCAGTCCTTCTTGAGTCTGACCTTCCTCCCTGCTGCTGCCGCTGCCTCCTTGAATCTGACCAGCTTGTGCTTCGCGCCTGCCAGTGTGACAAAGCTTGATGGCTTGTCCTCCCCAAGGCTGACTGCCTTCTGTCCTGCTGCTTCTGGCCTCACTGAGTCTGAGGAGCTGTTAACCACCATGGCCAGTTCTCCCTGAGTCTGACCATCTTACGTCCTGCTGCTGCTGCTGCTGCGGGTCTTCGTGGAATCTGACCATTCGTTGTCTGCTATGCCCGTCCTCACCAAAACTGATCGCCTGCTGCCTGGCTACTGCCGGTGCCCATGAGGCTGACCTCCCGCTGCTCTGCCTGCCCCTCGCGTCTGCACCGGGATAGCCCCGCCCTGCCGCTGCTGGTCCACCGCCGGTGTTCCCGTGGCCGCCCGCGCCGTGGCTGGTTCTTGCGTCCAGCCTGGGGGCACTCTGCCCAGATCGCCCGCCTGGCCTTTCCCCTGCGCATCAGACACTTGGCTCTGGGATCTCTGAGGCGGGGAGGGACTGGGAGCCCCCAGTTCCGTGTCCTGACTGGGTGGGGTGGAGGGGCTGCCCTTCATCTCACCGTGTCCTCTGGCTGCAGAATCTCCAGCCAAGTCCTCCGTGCTTGTTGTGGGAATCGTCGTCGGCGTCTTGCTGCTGATGGCAGCGGCCGTGGGAGGAGCTCTGTTGTGGCGAAGGATGAGGAGTGGGCTGCCAGGTATGGGCAGCCTTGGCGAGAGGGACAGAGACGCCGAGAGAGGGACCCCCAGACCTGGGAGGACAGAGACTCAGTGTGGAGGATAAACTCAAAGAGAGTGGGACAGAGGCCGGGTGCAGTGGCTCACGCTTGTAATCCCAGCACTTTGGGAGGCTGAGGCGGGCAGATCACGAGGTCAGGAGATCGAGACCATCCTGGCTAACCTGGTGAAATCCCATCTACTAAAAATACAAAAAATTAGCCAGGCAGGGTGGCGGGTGCCTCTAGTCCCAGCTACTTAGGAGGCTAAGGCAGGAGAATCCCTGGAATCCAGGAGGCGGAGGTTGCAATGAGCCGAGACTACCACTGCACTCCAGCCTGGGTGACAGAGCGAGACTCCATCTCAAGAAGCAAAAAAGGGGGGACAGAGGCCCAAAGGGGGACAGAAACCCAGAGACAGGGGAACAGAGACCCAAAGAGGTGGACAGAGACCCAGAGAGGCAGCAAAGATGTAGAAAGGGGGGACAGAGAATTGGAAGAAGAGGAGACAAAGACCCAGAAGGAAGGGGACAGAGACCCAGAGAAAGGAGGACAGAGACTGAGGGAGAGTGTGTGACACAGAGATGGGGCAGGCCAGACAGACCCAGCGTGCCTCAGAGATTCTGCTGATCTCCCTCTCTCTCTCCTCAGCGCCTTGGATCTCCCTCCGTGGAGACGATGCCGGGGCCCTCCTGCCCACCCCAGGGGAGGCTCAGGATGCTGACTGGAAGGATGCAAATGCAACCCCAGCCACTGCCTGACCATCCACCTTCTGACTGCTAACAGAGCGAATGCAGTCAGGCTCCCTTCATGCTGTGAGATCTCCTGGAACACTGGCATCTCTGAGCCTCCGGAAGGAGTCCTGGGCCCCGTTGTCCTCCCTCTGGAGCCCTGTCCTGTGGTCTGCCTCAGTTTCCCCTCCTAATACAAATGGCTGTTTTCCATTTCAACAATATAACACGAGTTTAGGCCCGAATAAGCGTGTTCTCATCATTTTTCAGGCAAGGGAGGTAAGGGAATGAGTGGGAACTCAGTGGCTGGGCCTCAGAGCTCTCCTGCTGCTAACATGCCACCATGAGGAACCTGCCGGTTTTATAGTTCAGGTCATGTATTTTATTTTTTTTGTTTTTGATACAGAGTCTTGCTCTGTTGCCCAGGCTGGCGTGCAGTGGTGTGATCTCGGTTCACCGCAACCTCTGCCTCTTGGGTTCAATCGATTCTCCTGCCTCAGCCTCCTGAGTAGCTGGGATTACAGGCATGTGCCACCACACCAGCTAATTTTTTTCTATTTTGTAGAGACAAGATTTCACCATGTTAGGCTGGTTTTGAACTCCTGACCTCAAATTATCTGCTCGCCTTGGCCTCTCAAAGTGCTGGGATTACAGGCATTGAGCTACTGCACCCGGCCCAAGGCCATGTTTTTTTAATTTAATTTTATTTATTTATTTATTTTTGAGACGAAGTCTCCCTCTTGTCCCCCAGGCTGGAGTACAGTGGCTCAATCTTGGCTCACTGCAACCTTTGCCTTGTGGGTTCAAGCCATTCTCCTGCCTCAGCCTTCTGAGGTGCTGGGATTACAGGCACCCGCCATCACGCCCGGCTAATTTTTGTATTTTTAGTAGAGATGGGGTTTCACCATGTTGGCCAGACTGGTCTCAAACTCCTGACCTCAGGTGATCCGCCTGCCTCAGCCTCCCAAAGTGCTGGGATTACAGGCGTGAGCCACCGCTCTCGTCCGGCCATGTATTCTCAGTTCATAAATTTTACAAATATTTACTGGATGACTGCCGTGCTGGGCATTTTGAGGACCTATCAGCTAGTATCTGACCACCTGAATCCTTGGAGCAGAAAAGGAGTGAGGAACACTGTTCCCTCTTGGAGGAAATGGGATGTTTTCCCTGGCCCCTTGATTTGGCTCCTTCTTTTTTTCTTTTTTTTCTTTTTTTCTTTTTTTTGGTATAAAACCTTTGGAACGTACAGCTCTTACCATCCTGACAAAGGGAAAGGGAAAAATACATTTCCCGTGAGGTTTTGGGGCTAGAGCAGCTGGAGGTGGACGGCAGAGTGCCGCGACGCCTGCCGGGAGTTGTAGTTCTCCCCGGCCGCGTCACTGCGGCGTCGCCCACCCACCTTCCAGGGTCAGGCCGACCTTTCCTTTGTGGACGTGGCGAGGGGCACCCACGGCCCTCCCTGCGCTCATTGGCCCCCGCCCCGAGGGGCGCTCGTGCAAGCTTATTGGTTGGGGGCGGGGCTCTGCGCTGCCAGAGGCGGGGCCTGACTGAAGAGTGGCTGAATTGGGCATATTTGCGGGAACGCAAAGCGGAGCGTGGAGAGCGGAGCGAAGCTGGATAACCCGGTAAAGGGAGCCGGTGGGGGGCGTCTGTCCAGGGAGGGCGGCTTGGGGCGGCTCGGGTAGAGGATCAGGGTCCGAGGTGGGATCAATCACGGGGAGCCTGCCTGACCTCTCGCTGGCCACAACCATGCCCTGCGCTTTGCGTGGGATGTGCGCCACGTCTCTCCCTGAAATTCCCCCTCGCAGGCCTGAGACCCCCCTGAGCCTCTGTCAGAAGGTTCGGTCCTCCTCATAGGTGGCTTTCCCTCTGAGCACCCCGCCCTCCTTTCTCCCATCGCCCGCCCTTCTTGAGCCCAAAAGTTTGCAGCCAACTTCCATCTCCGGGTCCTGTCTTTGGTAACCCCTCCACCCTGCCATCCTCCTGCCCCGTGCCTGTCCTCATCCTTGTGACCCCTGATCCCTGACCTGTGCCACTCCCCAGGGACCAATGACGTGGCAACCATCGCTTCTGCTGCTTCTGTTGCTACTGAGGCACGGGGCACAGGGGAAGCCGTCCCCGGACGCAGGCCCTCATGGCCAGGAGAGGGTGCACCAGGCGGCCCCGCTGAGCGACGCCCCCCATGATGACGCCCACGGGAACTTCCAGTACGACCATGAGGCTTTCCTGGGACGGGAAGTGGCTAAGGAATTCGACCAACTCACCCCAGAGGAAAGCCAGGCCCGTCTGGGGTAGGAGAGACATGGGGGTGGGTCGTGTTCAGAGGTGGGGCTTGGGAGGGAGGCGCGGGGGAATTGACAGGGGTCAGAGAAATGGCGTGGACTGAACTTAAGTTCTTTATGAGAAATCAAAGTCTATCTTCTCTCCCTGGGAAAAACAAATTATGTTAAAATTTAGGCCCGAAGGGCCGGGCGAGGTGGCTCACGCCTGTAATCCCAGCACTTTGGGAGGCAGAGGCGAGTGGATCACCTGCGGTTGGAAGTTCGAGACCAGCCTGACCAATATGGAGAAACCCCATCTCTACTAAAAAAAAATACAAAATTAGCTGGGCGTGGTGGCGCATGCCTGTTTTCCCAGCTACTTGGGAGGCTGAGGCAGGAGAATCGCTTGAACCCAAGAGGCAGAGGTCACAGTGAACCGAGGTTGTGTCATTGCACTCCAGCCTGGGCAACAAGAGCGAAACTCCATCTCAAAAATAAATAAATAAATAAATAAATAAATAAAGGGAACTTTGAGGGCAGCAAAATCTCGGTTTAGATTCTGCCCCTAAGCACTCCTTGTTGCTTTGTCCCAGACATCTCCCCTCCCCTTTCCTGCTCTGTAAGTGGCAGGGACTGGTGTGGAAAATGAGGTTTGGCATGTAAGGAGCCCGGCCAGTACAGGAAAGTGGCGGAGCCCTGAGTTTCAGGGTGACCTGGCTAGAATGGAGCCTTGTCCACCCTCTCTGTCAGGGTGAGTGGGTCAGGGCCTGAGGGCGGGGGTAGAGGGGGGGGCGATAGGAGCAGCTCCCTTCATCTACGCATCCCCCATTGCTCATTCAGCCCACAAAGCTTTATTGAGCACCTGCTATGTACCAAGCACTGCTCAAGGTGCTGAAGTCACAACAGCTAACACAACAGACAGAAATCTCTGTCCCCCTGAAGTTTACACTGTGGTGAGGAAAACAGCAGGACAGCAGTAAGTAGGAAGTGGATCAAATGGAGATAAATAAAGCAAGAGAGTCAGAAAGTGTGGAGGGGAGAGATTATTAGTAGGGGAGTTGCAATTTGATTTATTTATTTATTGAGACGGAGTCTTGCCCTGTCGCCCAGGCAGGAATGCAGTGATGCAATCTTGGCTTGGTGCAACCTCCGCCTCCCTGGTTCAAGCAATTCTTCTGCCTCAGCCTCCCAAGTAGCTGGGACTACAGGCACATGCCACCATGCCTGGCTAATTGTTTTTATTTTTTATTTTTATTTTTAGTTGAGACAGGGTTTCACTGTGTTGCCCAGGCTGGTCTTGAACTTCTGAGCTCAGGCAGACATCTCACCTCAACCTCCCAAAGTGCGAGGGTTACAGGTGTGAGCCACTGCACCTGGCCCATGGCCAGCTAATTTTTGTATTTTTAGTAGAGACATGGTTTCACCACGTTGGCCAGGCAGGTCACGAACTCCTGACCTCAAGCGATCTGCCAGCCTCAGCCTCCCAAAGTGCTGGGGTTACAGGCATGAGCCACCTCGCCCAGCTGGAGCCGCAATTTTGAACAGGGAAGTTGGAGAAGGCCTCCATGAAAAGGTGGTATTTGGTAGTTGAGCCATGTGGGTTTCTGAGGGAATAGCATTCCAAGCAGACAGAACAGTTCATTGCAAAGGCCCTGAGGCAAGAGTGAGCCTGGAGTGTCTGAGTGACAGTTCTGAGGCCCGTGTGGCTAGAATTCAGTGAGAAAGGGGAGAGAGTGGGAGGTGAGGGCAGAGAGGGAGCAAAGGGGTTGAGCATGCTGGTTCATGTCTGTAATCCCAGCACTTTGGGAGGCCAAGGCTGGAGGATCACTTGAGCCCAGGAGTTCAAGACCAGCCTGGGCAACACAGTGAGACCCTGTCTCTACCAAAAAAATTATAAAATACAAAAATTAGCCTCACATGGTGGCATGCACCTGTAGTCCCAGATACTAGGGGGGCTGAGGTGGGAGGATCACTTGGGCCTGCAGTGAGCCAAGATCATGCCACTGCACTCCAGCCTGAGTGACAGAGCCATACCTTGTCTCAAAAAGAGAAAGAGAGACGGAGAGAGAGAGAGCACTCAAAGGGGGTCAGATCATGCAATGCAAAACCTTTTAGGCCACAGTGAAGATTTAGGCTTTTCTCCGATTGAGAGGAGATCCACTGAAGAACGTGAGCTGACAGGTTTTGAGAGAATCCTGCCGGCTGCAGGGTGGGGAACTGTACAGAACAAGAAGCAGGGAGCCCAGTGAGGAAGCGACTGCAATGGTCCAGTGGGGAGGCAAGACAAGATGGTGGCCAGGTCAGCGCGGAGACACCGGCAGTGGGCCCAGGACTGCTGGCTGGGAGATTGTGCTTGGATGGGCATGGGGGAAGGAGGGATGGAGAAGGAAGGGCAGTGATAGGTTACCACAGTTAGCTTAGCACTAATGGCAATGCCACGCATTGTCCTAAGTGCTTTATTATTATTATTATTATTATTATTATTTTGAGACAGGGTCTTACTCTGTTACCCACGGTGGAGCGCAGTGGCACGATCTCGGCTCACTGCAATCTCCGCCTCCCAGGTTTAAGCAATTCTTCTGCCTCAGCCTCCCTAGTAGCTGGGATTAGAGGCACCCACCACTGTGCCCAGCTAATTTTTGTATTTTTAGAAGAGACGGGGTTTCACCGTGTTGGCCAGGCTTCTCTTGAACTCCTGATCTCAGGTGATCCGCTCGCCTTGGCCTCCCAAAGTGCTGGGATTATAGGTGTGGATTACAAGCCACCATGCCTGGCCCCAGCCTATTATTATTATTATTATTATTGTTGTTGTTATTATTATTTGAGACAGAGTCTCTCTCTGTTACCCAGGCTGGAGTGCAGTGGCACTATCTCAGCTGACTGCAACCTCTGCTGCCCGGATTCAAGGAATTCTCCCACCTCAGCCTCCCGAGTAACTGGGATTTCAGGTGCACACCACCACACCCAGCTAATTTTTGTATTTTTAGTAGAGACAGGGTGTCACTTTGTTGGCCAGGCTGGTCTGAAACGCCTAATCTCAAGTGAGCCGCCCATCTCGGCTTCCCAAAGTGCTGGGATTACAGGCATGAGCCACTGCACCAGTCCTGTCCTAAGTGCTTACATAGCCTGACTCATTTATTCCCCACAACTGCCCTTTTGGGGTAGGTACGATTATTTTCTCTCCATTTTACAGAGGGATAACAGGCACAGAGAGATTAAGTCACTTGCCCACAGTCACAGAGCCAGTAAGAAGAAGTGGTCAGATTTGGACCTAAAATGTTTGGCTGTGAAACCCATGCTCTTAACAGTAGCAGGAATCTCAGAGAAGGGTGTGAGTCCAGGGACAGAGTCGGCCCCTGAAAGACCCGAGCAGAGACCGCCTAGTGCAGGAGTGGGGGTGGTGACTCAGGCAGGGCTGGAGAAGACTCTGCTGTCTCGGATTTTCAAACTTAGGGAGGGGGCCGTGGGAGCCTGACGATGGTGACAGGGAGGAGGGCTCCATGTGGTCTCTGTTAATTAGAGATTGGTCCTGGCAGGGCGCCACCAAGGGAGGAGAGCGGGGCCAGCGAGCTGACAGGAGTGGCCCAAGAGAAGGGGCGACATGGAACCTAAAGTGGCTTGACAAGCCAAGGGGAGGGGCCCTGGAGCCCGGCGGAGCATGGAGAGGGATAGAGGGAGAACAAGTTTCGGGTGATAGTCCTCGGGCAGTGCCTGACTCGGCGGGGAGAGGGTGGGGGAAAGCCGCAGTGCGTGGCACATGGCAAGGCTGGAGGGAGAGGAGCCTGAAATTGACACGCGCATTCCCGGTAAGGGGGCGGGGCCTGGGGCGGGGCGGGGCCTGGGACAGGATATGGGGCGGGGCCGGCCCTGAGTTGGCGGGGTGTAGCCATGGCTGTGGAGTGCAGTGGCGCGATCTCCGCTTACTGCGACCTCCCCCTCCCAGGTTCAAGCGATTCTCCTGCCTCAGCCTCCCAAGTAGCTGAGATTGCAGGCGCCTGCCACCAGGTCCGGCTAATTTTCTTTTTGTATTTTTAGTAAAGACGGGGTTTCACTATTTTAGTCAGGCTGGTCTCAAACTCCTGACCTCGTGATCCGCCCGTTTTGGCCTCTCAAAGTGCTGGGATTACAGGCGTGAGCCACCGCGCCCGGCCCAGAGTCAGTCTTGGAATAGGGCTCCCTGGCGAGAGGCGCAGTGCGACGCCGTGCTCCCTGTCCCCACCCCAGCTCAGCCCAGCGAGAGGTGCAGCGTGTGCAGGCGGAGGGCAGGGCCGGCGCGGAGAGGGTGACCCTTGATCGTCGTAGGTTCCTCCCATGCAGTGCTCCCGGCTGGCCCGCTGGTTCTCGGGAAGGGCGTGACTCGTCCCGGGGGTGGACTCTAGGCTGAGGGGAGGGGTCCTGCGGTGGGCTTGGTCCCAAATTGACACGCGCCCCTCCCCATTCGTCCGCGGACCGTGGACTGTATTTTCAGCCCCGGACCAGATATGTCCCGGGGGCGTGGCCCTGTGTGAGGGGCGTGGCCTGGGGCGTGGTCAGGGACTGACATGTGCCCGCCCCGGCTCGCAGGAGGATCGTGGACCGCATGGACCGCGCGGGGGACGGCGACGGCTGGGTGTCGCTGGCCGAGCTTCGCTCGTGGATCGCGCACACGCAGCAGCGGCACATACGGGACTCGGTGAGCGCGGCCTGGGACACGTACGACACGGACCGCGACGGGCGTGTGGGTTGGGAGGAGCTGCGCAACGCCACCTATGGCCACTACGCGCCCGGTACGCGGCGAGCCCCCGACCCTGCTCCCCACACACCGTGACCCTGACCTTCTGGACTGCCTCGCTCTGAGAACCCTGAATCCATTTACCCAGAGTCCCTGGCCCCTGATTAGTCTCTACCCACTTTTATGATCCCATCACTTTCAGTTCCCCAGTCTCTCACTTCTGGCTTCTCTTCTTTGTTTTTCCTATTTGTTTGTTTTTCTGGTATTTAGCTGAATGCTAAAAACGATTTTTTTTCAAACATCAAGTCAGTATTAGGTGCTAAAAGCACCTGAACACACCCAAACAGGGACTTGAACCCTGGACCCTCAGATTAAAAGTCCAAAGTTCTACCAACTGAGCTACCCAGGTTCCCTTCAGGGTTTTTAATTCTGGGACCCACCGCCTCTATGACACCATGACTAGGGGACTAATGCCTCGTCATCCTGACCCCTGACCTCTGTGACCTCTCATCCTGAGACCCCCAAAGCCAGTTACCCTGCCCCTGACTCTCAGATCCCTCCTTTCTGTCCCAAGCTCCAGCCCCAGTGTCCCCCGCTCCGCCCCACAGGCAGCCCTTATTCTCTCCCTCCTCTCCTCTCTGTCCCTGGCACCAGCCTCCCTGTCCAGCCTGTCCTCCACAGGGCTCCAGGGGGTGGTCTTCACACCCAGCGCTAACTTTGCCCCTCCCTGGCTCATGGCTCTCCCTGGCCCCCCAGGAGACAATCCCACTCCTCAGCCAGGATGTCTCCACCTGCAGCTTTGTTTTTCTGCGTTTTCTGCACCGAATGGATCTTCCTGAACCCACCACACTCCTCAAACCTCTACCCTCTTCACATGTTCCTCTGATGACAATGCCCTTCCCCTCCTCTGCCAAACCATCTGAGTCCCTGTTATCACAGCGGCAGTCTGGAGCCAAATGGGCCACTGTCAACCCAAAGGCCACCATTCCTGGCTGCACACCCTTGGATCAGTTATTTCTTCTCTCTGAAAATCAGTTCTTGCATTTAGACAGTAGAATAAATGGGCCAGGCGCGGTGGCTCACGCCTGTAATCCCAGCACTTTGGGAGGCCGAGGCAGGCGGATCACGAGGTCAGGAGATAGAGACCATCCTGGCTAACACAGTGAAACCCCGTCTCTACTAAAAATACAAAAAATTAGCTGGGCGTGGTGGCGCATGCCTGTAGTCCCAGCTACTTGGGAGGCTGAGGCAGGAGAATTGCTTGAACCCAAGAGGCGGAGGTTGCAGTGAGCTGAGATCACACCACTCCACTCCAGCCTGGGCGACAGAGTGAGACTCCCTCTCAAAAAAAAAAAAGTCTGGGCGTGGTGGTTCATGCCTGTAATCCAAGCACTTTGGAGGCCAAGGCGGGCGGATCACCTGAGGTTGGGAGTTCAAGACCAGCCTGACCAACATGGTGAAACCCCGTCTTAAAAAAAAAAAAAAAAAAAGTACAGTAAATGGAAAAACCCACTGTACGTGCTTTTTGTGATGATTAAATGCAATATTGTACATGAAGAGCTTAGCGTATAATCTCTCACAAGTTAGCTAATTTATTGTGTGGATATGATATGTTATATAGCCCAGGTGCAATAGCTTACTCCTGTAATCCCAGCACCTTGGGAGGCTGAGGCAGGTGGATCACTTGAGGTCAGGAGTTTGAGACCAGCCTGGCCGACATGGAGAAACCCTGTCTCTACCAAAAAAAAAAAAAAAAACCCCTTAGCTGGGCATAATGGCATGCACCTGTAATCCCAGCTACTCTGGAGGCTGAGGCATGAGAATCACTTGAACCCAGGAGGCGGAAGTTGCAGTGAGCCGAGATCATGCCACCGCACTCCAGCCTGGGCGACAGAGGGAGAAAAACAAAATAATATAATGTTATATAATGTATTATTCATTATATACTTATATAATAAATATATATATATATACACAAATTATATATAACGTATCGATACGTACCTTTTTTTTTTTTTGAGACAGTTTTGCTCTTGTTGCCCAGGCTGGAGTGCAGTGGCGCTATCTTGGCTCACTGCAACCTACGCCTCCTGGGTCCAAGTGATTCTCCTGCCTCAGCCTCTGGACTAGCTGGGACTACAGGTGAGCGCCACCATGCCCAGCTAATTTTTTTTTTTTTTTTTTTTGAGATGGAGTTTTGCTCTTGTTACCCAGGCTGGAGTGCAATGGCACAATCTCGGGTCACCACAACCTCCGCCTCCTGGGTTCAGGCATTCTCCTGCCTCAGCCTCCTGAGTAGCTAGGATTACAGGCATGCGCCACTGTGCCCAACTAATCTTTTGTATTTTTAGTAGAGATGGGGTTTCACCATGTTGACTAGGCTGGTCTCGATCTCTTGACCTTGTGATCTGCCCGCCCCAACCTCCTAAAGTGCTGGGATTACAGGCGTGAGCCACCGCTCCCGGCCTAATTTTTGTATTTTTAGTAGAGATGGGGTTTCACCATGTTGGTCAGGGTGGTCTCGATCTCCTGACCTCGTGATCTGCCCGCCTCAGCCTCCCAAAGTGCTGGGATTACAGGCGTGAACCACCGCGCCCGGCCTATTGATATATACTTATTAACTCCACAGAAGTCTTTGTGCCCCAAGTAGGATTTACTTTGTCTTTGTTTTAACCTGCTTGGCACTTACTCATTTAAAGCTCATCTCACTGAGACCTGTCCTTCCCCAGGTGAAGAATTTCATGACTTGGAGGATGCAGAGACCTACAAGAAGATGCTGGCTCGGGACGAGCGGCGTTTCCGGGTGGCGGATCAGAATGGGGACTCGATGGCCACTCGGGAGGAGCTGACGGCCTTCCTGCACCCCGAGGAGTTCCCTCACATGCGGGACATTGTGATTGCTGTGAGTGGCGACTGGAGGACCCTGCCCCCCACACCCTTCCAGGGACCCAGGCTTCCGGTCCCAGGTCCTACTTCCCGGCGCCAACCTGGGGGCAGGTAGTCACCCAGCTGTCCTGCATCTTCCTAGGGAACCCAGGCCGCAAACGCACGTCAGGGGAGCGTGACCTTTCCCACCTCCACTCCCAGACCCTTGGGGTCTGATCTCTCCTCATCAGGCCTCCCCCTCCCTGCGCTCGCATTTGGGGTCCGGGCCCCCAGCCTTCCCTCAGACAGACACATCCGCATTCCCAGAAGTGCCTCAGGAGCCCCAACCCCAGCTGAGCCCCAGGAAATCCTCAGCCCCCCATGTGGTTCCTCATCTTCTCTTTTTTGTGAGATAGAGTTTCGCTCTTACTGCCCAGGTTGGAGTGCAGTGGCCCGATCTCAGCTCACCGCAACCTCCGCCTCCCAGATTCAAGCAATTCTCCTGCCTCAGCCTCCTGAGTAGTTGGGACTACAGGTGTGCATCACCACACCCGGCTAATTTTTGTATTTTTAGTAGAGACGGGGTTTCTCCATGTTGGCCAGGGTGGTTTCAAACTCCTAACCTCAAGATCCACCCACCTCAGCCTCCCAAAATGCTGGAATTCCAGGTGTGAGCCACCGTGCTTGGCCTATTCCTTTATATATATATTTATGTGTATATATGTGTATATATATATGTGTGTGTGTGTATATATATATATATATATATATATTTTTTTTTTTTTTTGCCAAAACGTGCTTTGTTCTTTTCTTTTCTTTTTTGAGATGGCGTTTTTCTCTCGTCACCCAGGCTGGAGTGCGATCTCGGCTCACTGCAACGTCCATCTCCCAGGTTCAAGTGAATCTTCTGCCTCAATCTCCCAAGTAGCTGGGATTATAGGCATGCACCACCACACCTGGCTAATTTTGTTTTTTGTTTTGTTTTGTTTTGTTTTTGAGACAGAGTTTCACTCTCTCACCCAGGCTGGTGTGCAGTGGCATGATCTTGGCTCACTGCAACTTCCGCCTCCTGGGTTCAAGCAGTTCTGCCTCTGCCTGCTGAGTAGCTGGGATTACAGGTGTGCCAGCACGCCTGGCTAATTTTTTTTGCATTTTTAGTAGAGACGGGGTTTCACCATGTTGGCCAGGCTGGTCTTGAACCCCTGACCTCAGGTGATCCATCCACCTCAGCCTCCCAAAGTACTAGGATTACAAGTGTGAATCACCACGCCTGGCAATTTTGTATTTTTTTTTTTAAGTAGAGAAGGGGTTTCACCATATTGGCCAGGCTAGTCTTGAACTCCTGACCTGAGGCAATCTGTCCACCTCAGCCTTCCAAAGGGCTGGGATTACAGGCGTGAGCCAATGTGCCTGGCTCCAAAATGTGCTTTGTTCTACAAAGTAAGACTTTTTTTCTTTCCTTCCTTTTTTTTTTTTTTTTTTTTTTTTGAGACAGGGCCTCACTCTGTCACCCAGGCTCTAGGGCAGTGGCTGGATCTCAGCTCACTGCAACCTCAAACTCCTGGGCTCAAGTGATCCTCGCACTTCAGCCTCCCAAGAAGCTGGGACCACCAGGCACACGCCACCATGTCTGGCTAATTTTTAAATGTTGTGTAGAGACAGGGTCTCAGCATGTTGCCCGGGCTAGTCTTGAAATCCTGGACTCGAGCAATCCTCCCACTTCAGCCTCACAAAGTGCTGGAATTACAGGCATGAGCCACCATGCCTGACCCACAGGCTTACAGTGAATGAGTTTGGACTTAAAGGGGGGAACAAAAGTCATTTTGCTAAAGAAAGGCACAAAAAACAAGGAAGAGAGGTGTCGAGTGTGTCAGAAGAACCCTCAAAGTGCACCATGTTCACACATAAAGCAGACATAGGCGCCGGGTGCGGTGGCTCACACCTGTAGTCCCAGCACTTTGGGAGGCCAAGGCGGGGGGATCATGTGAAGTCAGGAGTTTGAGACCAGCCTGGCCAACATGGTGAAACCTGGTCTCTACTAAAAAATACAAAAATTAGCTGGGTGCGGTGACAGGTGCCTGTAATCCCAGCTACTCGGGAGGCTGAGGCAGGAGAATTGCTTGAACCCAGGAGGCAGAGGTTGCAGTGAGCCGAGATTGTGCCACTGCACTCCAGCCTGGGAGACAGAGTAAGAGTCCGTCTCAAAAAAATAAAATAAAAAGGCCACACGAGGTGGCTCACACCTGTAATCTCAGCACTTGGTTTTGGGAGGCCGAGGTGGGTGGATCACGAGGTCAAGAGATCAAGATCATCCTGGCTAACATGGAGAAACCCCGTCTCTACTAAAAATACAAAAATTAGTCAAGCGTCTTGGCTCGCGCCTGTAGTCCCAGCTACTGGGGAGGCTGAGGCAGGAGAATCGTTTGAACCCGGGAGGTGGAGGTTGCAGTGAACCGAGATCATGCCACTGCATTCCAGCCTGAGTGACAGAGCGAGAGTCTGTCTCAAAAATAAAATACAATAATAAAAAGAAAGGATAGACAGAAAGAAACAAAGAAAGAAAGAGAGAGAGAGAAAGCAAGCAGAGGTCGGTTCTCGGCTCTGCTAAACGTGAAGGAGCTTTTCCCCTTCGAGGGGGTTTGCTGGGGCTTAAGTTTTTAGGGACCCAGATCAGCTCTCCTTGTGTGCAACACAGCTGTGCATCGCTGGATACTGGGGCCCCCGGGCTCTCGCCCCCAGGATGCAGGTAGTGCCTGTTTCATCATAACATCCCAGAAAGCCCCCACATTTCCCACATGCTGCCTGTGGAGACTGCCTGCCCCCCACAGCTGACTGGAGCTCAATTTCCAAGAAAACCTCACACTCTTAACCCAGGGGTCCAGTCTCCTCCAGGGGCCAGGGGCATCGCCCTCAGCCTCAATGCCTCTCTCTTCCCAGGAAACCCTGGAGGACCTGGACAGAAACAAAGATGGCTATGTCCAGGTGGAGGAGTACATCGGTGAGTGCGCCCCTGTTTCCTCCCGGGACGCCTCTCCTCTCTCGCGCAAGGCAGGGTTGGTGGGAGCAGCCAGATGTACATCACTCATCAGGGAGCAGTGGTTCTCAGACATGGGGGCAGGGGCGCTGCTTGAGTTCATGCAGCCACCCAACATTTATTGAGCACCTGCTGTGTGCCAGGCCCAGGAAACAGTTATTGAGCACCTACTGCATATGGGCTACAGTTGAATTACAGCAGGGTGGAGGCTACAGCAGATAATAACACAGAAAAAGTCCCTTCTTGAGGGTCTGGAGTTTTTTTTTGTTTGTTTGTTTTTTTGAGATGGAGTTTCGCTCTTGTCACCCAGGCAGGAGTGCAATGGCACAATATCTCTGCTCACTGCAACCTCCGTCTCCCAGGAGAATCTCAAGCGATTCTCCTGCCTCACCCTCCCGAGTGACTGGGATTACAGGCATGCGCCACCACGCCCAGCTAATTTTGTGTTTTTAATAGAGCGGGGGTTTCTCCATGTTGGTCAGGCTGGTCTCGAACTCCCGACCTCAGGTGATCCACCCACCTTAGCCTCCCAAAGTGCTGGGATTACAGGTATGAGCCACCGCGCCCCGCTGGGGTTCTGGAATTTCTACAAAATCAAGGCTTAGGGACTGTGTTTAGTGTAGGTGGGGGGTCGGGAGGCTGGTCTTGAACTTGCGTCTGCACAGCGAACACTTTGCTTGCTGTTACATGGGATGTTGGGGGAACGCGCACAAGAACCCCGAGTTCTCCCTGGGTCCCTGCCACTGTCCCTGCCCCTAGGGGGCAAAAAACTTAGTCAAGGAGAAGGCAAACAAGGAATTTTTGTTTGTTTGTTTGAGACAGAGTCTTGCTCTGTCGACAAGGCTGGAGTGCAGTGGTGTGATTTCGGCTCACTGCAACCTCCACCTCTTGGGCTCAAGCGATTCTCCTGCCTCAGCCTCCTGAGTAGCTGGGATTACAGGCACCCACCACCATGCCTAGCTAATTTTTGTATTTTTAGTGGACACAGGATTTCACCATGTTGGCCAGGGTGGTCTGGAACTCCCAACCTCAGGTGATCTGCCCATCTGATCTGCCCATCTCGGCCTCTCAAAGTGCTGGGATTACAGGCGTGAGCCACCATGCCCAGCCAGGAATATTTTTTAGGTTTGAAACCTTCTGCATTCATATCCTTTCTATACAGGCATGAGAAACCATTTTTCTTTCTTTCTCTCTCTTTCTTTCTTTCTTTTTCTTTCTTTCTTTCTCTTCCTCTCTCTCTCTGTCTCTCTTTCTGTCTGCCTGTCTGTGTCTCTCTTTCTCTCTTTCGTTATTAAATAGAGATGTGGTCTCACTATATTGTCCAGGCTGGCCTAGAACTCCTGGGCTTAAGCAGTCCTCCCACCTTGACCTCCCAAAGAGCTGGGATTACAGGCATGAGTCACCACACCCAGCTGAGAGAACAATTTTTCTTTTTTTTTTTTGAGACGGAGTCTGGCTCTGTTGTCCAGGCTGTAGTGCAGTGGCACGATCTCGGCTCATGGCATCCTCCGCTGCCAGGGTTCAAGCAATTCCCCTGCCTCAGCCTCCTGAATAGCTGGGACTAAAGGCACACACCACCACACCCGGCTTATTTTTTTTGTATTTTAGTAGAGACAGGGTTTCACCATGTTGGCCAGGATGGTCTCGATCTCCTGACCTCGTGATCTGCCTGCCCCAGCCTCCCAAAGTGCTAGGATTATGGGCGTGAGCCACCATGCCCAGCCAACAATTTTTTTTTTTCTTAAGAGATGGGGTCTTGGCCCGGTGCGGTGGCTCAGGCCTGTAATCCCAGCACTTTGGAAGGCCAAGGCGGGCGGATCATGAGGTCAGGAGTTTGAGAACAGTTTGACCAATATGATGAAACCCCGTCTCTACCATTAATACAAAAATTAGCCAGGCATGGTGGTGCACACCTGTAGTACCAGCTACTCAGGAGGCTGAGGTAGAAGAATCGCTTGAACTCGGGAGGTGGAGGTTGCAGTGAGCCGAGATCTCACCACTGCACTCCAGCCTGGGCAATAAGAGTGAAACGGTCTAAAGAAAAGAAAAAAAGGAGAGAGAGAAAGAAAGAAGGAAGAAATTGATCAATCATTCAATCAAATGAATTTCACCTGTAACAAATGATTGCTTTTTAAGTCAGGTTTTGTTACTAATTCCATTGAAACAGGAGACAGCTGAGGCCAGGGAGAGGGTCGTGAGTTGCTCCAGGGCCTGGGTCAGGAAGTATCGGAGCCGGGATAGGCCCCCAGCTCCACTAGACTCCCAGAGCTGCGCCTGACCTTGTGCCCTCTGTCCCGGTCCCAGCGGATCTGTACACAGCCGAGCCCGGGGAGGAGGAGCCGGCGTGGGTGCAGACGGAGAGGCAGCAGTTCCGGGACTTCCGGGATCTGAACAAGGACGGCCACCTGGACGGGAATGAGGTGGGCTACTGGGTCCTGCCCCCCGCCCAGGACCAGCCCTTGGTAGAAGCCAACCACCTGCTGCACGAGAGCGACACAGACAAGGTGCAGTGACGGGGCCATGGAGGAGCGGGTGGGCAGCGCCCAGAAATGAGCGCGACCTGGGCCTGCAGCTGGGGGTCCCTGTTAGGTGGGATAAAAAAAGAGGGACAGGCAGGGCGAGGTGGCTCACACCTGTAATCCCAGCACTTTGGGAGGCCGAGGCGGGCAGATTACCTGAGGTCGGGAGTTCGAGACCAGCCTGACCAACAGGGAGAAATCCCATCTCTATAAAAAATACAAAATTAGCCAGGTGTGGTGGCGCATGCCTGTAATCCCAGCTATTCGGGAGGCAGAGGCAGGAGAATTGCTTGCACCTGGGAGGCGGAGGTTGCGGTGAGCCGAGATGGCACCGTTGCACTTCAGTCTGGGTGACAAAGTGAGACTTTGCCTCAAAAAAAAAAAAAAGACACAGACACAGAGGAAGAGAGGACAGAGACCCAGAGAGAGAGAGGGAAACAGAGACCCAGAGAGAGGGGAGCAGAGACCCAGAGAGGGGGGAACAGAGACCCAGAGAGAGGGGGGGACAGAGACAGAGAGGGGAGCAGAGACCCAAAGAGAGAGGGAAACAGAGACCCAGAGAGGGGGGAACAGAGACCCGGGGTGGGGGACAGAGACCCAGAGAGAGGGGAGCAGAGACCCAGAGAGGGGGGAACAGAGACCCAGAGAGAGGGGGGGACAGAGACAGAGAGGGGAGCAGAGACCCAAAGAGAGAGGGAAACAGAGACCCAGAGAGGGGGGAACAGAGACCCGGGGTGGGGGACAGAGACCCAGAGAGAGGGGAGCAGAGACCCAGAGAGGGGGGAACAGACCCGGGGGGGGGACAGAGACAGAGAGGGGAGCAGAGACCCAGAGAGCGGGGAACAGAGACCCGGAGTGGGGGACAGAGACCCAGAGAGAGGGGAGCAGAGACACAGAGAGAGAGGGGGACAGAGACCCAGAGAGAGGGGAGCAGAGACACAGAGAGAGAGGGGGACAGAGACCCAGAGAGGGGAGCAGGGACCCAGAGAGAGAGGGGGACAGAGACCCAGAGAGAGGATGACAGAGACCCAGAGAGAGGGAGACAGAGACCCAGAGAGAGGGGAGCAGAGACACAGAGAGAGAGGGGGACAGAGACCCAGAGAGGGGGGAACAGAGACCCAAAGAGAGAGGGAAACAGAGACCAGGGGTGGGGGACAGAGACCCAGAGAGAGGGGAGCAGAGACCCAGAGAGAGAGGGGGACAGAGACCCAGAGAGGGGGGAACAGAGACCCAGAGAGAAGGGGGAGCAGAGACCCAAAGAGAGAGGGAAACAGAGACCCAGAGAGAGAGGGGAACAGAGACCCAGAGAGAGAGGGGAACAGAGACCCAGAGAGAGGAGGACAGAGACCCAGAGAGAGAGGGACAGAGACCCAGAGAGAGGGGGACAGAGACCCAGAGAGAGGAGGACAGAGACCCAGAGAGAAGGGTCCCAGGAACGTGGGGACACACTTGGCTGCAGGGAGGGCTTTTGAAAGCAGGGCGTGTTGTCCCCTCTGAGCTGTGGCCCTCCCTCCAGGACGGGCGGCTGAGCAAAGCGGAGATCCTGGGGAACTGGAATATGTTTGTGGGCAGCCAGGCCACCAACTACGGCGAGGACCTGACCCGGCACCACGACGAGCTGTGAGCCCCATGTGCCCACTATAGCCTCGCGGGTGCGTGGTGACCTGAGTGGGGGCCGCCGTGGTCCAGCCCCTCCCTGTCCAGGCCCCGCAGGAGGCAGATGCAGTCCCTGGCGTCCCCTGCCCTCGGGCTCTCACGGACCCCCTGGGTGGCCTTCTGTCCCTGTGACACCCCCAGCCCCAGGAGGGGCCCTCACCATCCCAGAGGATAAGTGACACCTATTTCTGACTGGCCCAGTCTCCCAGCCCAGACCTGGAGACCCTGGCCCCAAGCTCAGCCCCTGAGAACTTCCACCAACCCCTCTGGCTCCCAATCTGAGCCTCCACCACACAGACTGAGAAACTCCCCCGGCCCTGCCCTCTCCTGACTGGCCCTGGGGCACCTCCTCTCTGCCAGGAGCCAATAAAAGGCAGCAGCGGGAACTTTCGTGTCTGTCTGTGTGTCTGTCTGTCTCTGTGAAGGGTAGAGGGGCCCTGGAGATGGTTTGGGGGCTGAGGCACACAGTCGGGGACCAGGCATTTGAAGGAGGCGTGCTGGGTACTGGCAGGGTTGGAGGGCATTCTTAGGTACAAAAAAGAAAACATGGCCGGGCGCGGTGGCTCACACCTGTAATCCCAGCACTTTGGGAGGCTGAGGTGGGCGGATCACGAGATCAGGAGTTCAAGACCAGTCAGGTCAACATAGTGAAACCCCGTTTCTACTTAAAATATAAAATATTAGATTAGCCGGGTGTGGTGGCGGGCACCTGTAATCCCAGCTGCTCTTCTGCTACTGAGGCAGAGAATCGCTTCAACCCAGGAGGCAGAGGTTGCAGTGAGCTGAGATCGTGCCACTGCACTCCAGCCTGGGTGACACAGCAAGACTGTCTCAAACAAAAAGAAAAAAAGCCTGGAGTCTGCAGCACACAAACCAGACAGGAAGCCCTGCCCTCTTAGAGCTCCAGTTCTGTAGGGAAGAAGAGACACAGCGACCTAAAATATGGCATGGAGTGACAGACGCTGTGAAGCAGGGAGGTGGGTAGCTGCGTGGCAGTATTCTGATGACTGAGTGGCAGGGAAAGGTCTCGGTGGTAAATGGTGTGAAGGAGGGAGCCATGGAGAGTTCTGGAGGGAGAGCATTCCAGAGAGAGAAGAGTAAGTAAAATGGCCCTGAGGCAGGAGTGAGCCTGACGTAGCAGCATCGGCAAGGAGGCTAGGGTGGCTGGAAGGGAATGAGCCAGGGGAAGAGGGTTGGAACTGAGAGAAGATGAGGCATGGGTTCGGACTGTGCAGGCCCCTGCAGGCAGGTCATGGTGGTCCCTGTTTGGTCGGACAAGACAGAGATGGACAGAGACCTGGAGAGCAGAGGACAGAGACCTAGAGAGACAGGGAGACAGAGACCCAGAGAGAGGGGGACAGAGACCCAGAGAGACAGGGAGACAGAGACCCAGAGAGAGAGGGGGACAGAGACTCAGAGAGAGGGGGACAGAGACCCAGAGAGAGAGGGAGACAGAGACCCAGAGAGAGAGGGGGACAGAGACCCAGAGAGAGAGGGGGACAGAGACCCAGAGAGACAGGGAGACAGAGACCCAGAGAGAGGGGGACAGAGACCCAGAGAGAGGGGGACAGAGACCAAGAGAGAGAGGGGGACAGAGACCCAGAGAGAGAGGGGGACAGAGATCCAGAGAGAGAGGGACAGAGACTCAGAGAGACAGGGGGACAGAGACCCAGAGAGAGTGAGGGACAGAGATCCAGAGAGAGAGGGGGACAGAGACCCAGAGAGTGGGGGGACAGAGACCCAGGGAGACAGGGAGACAGAGACCCAGAGAGAGGGGGACAGAGACCCAGAGAGAGAGGGACAGAGACTCAGAGAGAGGGGGGCAGGGATCCAGAGAGAGAGGGGGACAGAGACCCAGAGAGAGAGGGGGACAGAGACTCAGAGAGAGAGGGGGACAGAGACCCAGAGAGAGAGGGACAGAGACTCAGAGAGAGGGGGACAGAGACCCAGAGAGAGAGGGGGACAGAGACCCAGAGAGAGAGGGGGACAGAGACCCAGAGAGAGAGGGACAGAGACTCAGAGAGAGGGAGACAGAGATCCAGAGAGAGAGGGGGACAGAGACCCAGAGAGAGAGGGACAGAGACCCAGAGAGAGAGGGGGACAGAGACTCAGAGAGAGGGGGACAGAGACCCAGAGAGACAGGGAGACAGACCCAGAGAGAGGGGGACAGAGACCCAGAGAGAGAGGGGGACAGAGACCCAGAGAGAGAGGGGGACAGAGACCCAGAGAGAGAGGGGGACAGAGACCCAGAGAAAGGGGGCCAGAGACTCAGAGGGGGACAGAGACCCAGAGAGAGAGGGGGACAGAGAGCCAGAGAGACAGGGAGATGGAGACCCAGAGAGAGGGAGACGGAGACCCAGAGAGAGGGGGACAGAGACCCAGAGAGAGGGGGACAGAGACCCAGAGAGACAGGGAGACAGAGACCCAGAGAGAGGGGGACAGAGACCCAGAGAGACAGGGAGACAGAGACCCAGAGAGAGGGGGACAGAGACCCAGAGAGAGGGGGACAGAGACCCAGAGAGAGGGAGACAGATCAGAAAGAGAAGAGGATAGAGACAGAGTATTTGAGTTCACGCCTGTGATCCCAGCACTGTGGGAGGCCAAGGCGGTTGGATCACCTGAGGTTGGGAGTTCAAGACCAGCCTGACCAACATGGTGAAACCCCATCTTTAAAAAAAACAAAAAAAATCATGAATTAATTTTAAAAAAGGAAATTCGAGAACAGGCAAAACTAACCTGGGGATTAGAACTCATATTTAGTAGATTTTTTTTCCCTTCTTGGGAAAAGAGATAGACATAACCCAGGGTTAGACTGTAAACCTATAGACAGTTTGGAGAGAAATGACATCTTCATAATAGTAAGTTTACCAATTTATGAACATGGTATATCTCCACATTGCTTTAAGTCTTTTAATGATCTCATCAGTGTTTTGTAGTTTTCAGTGTAAAGGTCTTATTTGTTGCTGTTAAATTAATCCCTAAGTATCTTGGGGTTTTTCTCTGCTATAGCAAATGAAAATGCTTTTTAACTTCATATTTCAAGTTTTTGCTTCCATTATATAAAATAGGATTATTCTGATATTAATATGCTGTGAACTTGCCAAATGTACTTACTAGTTCTGGAATTTCCATGTTATTATTTTTATTTATTTTTATTTTTATTTTTATTTTTTGAGACAAAGTCTCACTCTGTCACCCAGGCTGGAGTGCAGTGGCACAATCTTGGCTGACTGCAACCTCAGCCTCCTGAGTAGCTGGTATTACAGGCGTGTGCCACCACACCCAGCTAATTTTTGTATTTTTAGTAGAGACGAGGTTTCACCATGTTGGTCAGGCTGGTCTCGAACTCCTCACCTCACGATCCACCCGCCTTGGCCTCCCAAAGTGCTGGGATTACAGGCATGAGCCACCTTGCCCGGCTTTATTCTTTTTATTATTGTATTTATTGACATTTCCTATCTTTTATGCATTATAAACATTTAGATTCTTGAGTATAGTTATAGTAGCTATTATAAATTTGTGTGTGTGTGTGTGTGTGTGTGTGTGGTCTCTTGCAGTACTGAGATCACAGCTCATTGTAGCCTTGATCTCCCTGGCTCTAGTGATCCTCCCACTTCAGCCTCCCGAGTAGCTGGGACTATAGTTGCATACCGCCAAGCTGGACTAAATGTTTTTTGAAACAGTCTTGCTCTGTCATCTAGGCTGGAGTACAGTGGGATAATATTGGATCACTACAACTTCTACCTTCCGGGTTAAGGTAATTTTTGTGCCTCAGCCTCCCAAGTAGCTGGGACTGCAGGAGCCCACCACCACATCCAGCTAATTTTTTGTATTTTTTGGTAGAGACAGGGTTTTGCCATGTTGGCAAGCTATCTTGAACTCCTGGCCTCAAGTGAACCGCCTGCCTCGGCCTCCCAAAGTGCTGAGATTACAGGTGTGGGCCACTGTGTCCAGCCATGCTGGGCTAATTTTTTTTTTTTTAATAAAGACCTTCAAAGCTACCACAAATTAACATACTGGGCTAATTTTAAATTTTTTGTGGGATGACGTTTCACTATGTTGCCCAGGATGGTTTTAGAACTCTGGGACTCAAGCGATCTTCCAGCCTCGGCCTCCCCAGTTACTGGAATTACAGGTGTGAGCCTCTGCACTCAGCTGATGATTGGCTATTTAAAAAAAAATTTGTTTTGAGATGGAGTCTTGCTCTGTCACCAGTGTGGAGTCTAATTTTTTTTTTTCTTTTTTTTTTTTGAGACAGCGTCTCGCTCTTTCACCCAGGCTGGAGTGCAGTGGCGCAATCTCAGCTCATTACAACCTCCGCCTCCCGAGTTCAAGCGATTCTCCTGCCTCAGCCTCCCAAGTAGCTGGGACTACAGGCACACGCCACCACGTCCAGTTAATTTTTGTATTTTTAGTAGAGATGGAGTTTCACCATGTTGGCCAGGATGGTCTCAATCTCTTGACCTCATGATCCATCCGCCTCGGCCTCCCAAAGTGCTGGGATTACAGGCATGAGCCACTGTGGACCGCCTCACTATTTTTATTCTTTTTTTTTTTTTTAAGAGACGAGGTTTCCCCATGTTGGCCAGGCTGGTCTCCAACTCCTGAACTGAGGTGATCTGCCCTCCTCGGCCTCCCAAAGTACTGGGATTACAGGCATGAGTCACCACACCCGGCCTATTTTCATTCTTAAATTTAAATTTAAAAAAAATTTTTTGAGACAGGGTTTCACTCTGTCACCCAGGCTGGAGTGCAGTGGAAAAATCATGGCTTACTGCAGCCTTGAACTCCTGGGCTCAGGTGATCCTCTCACCTCAGACTCCTGAGTAGCATGGGCCATTAGACACAGCAAGATTTTTTTTTTTTTTTTTTTTTTTTTTAGAGACGAGGTTTTGCCATGTTGCCAAGCTAGTCTTGAGCTCCTGGGCTCAAATGATCCTCCTGCCTCGGCCTCCCAAAGTGCTGGGATTGCAGGCTTGAGCCATTGTGCCTGACCGATAGCTATTTATTTATTTATTTATTTTATTTCTAATAGCTATTTTTAAAACCTTCTGATTCTAACGTGGGTCATTTCAGGTCTCATTGATTGTATTTTCACTTGAGAATGGGTCATATTTTCTGTTTTTTTGTTTCGTTTTTTTCCATATTGGGTAAATTAGGTTGTGTAGTAGGAACTCTGGAACCTGTTACGTTCCTCTCGAGAATCTTGAATTTTATTCTCCCTAAGCAATCCTTTAAAACTTGGCTGCACTCTGACTGAACTCTCTCTCCTGGGAGACTTGTAGCTCAAATTTCAGTTCACTTCTCTTTTTTGAGGGGGAGCGGTTCAGCTGGGCTCTTCGGTGTGTACCCATGCAGTCAGATGTGGTTCAGAGTCAGCTAGATAGTTGAGTAGAGTTTATATAAACTATTCGGGGTACCCCCTCTCCATCTTCTCTTTTCCAGGATTTATCACCTTCCCTTTGCTGTAATTCCTTAAGCTAGGAAGACTGGATTTTCCTCTCGTGTGTTGTTTTTTTTTATAGAGACAGGGTTTCTCCATGTTGGTCAGGCTGCTCTTGAACTCCTGACCACAGGTGATCCGCCCGCCTCAGCCTCCCAAAGTGCTGGGATTACAGGCATGAGCCACCGCGCCCAGCTGGTTTCTATTTTTTCCAGAATTTATAACTGTTATCCGTGTGAAGGGGCTGGAATTTGAATCCAAGTGCGTCTGACTCCAAGCTTTTTAGTATGATAACATTCTGCCCCCTAGTGGCTGGACGTGGAAAACTGGTTTGTGTGGGAGGAGGGGCATACTGGTGTAAATCTCTGAGGGCTGCACGTTTGAAAACATTGTTTATCGAAAACAATACCCACACATAGCAACAAACAATACCCACACATAGCCACAAATTACGTGCATAGAACAGCTTTATGGTGAAAAACTGCCCAGAACCCTGTCACACTTAGTGCCTATCTCCAGAATTTTTTTGCTTTTAAAATACTCTTGCACATTTTATTTAAAAATATTGGCCACACACTCACAGGATGGAAAACCCTAAATATACAGGATGCTATAAGCTAAAAACGCCTTCAACCAAGTTCGCCTCTTCACAGACAGACAGTGTTTCCTGCCAGGGAGAATCTACACAGACTTCAGCAAATATGTACAAATTATTTTTTTCTTCTTTTTTTGAGACGGAGTTTCGCTCGTTACCCAGACTGGAGTGCAATGGCGCGATCTCGGCTCACCGAAACCTCCGCCTCCTGGGTTCAGGCAATTCTCCTGCCTCAGCCTCCTGCATAGCTGGGATTACAGGCGTACACCACCATGCCCAGCTAATTTTTTTGTATTTTTAGTAGAGACGGGGTTTCACCATGTTGACCAGGATGGTCTCGATCTCTTGACCTCGTGATCCACCCGCCTCCGCCTCCCAAAGTGCTGGGATTACAGGCGTGAGCCACCGCTCCCGGCCTCTTCTTATTTTTTTTTAGACAGAGTCTCACCCTGTTGCCCAGGCTGGAGTACAGTGGAGCGATCTCGGCTCACTGCAACCTCTGCTTCCTGAGATCAAGTGATTCTCCCGTCTCAGCCTCCTGAGTAGCTGGGATTACAGGCATGCGCCCCCACGTCCAGCTAACTTTTGTATTTGTACTAGAGATGGGGTTTCACCATGTTGGCCAGGCTGGTCTCGAACTCCTGATCTCAGGTGATCCGCCCACCTTGGCCTCCCAGAGTGCTGGGATTACAGGCATGAGACACTGCACCTAGTTGTTTTTCTTCTTTTTAATGGGAATAAGAGCTGGTGACAATGTTTTTATCTTTCTTGTTTCTCTTAACAGTATTCTTTTTAAAGTCAGACTCCTCAAACTTTTACATTTTAAACCTATTTATTTATTTATTTATTTATTTTTAAGACAGGGTCTCACTCTCACCTAGGCTGGAGTGCACAGTCTTGGCTCACTGTAGCTGCTGCCTCCTGGGTTCAAGCAGTTCTCCCACCTTGGCTTCCTGAGAAGCTGGGATTACAGGCCTGTGCCACCATGCCTGACTAGTAGATTTTTCATTGAGGTGATTAAGAATACATTTTGAGGACCGAGTGCGGTGGTTCATGCCTGTAATTCTAGCACTTTGGGAGTCCGAAGCAGGAGGATTGCTTGAGGCCAGGAGTTCAAGACCAACCTGGCCAACATAGTGAGACTCTCCCCTATCTCTTAAAAAAAAAAAGTCGGGGGGGGCAGGGCACAGTGGCTCATGCCTGTAATCCCAGCACTTTGGGAAGCCGACGTGGGTCAGTCACTTGAGGGCAGGAGTTCGAGACCAGCCTGGCCAGATGGTGACACCCCGTCTCTACTAAAAATAAAAAAATTAGCCAGGCATGATGGTACATACCTGTAGTTCCAGATACTTGAGAGGCCGAGGCATGAGAATCACTTGAACCTGGGCGGTGGAGGCTGCAATGAGCTGAGATCTTGCCATTGCATTCCCATTGCAGCCTGGGCAACAGAGCGAGACTGTCTCAAAAAAAAAAAGAAAAGAAAGAAAGAAACAGCCTATCGGCCTCTAGGAGGACCCAAATATTACCCTGACCCAAAGATAACCAGTATCCTGACTGCTAACGGCCTAGTTTTACCTGTTAATTTACAGAAATAGATTCATGCTGTGGCACTCAGAAGCATTTGGGAGACCATTCCTTCTTTTCCCCTGCTGCATGGTACGCCACAGTCAACTACACGCTGTTCCCCCATCCTACAGCTAATAAACTTTGGGGCTTTTTCCAGCTTGGGGCCATTACATATGAAGCTTCTGTGAACATCCTGGCTCATGGTTGGTTGGTTTTTTGAGAAGGAGTCTTGCTCTGTCACCCAGGCTGGAGTGCAGTGGCACAATCTAGGCTCACTGCAACCTCTGCCTTCAAAGTTCAAGCAATTCTCCTGCCTCAGGCTCCCGTGTAGCTGCGACTACAGGTGCCCACCACCACGCTCAGCTAATTTTTTGTATTTTTAGTAGTGATGCGGTTTCACCATGTTGGCCAGGCTAGTCTCGAACTCCTGACCTCATGTGATCCACCCATCTAGGCCTCCCAAAATGCTGGGATTACAGGCGTGAGCAACCGTGCCCGGCCTGCTTTTTTTAGGACACAGTCTCACTCTGCCACTCGGGCCGGGGTGCTGTGGCATTCTCTCAGCTCACTGCAAGCGATTCTCATACTTCAGCCTCCCTAGTAACTGAGATTACAGGCGTTCGTCACCATGCCCAGCTAAATTTTTTTTTGTTTTTTTTGATACAGAGTCTCCCCGTCGCCAGGCTGCAGTGCAGTGGCACGATCTTGGCTCACTGCAACCTCCGCCTCCCAGGTTCAAGCAATTCTTCTGCCTCAGCCTCCCAAGTAGCTGCGATTACAGGCCCCTGCCACCATGCCCAGCTAATTTTTTTTTTGTATTTTTAGTAGAGACAGGGTTCCACTGTGTTAGCCAGGATGGTCTCAATCTCCTGACCTTGTGATCCGCCTGCCTTGGCCTCCCAAAGTGCTGGGATTACAGGCATGAGCCACCGCGCCTGGCCTAATTTTTGTATTTTTAATAGAGATGGGGTTTCACCGTCTTGTCCAGGCTGATCTCAAACTCCTGGGATCAAGCGATCCTCCTACCCTTTTATGAAAATTTGGGCATGAGCCACTGCGCCCGGCCATCCTAGCTGGTGTTTTGCTGAGCATCTTTGCATGTCTTTGGGGTACGTACACAGGAGTGAGGTAGTGGAGAACCAGTTAGGCACATTTGTTAGCATTAATAGATATTGCCAATTCATTTCCCCAGGTGACCTGCCCACCAGCTTGGTAGACAAGTTCCCGTTTCTCAACATGCTGACCAACGCTTGTCAGAAGAAACTTTAGAACTGGCTTTGCTTTTAGTTCTTCCATTAGTGACCTCCCCACTTCCAGATCAGCAGATCAAATCCCCATGCTGTTGACAACATGCTGGGAGCCAGGCAGCCAGGTGGAGCTTCTAACTGATGTCAGATCTTCTGATATTTTAAAAGCTGAGATACAATTAACAGGCCATAAAATTAACCCTTGGCCAGGCGTGGTGGCACATGTCTGTAATCCCAGCTACTTGGGAGGCTGGGGCAGGAGAATCTCTTGAATCTGGGAGGCGGAGGTTGCAGTGAGCCGAGATTGTGCCACTGCACTCCAGCCTGGCGACAGAGTGACACTCCATCTCAACAAAACAAAACAAAATAAAGCCAGGTGTGGTGGTGAGTGCCTGTAATCTCAGTCAGTCGGGAGGCTGAGTCAGAAGAATCCCTTGAACCTGGGAGGCAGAGGTTGCAGTGAGCTGAGAGATTGTGCCACTGCACTCCAGCCTGGGCAACAGAGCGAGACTCCATCTCAAAAAAAGAAACTGAAGGGCCAGACATGGTGGCTCACGCCTGGCAGATCACCTGAGGTCAGGAGTTCGAGACCAGCCTGACCAACATGGCAAAACCCCATCTCTATTAAAAATACAAAAATTAGCCGGGCGTGGTGGTGCACGCCTATAGTCCCAGCTACTTGGCAAGAGGCTGAGCAGGAGAATTGCTTGAACCCAGGAGGCAGAGGTTGCGGTGAGCCGACATTGTGCCATTGCACTTCCAGCCTGGGCAACAAAAGTGAAACTTTGTCTCAAAAAAAAAGAGAGAAATGGAAATCTACTTTTTCACATGAAATCTCCTTCTCCCAGCTCCTTCTTTACATTTAAAAACTTCACACAGTAAAATCCACTCCTTTTAGTGAACAGTTCTACTAATTCTGACAAACCAGGGTCATGTAACCACCACAATCAAACTCCGAACTGTTCCTTCCGCCCCCAGAGTCTCTGTCGCTACTCCCCACTTCGGGGTCAGTTCCTTCCCCTACCCTGGCAACCAAGGCTTTGTTTCTGGTTCCTACAGTTTCTCCTGTGGGCTGGCAGAATAAATCTTCCTGTTTTTATTTTTTTTTACCTTTTCGAGACGAGGTCTCACTCTGTTGTACAGGCTGGAGTGCAGTGGTACTATCTCGGCTCACTGCAGCCTCCTCCTCCTCCTGGATTCAACCAGTTCTCCCACCTCAGCCTCCCTCGTAGCTGGGATTACAGGGGTGCATCCTCACACCTGGCTAATTTTTGTGTTTTTAGTAGAGACCACACCCGGGCCCCCGCTCGTTTTTACATCTTTACGAGTAACTGCAGTTTTCTGGAAGCGCTGTGTGTGAACCCCTCGAAGCTGGAGCCTTGGCGAGCATGCCTGCCATCAGCACCACCACGCCCAGGTCTTGCTCTGAACTTTAGACCAGTATCTAAGGAAACTCTGCTCAACAAAGGCAAACTTTATCTTACTTCCCGTCTCTTTCTTCTGCTGTGACTGAAGCTGTGGTTCCGCTCTTGCTTCCTCTCCAAGTACCTTAGAAGCTTAAATGACAGAACATGGTGCAGTGACTCACGCCTGTAATCCCAGCACTTTGGGAGGCCAAGGCAGGTGGATCACTTGAGGTCAGAAGTTCAAGACCAGCCTAGCCAACATGGCGAAACCCTGTCTCTACTAAAGATACAAAAAAAAAAAAAGAGCCGGGCATGGTGGCGCTGCTGTAGTCCCAGCTACTCAAGAGGCTGAGGCAGGAGCTGAGCTCACGCCACTGTGCTCCAGCCTGGTAACAGCAAGACTCCAACTCAAAAAAAAAAAATTGGAGCAGGACCTTGACCTCCCCACCCTGCAAAGGGTCTGTGAACAGAGTGGGATTTAGGTTCCTTTGGGAAAACACAGGTGCAAGATTAGAAACCCTTCAAGTTGTTATTGGGGGTGAAGGTGACCTGTGCAACACGTGAACAAGATTGGGGTTCATAGAGAGCTGAGAGAACGCTGGAAGGACTCGGGTGGTTGAGGGGTTTGGGAAAGAGGATGAGGATTTGGGATGTTGAAGGAAAGGGCATGACATGAACTCTGGGTATGGACGGGTCGGGTGGGAGCTTGCAGAGGTGGACGGGCCGGTGGGCCTCTGGGGGAGGGGGGTATGAAGGATGGGGGAAGTCCAGGACCGAGTCTGGGGGGTCTCGGAGGCAGCTGGCTCCTGGGTGAACCTGGCTTCTGTCACTCCCTCGAGCAGGTGTGACTTTGCTCAAGTTGTGCCGTCAGCCCCCGTGGCCTCTTCTGTGAAATGGGTATGGGCATCCCTCCCACAGGGCTGTGCTGGGGACTCAAGGGGCCTGAAGATTGACAGGCCCAGGTGGTGAGGGCTCTTGAAACGTCTATAGCACCTTGGGCAGCTGCCAAAGACGTGGGGCTCAGGAATGGGGCATAAGCATTCTTAGGGACCAAGAGAATGTTCTCAAAGTACCTGGGGGAGCAAACACCAGGTTTCGGGGCTCCCCAGTGTGCAAGGATGACACAAACCGCCATCCTGGCAAATCTTTTCCTGCAGCTGGATGCACGAGCTGTGGCTCGGCCAGACAACAGTTAAGGGACACTTCCTGGCCCTTGGCCACATCCCAGTCCTTTGAATCCCACCTGGGTATTAGCTAAGAAGACTGTTGGACCTGGCACGGTGGCTCACACCTGTAACGCCAGTGCTTTGGGAGGCTGAGGCACGTGGATCACTTAGGTCAGGAGTTGAGACCAGCCTGGCCAACATGGCACAACCCTGTCTCTACTAAAAATACAAAAATTAGCCAGGTGTGGTGGCGGCAGGTGGCCCCAGCTACTCGGGAGGCTGGGGCAGAACTGCTTGAGCCTGGGAGTTGGAGGTTGCAATGAGTCAAGATCACGCCACTGCACTCCAGCCTGGGCAACAGAGCGAGACTCTGTCTCAAAATAGAAGTGTCATAGCTCTTTGGGGGTCTGCAGTGAGCTGTGATTGCACCACTGCACTGCAGCCTGCGGGGTGGAAAAGGATTGCTCTCTGAACTGGGCGCTGTGTGTACTGCTATCACTTTGGTTTAAACCTCATGTGTGTTCACATAAAGACCAGGAAGGACAGAACCTAGGTAGCGTCGCTTAGCGAGGCAGGCACGCGCTCTTTATTGTTTTCATTGCTTGTCTCTGTGCTGTTTTTCACACTGCCCAGCTGCTGCTTTTGTGACTCGACGGTCATTAAAAACAAAGCTGTAAGGGCAGCCCGTACATTCCCAGTGAAGTCTGACGCCACCAGCTGGCGCCGGCTCCTGGTCTCCACTCTGCCCTGTCTCCCCCGCTGTCCCCTGCGCGTCCTCTGCTCCTTAAATCCGCAAAGTGCGTTGCCGCCTCTGGGCCTTTGCACTTGCGGTTTCCTCTTCCCTTCGCCTTCAAGCAGCCACAGGTGCAGGGCGGCGCTCCTGACCGCCTTTCCCAGTCAGGGTGCTGTGCGCTTTCTCACAAAACTTCATTTCCTTTGTGGGTCGAATCACATAGCAGCCCGGAAGACATGCTCCTGGGCATTTCCTGTACTTCAAACTTGGCATAACTCCGGGAGCCCTAACAAAGGACTCTAGGGATTGACTGAGACAGAGTCTTGCTCGTTAACCAGGCTGGAGTGCAGTGGCGTGATCTCGGCTCACTGCAACCTCTGCCTCAACCTCCCAAGTGGCTGGGATTACAGGCACCCGCCACCACGCCCAGCTAATTTTTGTATTTTTAGTAGAGACGGTTTCACCATGTTAGCCAGGCTAGTCTCAAACTCTTGACCTCAAGTGATCTACCAGCCTCGGCCTCTCAAAGTGCTGGGATTATAGGCGTGAACCACCGAGCCCGGCTAGATTTTGTTTTTGACGTGAGACCACGTTCAATATGCTTAGCCCGCTCTTTCAAACTCCAGCACGTGCTGTTGGAGCGCTGCCTGCGCGGCCCAGCTTCCTTGCCTGCCCTGTCCCCGGGGCGCCCATGCCGCGAATGAAGGCGCCACGTTTCTGCGCACCCAAGCTGGTTTATTTGGTCTCCCGGGCGCACTCAGGCCTGCATCACCGGCCGCGATTTCTCTGCTTGGAGCTTCACTCCGGAGCCCGCGAAGCCTGTACCGCCCTGGGGGAGGTAGAAAGAAGGGGGAGGTGGAGGCTGGCCCGGGGGTGACTGGCGGGGCCCCAGGGGGTGGTGGGGATCCCTAAGCCGATCAAGGTGAAGCGGGTTGCCGGCTAAGAAGTAGGAGTTAGGGTGGGGGCGGGACGACCGCAGGTGGAGCCTTGCAGGGCTGGAGGCAGGGGAGGGGCGGGGCCTAGGAGAGCTCGAGGGAGGGGCGGGGCCTTGGAGAGCAGGAGGAAGGGGGCGGGGCCTTGGAGAGCTCGAGGAAGGGGAGGGGTGGGGCCCTCACCCGCTGCAGCACGATAATGTCGCGGTCGGTGAGTTTGTCTCCACTCACTGGGTCCACCATGTCCTTCCGAATTAGCTTCTCCACGCATTCAAGGGTGACCACAGCCCCACTGCGGTGAGGGCGGGGGCGGGAGACTCCGATCAGAGGCCGTCCCGGAGACCTACTGGCCCCAAAGCCGGCCCGCCCCACAGGCTCCTGGGTGGTCCCTTCCCTCCCCTCCCAGGTGACTCACGAGGGCCGCAGCACAGCGCAGGGGGTGGCGTTGCTCAGGCTGTCGCGGGTCACAGCGCACACGTAGCGCTCGCTGCGTGTGATGAGCCCCACGCGGTCCACCGAGCTGTCGAGCGGCGTGAAGTGCACGGGCGTCAGGTCCGACATGCGCAGGGGCTTCCCTGACATGGGGCAGGTCACCGTGCGGGACTGCAAGGGGCAGAGAGAGGAGGGCTCAGCAGGCAGGGCTGGCGCAGGTGGAGGGTGCACGGTCCCCGTGCGAGAGAGGAGGACGCTGGGGGACCCTGGCGCTCTGGCACAGTGGGTGCGGGGGTTGCTGTGGGTGCTCACCGGCTTCTCCAGCTTGGTGGCCTTGGCTTCGGGCGTCAGCGACGGGATCCAGAAGCTGGGCAGCACTCTGTCCTTGTCCTTACTTGGGGGACCCACGCTGGGCCCGGGTTGGGCGTCATCTGTGGGGGAAGGAAGGGACTCAGATGCCGCCCCGCCCACACGTGCCCAGCCCGCGGCTCCCTGCCCCCCACCCCACCGCAAGCCCAATCCGAGTCACCTGGGTTGGTGGCCGAGAGGGCCTTGGCTGTGAAAGGATTGAGGGGCCGGCTCACGATGGCCGATTCCTTCTCCAGGAAGCCCCGCACGTGATCCTGAGAGGCCGCCCGCTGAAGCTCCTTCTGCTCCTCCCGCCGGGCGCCGCGCTGCTTCTCATAGGCCTGCCGGGAGGGGAAAGTGGTCTGAGCATCTGCCCGTGGGGCTGCGTTTGGACCACCCTGAGGGGTTGCGGGTATCTTCTTCCCATTTCACAGGTAGGTAAACTGAGGCCCACACAGGGGACCCTCTGACGGAGGCGGTCAGAGGTGATGACTGCCTGGGCGGGTGTGAACCTTACTGAACCATCCAGAGTGCCAGGGCTCAAAGCCCATCTCTGTCACTTCTGTGGCCTGAGTGAGCACTATGACCTCTCCAGGCCTCAGTTTCTTCATCTGTAAAATGGGCTAACAATGGCGACCTACGTCGGCTGCTCACTGAAGGGTTACACAAGATGAGTGTTTAAAGCACAGAGAGCCTCACCTGGCACTCAGCTGAGTGTTCAATGAATGCCACCTGTTGGCCAATTAGGTTTATTATACAGTGCATGCCCCAGACCCTGCGTGGGACAGGGGAAGCAGACTCCAGATCTAAGGGAATGCTGAGGAGCCCACGTCTACGGCCGGGCAGTGAGTGCAGACGTGAGGAGTGAGGCCACGTCCTGTGCTCAGCCTTGCCTGGCACACAGCAGGTGCCCAGGCGGTGCTGCAGTGCGAGACCACCCTGAGCCGCGTAGCTGAGTGAGGAGGGGTGACAGTGACAGACGAGCAGGAGGGCCTCCGACATGGCCACCAGGTTGTGGGGGGGACATAGGCACAGGGGGAGCCACTTGCTCAGGACAAAAAGCCCAACAAGGACGTGACCTGTAGCGTCTCCTGAGCGTCAGACCTGTTGCGTCTCCAGGCAGGGGAAGAGGGGGACAGACCCACTGTGCCTCAAACATGGGGGTAAACAGGGCCCTTCCTACCCATCAAATGGCTTTGCACATGGAAGGCCAGGCCAGACTCCCAGTAAACACCTTGAGAATGTTCACCTGCGTGCACCTCCCAGGTGCCCTGCTGCGGCCTCTGATTTGGCCCTGTCAGCCCGTTTTACAGATGATGAAACAGGCCCAGAAAAATGAGGTGATGTCGATTCATTTAGCACATCTTTTTTTGTTGTTGTTTCTTTGAGAGGGAGTTTCACTCTTGTTGCCCAGGTTGGAGTGCAGTGGCGCGATCTCGGCTCACAGCAACCTCTGTCTCCTGGGGTCAAGCGATTCTCCTGCCTCAGCCTCCCGAGTAGCTGGGATTACAGGCATGCGCCACCACACCCAGCTAATTTTTATTTTTAATAGAGATGGGGTTTCTCCCTGTTGGTCAGGCAGGTCTCGAACTCCCGACCTCAGGTGATTCACCCCCTTCATCCTCCCAAAGTGCTGGGATTACAAGCGTGAGCCACGGTGCCGGCCCATTTAGCTCATCTTTACTAAGAACCTAGGCCACAGGGTGGGAAGAATCGCAGTCTAGGGGGGAAGTGGGATGTGCCAGACAGCCTCATGTAGAGTAACAGCTATGCCAAGTGCCAAGAGAAGAGGTGATTGGGGCAGATCCAAGGGACTGGCAGGAGCTCAGAGGAGGCAGCACCTGGGCTACACTCTGGTGAGGAGGATTTAGTGGGAGCAGGAGGGGAACAGTGCACCAGGAAGAGGTAACAGCACGGGCAAAGGCCCAGAGGGAAAAAGGAACTGAGAGTGGAGGGCCCCGACCGACTCTGCCTGTGAGCTCAGACTCCAAAGCTCCTCCTGCCTGCCTGTGCCTCCCTCTCCCGATCTCCGTCACCTTCATCTGCCGGGCGATCTCCTTCTTCTGATGCAGAATGTACTCCAGGATGGCCTCACGCTCATACAGGTAGCCATCCGGGCTGCAGAGAAAGGGTGCAATGAGAAAGAAAGTGATCCTCCTGCCTCAGCCTCCCAACTTGCTGGGATTTTAGGCAGAAGCCACCATGATTAGCCCCGGGTTCAGTCATTTGCTGGAATTGAGAGAACTCAGCAAAGCTGTTACACACATGGTGAAAGGATGTAGATTAAAATCAGCAAAGGAAACAGGCACATGGGGCAGAATCTAGTAGAGACCAGATTTGAGCTTCCAGCTGTCCTCTCCCAGTAGAGTTGCAGGGAAAGTGCTTCCTTCTCCCAGCAACAATGTGAGCACATATTGCTGCAGCCAGGAGTTCGAGACCAGCCTGGGCAACAAAGCGAGAGCCCCTCGACTGGGGGGAGCGGGGGGGGTGCCACGGGGCGGGGGGCTGAGGCGGGAGGATCACCTGAGCCTGGCAGATCAGTGAGCCAAGATATCACCATTGCACTCCAGCCTGGGCAACAAAGTGAGACTCTGTCTCAAAAAAAAAGGCCAAGGCAGGTGGATCACGAGCAGGCATTTGAGACTAGCCTGACCAACATGGTGAAACCCCATCTCTACTAAAAATACAAAAATTAGCCAGGTGTGTTGGTGGGCACCTGTAATCCCAGCTACTCAGGAGACTGAGGCAGGAAAATTGCTTGAACCTGGGAGGCGGAGGCTATAGTGACCCGAGATCGCGACACTGCCCTCCAACCTGGGTGACAGAGCAAGACTCCGTCTCAAAAAAAAAAAAAAAAAAAAGGACCTGAAGGTGGCCTTAGGGGCCCTGATCATTAGTGTCTTCTATAAAATATACCACTAATTGAGCACATATTTAGCGCCTAGACTCAGCACCTGTTAAGCCTTTGCACTACTATCAGAGGCAGGTCATGGGAAGTGCTCCCGAAGACCTTCTGTGGTGGCCTCAGCAATGCTCCAAGAGCCCTGCACCCCATTAGGAACATGTCCCTTTCCACATGTTCCACACTAAGAGACAGATACTAGGATCATGCCCATGTCTCAGGTGAGAACACGGAGGCTCTGAGGATAAATTACTCCTCCAGGGTTCCCTGCCTGTGCTGGTGGCCAGACCCCCACACACAGCCTCCTCCTGGTGGTTGCCCCTCCCCACCCGGACCCTCCCACCCCTGATCCCAGCTCACGTGACAACAGGATCGTGGCAGGGCTGCAGGGAGAGGCAACAGCAGTCGAAGTCCTTCACAGCATCTCGGCTCAGTCGAATGTTCTGGGTCCCATAGCCTGAGGCCGCTGGGGACAGAGATGGGCAGAGTGATGGAGGGGCAGAGCAACAGGAGACCTGCCCCTCTCCAAAGCCCAGGAGAGAGGCACAGAGACAACGCAGCAGTAGGGGTGGGGGACACAGAGAGAAACAGGCAGTCAGGAGCTGTTGTCTGTCTGCTGGGGCCACAGGCTGAACCCACAGGGAGGTGTCAACCCTGGAGCGTAAGTGAGAGGCAGACAGGGCTGGTCACTGAGTGGCAGCTCGGTGGAGGGGCTGACCGCTGACTCCCCTCCACTCTTCTGGCTGTTACCAAGCTCGAGTGCCTGTCCCTATTTGAGCCTCAGTTTCTTCCTCTGGAACATGGGGTAACAACAGGGCCCTCCCTGACGCTCTGTTGGGAGGAGTGAGTTCATGCGCAGAAGGCAGGGAACACAGTGCCGGGCCACATGGGGGTGCGGGATCACCCGGCTGTGGCTTACGTGGTCATGGCCATCCGCGTATGTTGGGGGCAGGAGAGAGACAGGGACATGAGGGGAGATGGTGACTCCGAGACACACCCGCAGCCTGCCCCAGTCCCCCACCTGTGTCCTTCTTCTTCTCGTGGTAGGTGTAGACAGCCCCCGCGGTGCAGTTCTTGCCGTGCCGTGTCATCCTAGGGAGGAAGGGACAGTTGCAAGATTGTGGTGACCCGAGGCAGGCAGCACAGGGAAGACCTCTACAGCCCTCAGAGCTGATCTGCCTCCTCAATGGGAACGCAGAGGCGGAGACGGGGTGAGGTGGAGGAGAGGGAGGGCATGTGGTCGCCAGGCCTCCTCCAGGAAGTCCCCCTTCAAGACTCACCTAGACTCATTTAGATACTAAAATAGCACCTTTAACAACAAAACTCTTTGAAGGTAAGAGGGCGGGAGACCAGGATTCAAATTCTAGCCACTGCTTCAGAATAGCTGGGGTGGTGGCTGTGCCATTTAATGGAAGGGAAAAAAAAAGACGCCAAGGGGGCCACTATTGATGAATCCACTCCACCTTCCCTTCCCCTCCCATATCTGCAGGCTCCGATTGTGGCCAAGGAGTGGACAAGCCCAGTGACTGGCTCAGGACTGGGCAGTTAGCCCAGCTTGAACCATTCAGTGTTTGCCAGTCCACTAGCGATTGGATATAGTGGCTGTGACTGCATCTCAGATCAGCCAATCAGAGAGCAGGTCAGAGTAGGGCTCTGTGTCTAGGGGAAGAGCTACCTCCACTCCCACTGCAGGTAAAGAAGGAAAAGAAAGCCCCGGAACCCTGGAGCTCAATTGAAAAAGTAAAACTTTTTTATTCTGTAAGTTTTCAAACACATACAAAACCAGAATAGTATAAGGAACCCCTATGTACCCATATCCTGGGGTCCAGCAGCTGTCAACATTCTGCCACCCTACTTCAATACCTCTCTGGTCATCATTCCCCACACGTGAGTGCAACCCCACCTTTTAAATGACTTTATTGAGACATAATTCACATACCATAAAATTCACACTATTAAAGTGGTTTTAGGCTGGGTGCGGTGGTTCACCTGTAATCTCAGCACTTTGGGAGGCGGAGGCAGGTGGATCACTTGAGGTCAGGAGTTTGAGACCAGCCTGGCCAACATGGTAAAACTGGGCATCGCCGGGCACGGTGGCTCATGCCTGTAATCCCAGTACTTTGGGAGGCCAAGGCAGGTGGATCACGAGGTCAAGAGATCAAGACCATCCTGGTCAACATGGTGAAACCCCGTCTCTACTAAAAAATACAAAAAATTAGCTGGGCATGGTGATGCGCACCTGTAGTCCCAGCTACTCGGGAGGCTGAGGCAGGAGAATTGCTTGAACCCAGGAGGCAGAGGTTGCGGTGAGCCGAGATCACGCCATTGCACTCCAGCCTGGGTAACAAGAGCGAAACTCCGTCTCAAAAAAAATAATAATAATAAAAGAAAAACTGGGCCTCTACTAAAAATACAAAAATTACCTGGGTGTGGTGGCACCTGCCTGTAATCCCAGATACTAGGGAGGCTGAGGCACCGAGAATTGCTTGAGCCCAGGAGGCAGAGGTTGCAGTGAGCTGAGATCATGCCACTGCACTCAAGCCTGGGAGACAGAGCAAGACTCTGTCTCAAAAAAAAATTAAAGTGGTTTCAGTGTATTTACAACTCTAATTCCAGAACATTTTCATCACCCCCATAAGAAAGCGGCTCATTAGCAGGTCTCTCTCCAACCCCAGCCCAGGGCAACCACTCAGCTATTCTGTCTCTCTCTAGACTTGCCACTCGGAACATTTTATATAAGTTGAATCATGCAATATTTGTCCTTTTAAGTTGCTTTTTTTTTTTTGAGACGAGGTCTTGCTTTGTTGCCCAGGCTGGAGTGCAGTGGTGCAATCTCAGCTCACTGCAACCTCCACCTCCTGGGTTCAAGCAATTCTCCTGCCTCAGCCTCCCAGGTAGCTGGTACTACAGGCATGTGCCACCAGGCCTGGCTAATTTTTTTGTATTTTTAGTAGAGATGAAGTTTCACCATGCTGGCCAGGCTGGTCAGCACTTCATTATGTCTTATGGCTACTATTCCACTGTGTAGATAAGCCACATTTTACTCATCCATTCATCAGCTGCATCTGGATTTTTTTTTTTTTTTTTTTGAGACAGAGTCTCATTCTGTCACTCAGGCTGTAGTGCAATGGCGTGATCTTGGCTCACTGCAACCTCCACCTCACAGGTTCAAGCAATTCTCCTGCCTCGGCTTCCCAAGTAGCTGGGATTACACATGAGCACCACCATACCTGGCTAATTTTTGTATTTTTAGTAGGGACAGGGTTTCACTATGTTGGCCAGGTTGGTCTCAAACTCCTGACCTTAGGTGATCCATCTACCTCAGCCTCCCAAAGGGCTGGGATTACAGGCGTGAGCCACCACACCTGGCCTGGGTTGTTTATTTTTATTTTTTCTTTTTTTTAATACTTTTTTTTTCTTTTGGTGCCATGACTCGTATTCGAACCGAGGTTGCTGCAGTCACAATGCAGAGTACGAACCACTATACGATCATGGTCTCTTTATTTTTACTTTTATGAAACAGAGTCTCGCTCTGTTGCCCCGAGCTGGAGTGTAGTGGCATGATCTTGGCTTCCTGCAGCATCTGCCTCCCTGGTTCAAGTGATTCTCCTCCCTCAGCCTCCTGAGTAGATGGGGGGTTTACAGACACCCACCACCACTCCTGGCTAATTTTTGTATTTTTAGTAGAGATGGGATTTCACCATGTCAGGACAGGCTGTCCTCGAACTCCTAACCTCAGGTGATCCACCTGCCTCGGCCTCCCAAAGTGCTGGGATTACAGGTGTGAGCCACCGCGCCCGGCCAAAACTGTTATCTTAATAATGCTAAGACATTATTTGCCTTTGTAATTCTCATTCTCTCACAAGTATGCCAGAGGCTCCCTGAGGTGTGATACTGCAGCACTAAATTAGTAATTTGCTACAGCAATGATAGGAAACTAATATAGTCACCTGGGAAACGCACATTAAAACTTCACTGAGGGCCGGGCACGGTGGTTTATGCCTGTAATCCCAGACTTTTGGAGGCCAAAGCAGGCAGATCACTTGAGGTCAGGAGTTTGAGACTAGCCTGGCCAACCTGGTAAAACCCCATCTCTACTAAAAATACAAAAAATTAGCTGGGCATGGTGGTGAGCACCTATAATCCCAGCTACTGGGGAGGCTGAGGCATGAGAATTTCTTGAACCTGGGAGGTACAGGTTGGAGTGAGCCAAGCTCGTACCACTGCACTCCAGCCTGGGCGACAGAATGAGACTCCACCTCAAAAACAAAACAAAATACTTCACTGAGATACCTCCCCACAGCCACCACAAGCGTTGCAATTAGACAGAGGGGTGTAGGTGAGGACATGGAGCTCCTGGAACCCTCCTGCACTGCTGGGGGGAGTGCAGACCAGCACAGCCACTTTGGAAAGCAATTGTCAGTATCTAGTAAGTCAGGCATATGCCAATCCTATGAGCCAGCAATTCTTCTCCCACGTATACACCTAACAGAAGGGCAGACCTCTGTTTACAAGACACATACACTGCCCTATTCACAATGGCTCATAAACTGGAAACCACCCCAATGCCTGTCAGCACAGAGTGGAGAAAGAAACTGGGCCATAGCCACATAATGGAAACACCTAGCAATGAGCGACCACAGCCCACTGTCATATCCATAGCATAAGTGAATGTCACAGACACCATGTGGGCAAGAGACACCAGACCTACAAAAGGAAGCTTACTGTATGATCCCAACCATGTGAAGTTCAAAAACGCATCATGTAATTATGGCATTAGATGTCACGTGTGTCTGGGTGTGGAGGCTCACTCCTGTAATAGGAGCACTCGGGGAGGCCAAGGCAGGAGGATCGCTTGAATCCAGGAGTTTGAGACCAGCCTGGGCAACACAGCAAAACCTTGTCTCTACAAAAAAATAGAAAAAGTAGCTGGGCATGGTGGTGCATGCCTGTAGTCACAGCTACTTGGGAGTCTGAGGTGGACCACCTGAGCCCAGGGAGGCCGAGGCTGCAATGAGCCATGATTGGGCCATTGCCCTCCAGCCTGGGAGTCAGAGTGAGACCCTGTCTCAGGAAAAAAAAAAAAAAGTCAGGTGCCTTTGGGAGGCAGAAGGTGGGGTGACTGGGAGGGGCACAGGCAGCCTCTGGGAGGCTGGGAATGTTTCTTGATCTGGGTACTGGTTACATGGGTGTGTTTGCTCTGAAACTCACTGGGTTAGACAGTTATGCTTTCTGTACTTCTCTGTACATGTTTTATAAAAACAAATTGGCTGGGCACCATGGTGCACGCCTGTAATCTCAGCACTTTGGGAGGCCAAAGCTGGCAGATCACTTGAGCTCAGGAGTTCAAGACTAGCCTGGGACAACATAGTGAGACCCCGTCTCCACACACACACACACACACACACACACACACAAATACATAAGTGAGCTGGGTATAGTGGTGCACACCTGTAATCCCAGCTACTCAGGAGGCTGAGGCAAGAGGATGGCTTGAGCCTGGGAGGTCAAGGCTGCAGTGAGCCAAGATGGAGCCTCTGCCCTCCAGCCTAAGCAATAGAGTGAGACCCTGTCTCAAAAAAAAAAAAAGGAAGAAAGAGAGAAAGAAAGGAGGGAGGGAAGGAAGGAAGGAGAGAGGGAGGGAGGGAGGGAAGGAAGGAAGGAGAGAGGGAGGGAGGGAGGGAAGGAAGGAAGGAAGGAAGGAAGGAAGGAAGGAAGGAAAATAAAGCAAAAAAGAAATGAAGGCCGGGCACGGTGGCTCATCCTGTAATCCTAGCACTTTGGGAGGCCGAGGTGGACGGATCACGAGGTCAGGAGTTCGAGACCAGCCAGACCAACATGGTCAAACCCCATCTCTACTAAAATTACAAAAATTAGCCCGGTGTGGTGATGAGTGCCTGCAATCCCAGCTACTCGGGAGGCTGAGGCAGGAGAACCGCTTGGACCGGGGAAGCAGAGGTTGCAGTGAGCTGAGATCACACCACTGCACTCCAGCCTGGCCACAGAGTGAGACTCCGTCTCAAAAAAAAAAAAGAAAAAAGAAAAAAAAAGGTGAGGAATCCCCAGTCCTTCTTAGCAATCATTTTCCATCAGTCCGGCAGGTATGTCCTCGGTCTATATGTTGCTACAGATTCACCCCTGCATGGACGCAAGCCTTGGATTTGATGCCTGTGACAGGCGTGCATGCTAGACATTGGATACCAACCTGCTTTGTCATATGGACAAGGATGTCACCACAGTTCCCTGGGGGTTAGAGGAAGAGAGAAAGAGAGAGAGAGAAAGGAGGGAGGGAGGAGGAAGGAGGCAGAGAGGGAGGGAGGGAGGGAGGGAGGGATGGAAGTTAAGTCAAATCCTTGTCCATTATGACAACAAAGCAGCTTGGTACCCAATGTCTAGCATGTGTGCAAGGATGTTTTTCAGATAAATTAATTTTTTCTTCCTTTTAAGACAGGGTCTCACTCTGCCACCCAGGCTGAGTGCAGTGGTACAATCAGAGCTCACTGCAGCCTCAAACTCCTGGGCTCAAGTGATCTTCCCATCATAGCTGGGAATGTAGGCATGCACCACCATGCCCAGCTAATTTTTTACCCAGACAGGGTCCTGCTATGTTGTCCAGGTTGGTCTTGAATTCCCAGACTCAAGGGGTCCTCCTGCTTTGGCCTCCCAAAGTGCTAGGATGACAGGTGTGAGCTGCTGCACCCAACCCTGCTTTCAAGATAAATTTTAAAAGTGGAATCACTGGCTCAAAGGGTATGTGCATTTAAAACATGGTTAGAGGCTGGGCTGAGTGCAGTGGTGTTTACACCTAATCCATCACAACCAGTTACAGATTTGTTACTTCGCCACTTCCACTGCTTCACTTGACCAGCCTTAAAAATAATTTTTTTTTTTGGCCAGGCGCGGTGGCTCATACCTGTCATCCCAGCACTTTGGGAGGCCGAGGTGGGTGGATCACCTGAGGTCAGGAGTTCAAGACCAGCCTGCCAACATGGTGAAACCCCATCTTTAAAAAAAAAAAAAAAAAAAAATTTTTTGAGACGGAGTCTCGCTCTGTTGCCCGAGCTAGAGTACAATGGCATGATCTCAGCTCACTGCAACCTTCACCTCCCAGGTTCAAGCAATTCTCCTGACTCAGCCTCCTGAGTAGCTGGGATTACAGGCATGTGCCACCACACCCGGCTAATTTTTTTGTACTTTTTTTTTTTTTTTTTAGTACAGATGAAGTTTCACCATGTTGGCCAGGCTGGTCTCGAACTCCTGACCTCAGGTGATCTGCCCACCTCAGCCTCCCAAAGTGCTGGGATTACAGACATGAGCCACTGCGCCAGGCCAACAACTAGCATCTAAAATGGTCAGTTCTACTATAATGCATGTGTTCACAGAAATCACGGCAATAGGCAAAGTCCTGCAGTCAAAACCACAGGGCTTACGGAGACAACAGGACTGTGTCACAGTCCTCATAAACTTCATCAGTGATGCTTAAAGAAAAAGACAGAATACAAAAGGAGAGGACAGTTTCGCACGGGTGAAGTGGATAAGACATACCAACATACTCCAAAATATATGGCACGTGACCTTGACAAAGACTTGAAGTTTGTTGTGGCAATGGGTGTGGGGTGGAGGGACAACCGTGTGAATTACTGTGATGTGGTGGAAGGAGGGTTATCTGAGATCTGATGGAAAGTCCTAGTACCAGATGTGGTGGGTGTGGCTCTAACGCCCGGGGAACTGTGGTGATATTATTTGTTAGGAGTGCCGCGTTTGTGTGCTTTGTGTATTCCTACACACACACTTATAGCAGAGTGCAGTTTCCTGGATTCACCTTGGATGTGTGCAAGCAAATGTGAAACTGGCGTTATGCTCAAATTGTGCCCTAATATATCAACTGCATTGGAATAAGTTCACATTTTCAAAATAAGCATTATAACAGAACTGATGGTACACGAAACTCTAGCAAATCAAGAAAGTAGCAGCCACTCCAATAGAAAGATGAGTAAAAGAGGCTGGGTGCTGTAGCTCATGCCGGTAATCTCAACCCTTTGCGAGGCCGAGGCAGGAACACTGCTTAAGGCTGGGAGTTCAAGACCAGCCTAAGCAATATAGCTAGACGCCATCTCTACAAATAAAATTTTTTTTCTGAGATAGAGACTCGCTCTGTCGCCAGGCTGGAGTGCAGTGGTGCAATCTCGGCTCACTGCAACCTCCGCCTCCCAGGTTCAAGCAATTCTCCTGCCTCAGCCTTGGTGGCTCATGTCTGTAATCCTGTCACTTTGGGATCCCAAGGCAGGCGGATCGCATGAGCTCAGAAGATGGACACCAGCTTGGGCAACATGGCAAAACTCCATTCTACAAAAACTACAGAACTTACTTAGCCAGGCGTGGTGGCACATGCCTATAGTCCCAGCTATTCAGGAGGCTGAGGTTAGAGGATTGCCTGAGCCTGGGGAGGTTGAGGCTGCAGTGAGTTGAGATTGCTCCACTGCCCTGGAGGCTGGGTGACAAAATTACTTAATGAGCAAAAGCTATGAAGAGGCAGAAGAAACTCAAAAGCCCAACACACACATGGAGAGATGCTGAAATGAAATCTTCTAATGAAATCTACAGTGGTAGTTTACACCTATCAACAGGCTGGCCAGCCAAATTTTGAAAGATAGGTACGATCAAAGCTTGGTGGCCCTGTGGGGATCACAGGAACCATTAGGCAATGATGCTGGGGACATGGACAGTGTCAGCCACCCTGGAACACAGGCTGGCAGTACTTTGGCAAGCAGGTGTATGTAGGTGTACGTGATTCTGCACTGGGGTACGTGTGCCCCAAAGTCATTCCCAGAGAGATCTGCAGGGAGCATGGGCCAGGATTTTCACAGCGGTGTTATTTATCCTAGAGGAGACTTGAAGGCTGCTGAATGTACTAAAACGTGGTGACTGACAGCCCTCAGATGTAACAGACTAGCATCATGCGAGGATCTTTAAATCATAATGTTTGAGACCTCAATACCACGTAGGCACAGGAAATCTACAGGTGCATACAACGATACATTTTAAAGAACACTTGGGCTGGGCACCGTGGCTCACACCTGTAATCCCAGCACTTCGGGAAGCCGAGGCAGGCAGATCACAAGGTCAAGAGATCGAGACCATCCTGGCCAACATGGTAAAACCCCACCTCTACTAAAAGTACAAAAATTAGCTGAGCGTGGTGGCGCTAGCCTGTAGTCCCAGTTACTTGGGAGGCTGAGGCAGGAGGATTGCCTGAACCTGGGAGGCGGAGGTTGCAGAGAGCCAAGATCACGCCATTGCACTCCAGCCTGGAGACAGAGCAAGACTCCATCTCGAACAAACAAACAAACAATCAAACAAACAAACTAAAGAACACTTGCAGGCTGGGCACCGTGGCTCACGCCTGAGGTAAGCTGATCACCTGAGGTCAGGAGTTCGAGACCAGCCTGGCCAACATGGTGAAACCCTGTCTCTACCAAAAGTACAAAAATTAGCCAGGCATGGTGGTGTGCACCTGTAATCCCAGCTACATGGGAGGCTGAGGCACAAGAATCGCTTGAACCCAGGAGGTGGAGGTTGCAGTGAGCCAAGATTCTACCAATGCACTCCAGCCTGGGTGATAGAGACTCGTCTCAAAAAATAAATAAGTAAATAAATAAAAAGAACACTTGCAGACAAAAGGCTCCACATTACACATATTAGTTGCATTCAGGAACAATTGTCTCCTGCTCCCAAGTAGGCTGCAAGTAGGATCCAGAAGTTGGGGCGAGGAGCACAACCAAGGGTCCCACCTCTGTAAAAAGCAACTTCATCTCTATCGCCCCCTTCTGGTTGCTTTGAAAAACTTGCCTGTCCCATTCACAACTTGAAACACACAAACCTCTGGGAGCTACGGAGCTCGCTCTCCCCCTACTGGTGTCTTCTCGGAAGCCACTCTTTGGGTTTTAAGTATATTTACACAGAATCAACGCAAAGCCTTTACAGGTAGATGCGTTTTGACAAATGTATATACCCTTGTGATCATGTCCCTGTGGAGATACAGAACCTTCCTATCACCCTAAATAGCTCCCTCATGCCCCTTCTCGATCAATGTGCCCCTCGAGGCCACCAGGGCTGCTGGCAGAAGGGGACCTTGATCAAACATGCCAACTTCACCCAGGCTCCCCTCTACCCGCCAGGCTCCTCCTCCGACTTCCCCTGACCCACAAGCTTCTCGGTGAGCGTCCAGCACCTATCGCCTCCCCTCGCTCACCTGCCACCCGCTCCGCAGCCCCCCCAACTGCCACTCATGAAGGTCATGTTGACCTTTTCATGGACACATTCCCCAGTCTATTCTTAGTTGTCAACTGCCTTGACCCTCTGCAGTATTTGGCTCTGGGCACTTCTGCTTTCCCAGAGATGAGCTTGCTTGCTGTTTTGTGGTCAAGAACTGAGGTTTCTACATAGATGAGGACATTTTCCCTCTAAAATGAGAGAAACAGCTATAGTGGGAGCATTTAAAACTTTTTTTCTTTTTTGAGATGGAGTTTCGCTCTTGTTGCCCTGGCTAGAGTGTGATGGCGTGATCTCGGCTCACCACAACCTCCACTTCCTGGGTCCAAGCGATTCTCCTGCCTCAGCCTCCTGAGTAGCTGGGATTACAGGCATGCACAACCACACCTGGCTAATTTGTATTTCTAGTAGAGACAGGGTTTCTCCATGTTTGTCAGGCTGGTCTCGAACTCCCGACCTCAGGTGATCCACCCACCTAGGCCTCCAAAAGTGCTAGGATTACAGGCATAAGCCACCGCACCCAGCCTAAAATTTAATTAATTTTTCTAGAGACAGGGTCTTGCTCTGTCTCCCAGGCTGGAGTGCAGTGGTGTCATCACGGCTCACTGCAGCCTTGACCTCCTGGGCTCAAGTGATCCTCCCACTTCAGCCCTCGCAATAGCTAAGCTAATTTGATTCAATTTTTTTTGTAGAGATGGGGTCTCGATATGTTGCCTAGGCTGGTAAACCCCTGACCTGAAGTGATCCTCCTGCCTCAGCCTTCCAAACTACTGGGATTAAAGGTGTGACCCACTGGGTCACAGGCTAAGGGAGCAGTGTTTTACTTTGCTGGGTGATAATAAAGAATAATCCCGAGGCTAATTTTTTATATTTTTAGTAGAAACAGGGTTTCACCATGTTGGCCAGGCTGGTCTCAAACTCCTGACCTCAAGTGATCTGCCTGCCTTGGCCTCCCAAAGTGCTGGGATTACAGGTGTGAGCCACTGTGCCCGGCAAACTCTTTGATTTTTAAAACTCAATGATTTTTAAGATCCTGAGACCAGAAAGCATGAGTGCCTCCAACCTAGGGTTGAAGAATAGCCAGGTTCAGGATTTACAAACTCCAGAAGCTGAGCTCTCGCTCTCCCATGCTATATTGTCTCTTTGGTAGGTCCAATTTCAAAATAGAAAGCAGAACTGCTGCCATCTGCTGTCACCGGCATTTCAGAGGAAGCAGGCGCAGAGCAGGAGCGACCGATGTCAGCATCATCCCCGCCTCCCAGGGCAGGAGACAGACTCACAGTGTCTCCCAGCTGGGATGTGGCAGAGCTGGGACTCAGACCTGGGCAGCCAGGCTCTGGAGACATTCCTCTTAACTATGTGACAACTGTCAGTCCTCCCAGGAAACTCACAATCGCAGACAAAAAGGCCTATCCATTCCTTTATTTGCAGCCTTTGCAATCCAGAATGTATTCTCTTTCACCACATCTCAGTAATTTCAGTAATTCTGGTGCTAAATTTTCTTTTTTTTTTTTTTTTTGAGATGGAGTTCCGCTCTTGTCGCCCAGGCTGGAGTGTAGTGGCGCAATCTCAGCTCACTGCAACCTTCGCCTCCTGGGTTCCAAGCGACTCTCCTACCTCAGCCTCCCAAGTAGCTCGAATTACAGGTGCCCACCACCATGCCTGGCTAATTTTTTGTATTTGTAGTAGAAATGGGGTTTCACCATGTTGGCCAGGCTGGTCTCGAACTCCTGGCCTCAGGTGATTCACCTGCCTCGGCCTCCCAAAGTGCTGGGATTACAGGCATGAAGCCACTGCACCCGGCCTTGCCCATTTAACAGGTAGGAAAATGGAGGCTTGGAGAAATTGGTCTTTTCCTTAGTCTGTTCCTCGACAGACCACAGCCTTGGGGGGCTTTTCAGAATAAAAGTTTAAGTCACTCTCTTCAACTGCTTCTTGGACATGACTCAAGACAAAAGCCAAACTGTGTTCAGACTATAAGTGTTAGAGGAATGAAAGACCAGGAGAAGCGCCCTTTTGTAACCTCTGGTGAAATAGTTGACTCAGGCAATGACTGTTGATGGATGGCATTAAGGGAGAGGCTGGTGGGGCCTGGATACTCACAGGATGCTAATTCTTGCTACTGGAAGAGACATAGTTGGAGCTTTACGATGCGGTTTTCGATGGCTGCCACCTGTCTCAGTCTGCTCCGGCTGCCATAACAAAATACCACTCTGGGTGGTTCAAACAATAGACCGATTTCCTCTAGTTCCTGAGGCTGGAAGTCTACATTCAGGCTACTAGCATGGTGGGGTTCTGGTGACACCCTCTTCCTGGTTTGCAGATGGCTACCTTCAGTGGCAGAGGAACACCTCTCTGGTGTCTCCTCTTTTTTGAGAGGAGTCTCACTCTGTCACCCAGGCTGGAGTGCGGCGGCACAATCTCGGCCCACTGCCATCACCTCCCCGGTTCAATGATCTCTTGCCTCAGCCTCCCAAGCAGCTGGGATTACAGGTATCCGCCATCAGGCCCAGCTAATTTTTGTATTTTTAGTAGAGACAGGGTTCTGCCATGTTGGCCAGACTGGTCTCGAATGCCTGACCTCAAGTGATCTGCCTGCCTCGGCCTCCCAAAGTGCTGAGATTACAAGCATGAGCCACCGTGCCCAGCCTCCTCCTTTTATAAGGACACCAATGAATTAGGGCCCCACCCATTCACCTTAATTATTTCCATAAAGGCTCTACATCCAAATATAATCACGTTGGGGCCATACGAATCTGGGGAGCATTCAGTATATAATGCTCCCTGAAGTTTGGATGAATTTCACCACCTCTGAAATCGGACACCAAGGCAGTACACAACAATGAAGGGACCAGCTCCGAAGTAGTCACCCAACAGCTGAACTGAAATTTAATCAAGCCTTTACATTCAATTTCCAGATTCCATAGGAGGGAATAACAAAAAAGGGCCAGAGAGTAACTGTTTTCAACTTTGCAGGCCAAACAGCCCCTGTAAATACTCCACCCTGCCCCTGCAGCATAAAAGCAGCCACAGACACACAAATAGGCATGGCTGTGTTCCAATTAAACTGTATTTATAGACTGTGACACAGAATCACATATAATTGTCATAGGTCACCAAGTTCATTCTTTTGATTTTTACCAGTTATGTAAAAATGTTAAAAGCCATTCTTAGTTTGCAGGCTGAACAAAAACAGGTAGCAGTTAAAAAGTCAGATAGTGCCAGGCACGGTGGCTCACGCCTGTCATCCCAGCACTTTGGGAGGCCAAGGTGGGTGGATCATGAGGTCAAGAGATCGAGACCATCCTGGTCAACATGGTGAAACCCCATCTCTACTAAAAATACAAAAAATTAGCTGGGCATAGCGGCGCGTGCCTGTAATCCTAGCTACTCAGGAGGCTGAGGCAGGAGAATTGCCTGAACCCAGGAGGCGGAGGTTGCGGTGAGCCAAGATCGCGCCATTGCACTCCAGCCTGGGTAACAAGAGTGAAACTCCGTCTCAAAAAAAAAAAAAAAGATCATCAGAGAAGCTGGGCGTGGTGGCTCACACCTGTAATCCCAGCACTTTGGGAGGCTGAGACAGGCAGATCACAAGGTCAGGAGTTCAAGACCAGCCTGGCCAATATGGTGAAACCCCATCTCCACTAAAATTACAAAAATTAGCCGGGTGTAGTGGTGCACGTCTATATTCCCAGCTACTTGGGAGGCTAAGGCAGGAGAATTGCTTGAACCCAGGAGGTGGAGGTTGCAGTGAGCCGAGATTGAGCCACTTCACTCCAGCCTGGGTGACAGAAAAAGATTCCATCTCAAAAAAAAAAAAAAGATATCTGCTGGTGGCTCTGGCTCACACCTGGACACAGCACTTTGGGAGGCCAAGGCAAGAGGATCACTTGGACCCATGAGTTTGAGACCACCCTGGGCAATATGGAGAAACTGTGACTTTACCAAAAAAAATAGAAATAAAGCAGCAGCAGCCAGGAGTTTAACCAGATTTGGATTTGCTGTGGGCAACACAGCAAGACCCCATCTCTACAAAAAACGTTTTAAAAACTTAGTTGCGCAAAGTGGCATGCGCCTGTGACTACTCGGAAGGCTGAGGCAGGAGGATCACTTGATCCCAGGGGGTTGAGGCTGCAGTGAGTCATGATCGTGCCACTGCACCACTGCACTCCAGCCTGAGTGACAGAGTGAGACATTGCCTCTAAAAAAAAGAAAAGGATTTCTGATAAGGGAACTGCAGTGAGAATATATTAAAAACTTACAACCCAATAGTGAAAAGACACCTAACAGAATTTAAAAATGTGTAAAGGAGGCTGGGCGCGGTGGCTCACGCCTGTAATCCTAGCACTTCAGGAGGCCGAGGTGGGTGGATGATCTGAGGTCAAGAGTTTGAGACCAGCCTGACCAACATGGTAAAACCTCATCTCTACTAAAAACCTCATCTCCACCACACCAGGTGTGGTGTACACCTGTAATCCCAGCTACTCAGGAGCCTGAAGCAGGAGAATTGTTGAATCCAGGAGGCAGAGGTTGCAGTGAGTCGAAATCGCACCACTACACTCCAGCCTGGGCAACAGAGCAAAAAAAGGATAAAGGATTGGAATATACATTTCTCCAAAGTTCTACAAATGGCCAATAAGGATGGTAAAAGATACCAGTTCACACCAACTAGAATGACTAAAATCAAAAAGACAGATAATAAGTGCTGGTGTAGATACGGAGAAACTGGAACCCTCATACATTGGTGGTAGGAATGTAAAATGTTATAGCCATTTTGGAAAAGTCAGTTTCTCAAAAGATTAAACACAGTCACTTTTTGAGCCACGAATTCCACTGCCAATAGAAATAAAAACATACGTCCACACAAAAACTTGTATACAAATGTTGCTAGCAGTATTATTTATAAAAGGTAAAAAGTGGAAGTTTGGGCACGGTGGCTCACGCCTGTAATCCCAGCACTTTGGGAGGCTCTGAGGTTGGGAGTTCAAGACCAGCCTGACCAACATGGAGAAACCCCATCTCTACTAAAAATACAAAATTAGCTGGCCATGGTGGCACATGCCTGTAATTCCAGCTACTTGGGAGGCTGAGGCAGAAGAATCGCTTGAACCTGGGAGGCAGAGGTTCTGATGAGCCGAGATCCCACCATTGCACTCTAGCCTGGGCAACAAGAGTGAAACTCCATCTCAAAAACAAACAAACAAAAAAGTGGAAACAACACAAATGTACAACAACTGAAGAACAGATAAGCAAGATAAGTATATCCTGGGCAAAGGAGCATTATTCAGCCATAAAAAGAATAAAGTGGCTGGCTGGGCGCCGATGGCTCACACCTGTAATCCCAGTACTTTGGGAGGCCAAGGCAAGAGGATCACTTGAGCCCAGGAGGTTAAGACCAGTCTGGGTAATATAGTAAGACCTTATCTCTATTTTTAAATAGTTTCTTCACTGAATTGATTTCACCAAGAAGAAAACAAACTGGAGTGGAAGGAGGAACAGTTCTTTTTTTTTTTCTTTTGAGATAGAGTCTCATAAGCCCAGGCTGAAGTGCAGTGATGCGATCTTGGTTCACTGCAACCTCTGCCTCCCGGGTCCCAGTTCAAGCAATTCTCCTACCTTAGCCTCCCAAGTAGCTGGGATTACAGGCACAAGCCACCATGCCCAGCTGATTTTTGTATTTTTTAGTAGAGACGGGGGTTTCACCATGTTGGCCAGTCTGCTCTTGAACTCCTGACCTCGTGATCCGCCCGCCTTGGCCTCAGCCTCCCAAAGTGCTGGGATTACAGGCGAAAGCCACCGCACTGGGCCAGAAGGGGGAACAGTTCTAAATTAAGAGAGATTTCAAAGACAATAGCAATCACTTAACTGTATCCTGATTCCAACAAACCCACAGTTACCCTGGATTGACTATGCACCAACTAATGGATAGGAGCCTAGAATTACAGTTGTTTTTGTAAAGTGTGTTAATAGTATTGCAGTCATGTTAGCAATGTTTCTGGTTTTTACACACATGCATCCTGGCAGATAAAATTCACAGAAGGCCATTGGTTTGGACTGAGCTCCTGCACTAGCTTCAATAGACCAAACCAAAATGGAGTCACTCATGCTGAAGTTCCATGCTTCCAAGCCAAAACTCAGTTGTCATCTCATCTTCTGAGACATCAGGAGAGAAATAATAGCCAAGTCCCCAAACAGGCCCGTTTTAGCCCACCCTGATAAAGGAAGTCCCCTCTACTTTAACCCTTAACTTAGAATTTTTTTTTTTTTTTGAGATGGAGTTTCACTCTTGTTGCCCAGGCTGCAGTGCAATGGCACGATCTCGGCTCACTGCAACCTCCGCCTCCTGGGTTTTGAGTGATTCTCCTGCCTCAGCCTCCCGAGTAGCTGGGATTACAGGCATGCACCACCACACCCAGCTAATTTTGTATTTTTAGTAGCGACAGGGTTTCTCCATGTTGGTCAGGCTGGTCTCGAACTCCCGACCTCAGGTGCTCTGCCCACCTCGACCTCCCAAAGTGCTGGGATTACAGGCATGAGCCACCTTGCCCAGCTTAATTTAGAAATTTAATCAAGTTGGCTGGGCGCGGTGGCTCACGCCTGTAATCTCAGCACTTTGGGAGGCCGAGGTGGGCGGATCACCTGAGGTCAGGAGTTCGAGACCAGCCTGGCCAACATGGTGAAACCCTGTCTTAAAAAAAGAAAAAAAAAAAAGAAATTTAATCAAGTTAATCAATTTAACTAACTAGCTTTTAGTTTTGTTTCTGCTTTTCTCAGCCCTTTGTCTCTGAAAACAACCTCCTCCTCTGCTCAGCTTATCGGAACACTCATGCTATTTTCCAGAATTAGATGTCCCATTCTAGATTCACAAATAAATGCCAACTAAGATCTTCTCACTAAATGTGTTGTAATTTTGTCTTTTGACAATCCTGAAGTGTCATGATGCCTAGGATTTGTTTCAATCTCTTTAAGTTAAAAAATAAAAATACGTCGGGTGCGGTGGCTCACGTCTGTAATCCCAGCACTTTGGGAGCCTGAGGCGGGTGGATCAGGAGGTCAGGAGATCGAGACCATCCTGGCTAACACGATGAAACCCCGTCTCTACTAAAAAATACAAAAATTCGCTGGGCGTGATGGTGTGCACCTGTAGTTCCAGCTTCTAGGGAGGCTGATGCAGGAGAATCACTTGAACCAGGGAGGCGGAACCAGGTGGAGTGAACCGAGATCGTGTCACTGCACTCCAGCCTAGGCGACAGAGCCAGATTCCCTCTCAAAAATAATAATAATAATAATAAATACAGCAAGTATGGCCAAAATAATAATTGGTACATTTGGGTGACAGGAATTCCTATCTCTTCTCTCACTTTTATGTAAGTTTGAACATCTTCATAAGAAAACATTAACATCCAACTGCCTCAAGGCCCCCTCAAGCCCCAAGTTCACAGAATTAGCAGCACAATCAGAATGTGAATCTATGACTGCCGGACCCCGAAGCTCCACGCAGGAAAACGTGAAGCCCTGTACCCACCCCGAGAGGGAAGGGGCTGTCAGAAAGGTGAAGAGAAGGTGGCGATGGACGACTGGACAATCTAGTATCGCCCGCCGTCCCACCACAGTCCGGGAAACTGAGACCAGAAAAGGAGTTCTCTCCCCTCAATTCCCACTCCTTAGACCCCCAGCAATCCCAGTCCACTCCTTCCCTTGGGACCGCCGGCAAATAGCCATCTACAGCGGAACTGTAACTCTCGGGAGAACTGGCCGATGCTAGCTAGCACTTGGTTGAGTTTATAGTGAGTGTGAGAGAGAGAGAACTGACCGATGGACGGTTGGCCACCTCCAGGGGAGTGTAGTTCAGCTTCAAACTTGGGGCGCCTGTACAGCTCTATTAATAATGATCGACAGGGAGTCGGGAATCCAAAAGCTTGCCCAGGTCTCCCTCAAGACCCCAGACCGCTAGCCCGCAGGAAAGCGATCCCAGCAACACTCTTCCCACACCATCTCTAACTCACCTCAAGAACGACTCTCAGTTCCTTGGTCGCTTCTTCAACTGTGCCCGGACACCGGAAAGGAGCACCGGTTACCCTCTCCGCTCCGCCCACTTCCGCCCAGCCGAAGGCACCGGAAGCAGAGGTGCCCCTAGTTGCGGAAGTGCCGCGCCCGGCTTGCTCAAGTCCTCTCGTCTCCTCTTTCTCCCTCCGGAAACGTGAGTGGCAAATCGAAGGTTCCGGTTATCGAAACTGGTGGGAATATGGGGAACGCTTAGTATGTACTAGGCATTTCCCAGGGAGCTAGTTTTTTCTTGTTTGATGCCCAGGCTTTGAATCTCTTCAAGCCCAAATTTAAGGACTAACCACTTCCCCTAGAGATTAGGAAGCACTCTTTCCCAAATATATCATCCACTTTTCTTGCTGCATCTTAACACACAATGGAGAAGGGACAACTGCGCTCCCATTTTAGAGACAGAACCATTGGAAATGGAAAGGCAAAGCCGTTCCAGTCGCCCTCGGGAAACAGGGATTTACTGCGGCACTGCCCAGCTGTCCCAGGAACTACGGCACATCGTTCCCACCAGTTTCTAGATATCTAGAGACCCAGACATTGATTTTTCTAGCTTGGCCAGGCGAACCCCCAGGGGAGAGGCGGAGCGGTTAGGGGGCGGGAGGTAAAAGGAGGCGGGTCGAATCCCATCTCCCAGGTGCCCCAAGGTATTCGACGCCTTGGCTCCCCCAGGGAGCTCCGGCCTTTAAGTCCTTTATCCTAAGGTCCCTTTAAATACTTTGTCCCTTACCTGAGTCCCGCCCAGGGCAGGTAATAACAAGCTCCGCCCCTCTGCCAGAAACCGGGATCGGGCCTGGTTACCCGGAGTGGGGCGCCCCTTCTCACCCCTCCCCTCTTCTCTGTCCCCCTTCACAGGTGGCTGTAGCGGGCCAGAGGTCCGGATTAAAGAGGAAGGGGCAATGCTCACAGGTCTGGGCAGGTAAGTGACTGTTCCTGGAGGAAGAGCTTGGCTTGGGGACCCAGGCATCCTGGCTCCCCGCCCCTCTGAGACCCAGAAGTCTGGGGCTCCTAGGCTTAGGAGTCCAGGGCCCCTGCCCTCTTAGGTCCCCCAATAATATATTTAATCCCTGGCCTCTGCCTCTGTCGTAATCTTTGTTGTCTGTGCATGGATGTGACAATGAACACAGAAGCACAAGTGGAAATTACCAGGAAGGGAAGAGTCCAGATCACCAATGGACATGTTTATGAGCACCTGGGTCGGGTGCTGTAGACACATGGAGAAAAAGATAAGCTCCATGCTCTATTCTCTGGCGGACACTGCCTTCACTGAAATCCTGGCTCTCACACTTGCACACTGTGTGACCTTGGGCAAGTTAATTTACCTCTCCGTGCCTCAGTTTTCTCTTCTCTAAAATTGAGGATAATAGGATTCCTGGCTATGTGTGGTGGCTCATGCCTGTAATCCCAACACTTTGGGAGGTTGAGGTGGGCCGATCACTTGAGGTCAGGAGTTTGAGATCAGCCTGGCCAACATGGTGAAATCTCATCTCTACTAAAACTACACAAATTGGGGCCGGGCGCGGTGGCTCACGCCTATAATCCCAGCACTTTGGGAGGCCGAGGCGGGTGGATCACGAGGTCAAGAGATCGAGACCATCCTGGTCAACGTGGTGAAACCCCGTCTCTACTAAAAATACAAAAAATTAGCCGGGCATGGTGGCGCGCGCCTGTAGTCCCAGCTACTCAGGAGGCTGAGGTAGGAGAATTGCCTGAACCCAGGACGCGGAGGTTGCGGTGAGCCCAGATGGCGCCATTGCACTCCAGCCTGGGTAACAAGAGCGAAACTCCGTCTCAAAAAAAAAAAAAAAAACTACACAAATTAGCTGGGCGTGGTGATGCGCGCCTGTAATCCCAGCTACCCAGAAGGTTGAGGCAGGAGAATTGCTTGAACCCAGGAGGCAGAGGTCACAGTGAGCTGAGATAGCGTCAGTGCACTTCAGCCTTATTGGCAGAGTGAGACAGTGTCTCAAAAGAAAAGAAAAGTAAAATGAGTATATATAGGTAAACAGTGTCTGGCACCAGTGTCTGGTTGTGTAACTGTCCACTGTTATTATCATTATGGAGCACAGAGGCCAGTCAGAGAGACACTGCCTCACTACCCAGGGACTGAGGCCCTTGTCAGCTGTAACACACCTGCTTCTAGGTGTCCACAAAATATGAGGGGCCACCCCTCTCTGCTGCTGCTATACATGGGATTTACCACCTGCCTCGATACTTCACCCAGTGGGGAGAAAGACCAAGGTGAGTGTCTGGGGGAAGTAGTGTCCAGGCACTTGACCTTGGCCCCCCCCCCCCCGACTCAGGAATGCCTGCTTCTAGTCCCCTCTTCTTCCAGGAATCCAGGGCCCGGTCCTTTCCTCCTTCAGACCCAGGAGTCTGGATTCCCAGCCCCTACTCCTTCCTCCAGGACCCCACTGCTCCCCATCCCCCTATGACTCCGGCCCTAGGGACCCTCCGTTTTTCTCTCCCTCACATCTTCGGGCCCAGAAGTCTTCCTGGGTCCCCCAGAGGCCCAGAGCTTCCTGAGTCGCCATACCCGGATTCGAAGAGCCAATCACTGGGACCTGGAGCTGTTCACACCGGGGAACCTGGAACGGGAGTGTCTGGAAGAGAAGTGTTCCTGGGAAGAGGCCAGGGAGTATTTTGAGGATGACACTCTCACGGTGAGGGCTTCAAGACCCTGGAGGTTAGGGCCCCCATCTTCTCTGTACCTGTGGGGAGGTTGCGGGGATGTTCTGGCCCTCAACTCCCTCCTCCCCGTCTCGGAAATCAGGGTGGGCTCGTTTGGGTTGTGAACGTCCCAGCTGAACTGCCGCTTTTCCTCTTTTTTCCACTCCTCTCCCTTCAAGGAGCACTTTTGGGAGAGTTACATCTACAATGGGAAAGGAGGTGAGTGAGGGGCTGAAGCCATTTTGTTCTGTGCAGCTAACGCAGCCCCTTCCCAGGGAGGACAAACCAATGTCCTACACCCCAAATTAGGGACAAGAATTGTCTGCCCTGCAATTCTGTGCTCCCTGAAGCTGGCTGCTAAAGGAGTTCCCTCCCTTAAGAGATGCTGGGCGCAGTGGCTCACGCCTGTAATCCAAGCACTTTGGAGGCTGAGGCAGGTGGATCACCTGAGGTCGGGAGTTCAAGACCAGCCTGACCAACATGGTGAAACCCCGTCTTTAAAAAAAAAAAAAAAAAGACCCCAGCTTGATGCCGGGCACTGTGGCTGACGCCTGTAATCCCAGCACTTTGGGAGGCCGAGGCAGGTGGATCACAAAATCAAGAGTTCAAGACCAGTCTGGCCAACATAGTGACTAAAAATACAAAACAATTAGCCGGGTGTAGTGGTATGTGCCTGTAATCCCAGCTACTTGGGAGGCTGAGGCAAGAGAATTGCATGAATCCGGGAGGCAAAGGTTGCAGTGAGCTGAGATCATGCCATTGCACTCCAGCCCAGGTGATAGTGCGAGACTTTGTCTCAAAAAAAAAAAGACCTTGTTTGTCTGAGGAGCCCCCCATGTCTTATTATTATTTTATTTTTAATTATTTTTGAGATAGGGTCCCTCTCTGTCGCCCAGGCTGGGTGCTGTGGTACAATCTTGGCTCACTGCAACCTTAACCTCCGAGGCCCAAGCGATCCTCCCACCTCAGTCTCCTGATTGACTGGGATTCCAGGCACATACCACAATGATAATTTTTGTAGTTTTTGTAGAGACGGGGTCTGTGTTGCCCAGGCTGGTCTTGAATGCCTGGTCTCAAGCAGTCCTCCTGCTTCAGCCTCCCAAAGCGCTGGGATGACAGGTGCCAGGCCCCACCACATCTTACTGGATACAGGTCCCGTGTCCCTAGGAAGGGAAAAGTGTCAGTGGAGAGAAAGGATAGAGCTACGTGGTCTGTCAGGCCTTCGGCTCAGAGTGGGCAGCCCCACCTGAGTCCAGAGTAAGTGGAAAGACCAGCCCCTCCGGCAGCTTGGTTGCTGGGGACACTGCCCTCCAGCAACAGGACCAAGGGAGGAAGCCTGCCTGTCCTCACCTGCCCATTTTGCCCCCCACAACCCCTCCTCCGAGTTCCGAGGCCCTATCTTGTTGGCAGCCTTGTTGCTAAGGGGGGCTGCTCCTTAGCAACGGGGCCTGGCCAGGCCAGACCAGACGAAGAAGCCTGAAGCAGTACCTGGCTGTTTTCCCCTCCCCCACAGCCCCATCCCAGCAGCTGCCTCGTTGCTAAGGAGGCCTTCTCCCTAGCAACCACACCTAGCCAGGCTTCAGGACCCAAGGCCTTCTGCCCACTGGAGGACCACCCTCTGGGCCCCCGATGCCCCACCCCCTTGTGGCCCAGTTGCTAGGGGTAGATGCACCTTAGCAACAGGCCCTAGGTCTGGACTGGTGCCTCACATTGGAGCCTGGTTGCTAGGGGAGGTAACTCCTTCCCAACAGGCCTCGCAAGGCCTGGTGGCTCCTTGAATCCACCTGAAGGTACTCAAATCAGGAGAACCTGCCTTCTGAAGCTGCACTTGTGCTTTTTTCTAAAGGGGCTCAAAAGTTTGAGGTTTACTGCGGCCAGATGCAGTGGCTCACGCCTGTAATCCCAGCACTTTGGGAGGCCGAGGCAAGTGGATCACCTGAGATCAGGAGTTCGAGATCAGCCTGGCCAATGTAGTGAAACTCCATCTCTACTCAAAATACAAAAATTAGCCAGGCGTGGTGATGTGCGCTGTAATCTCAGCTACTCGAGAGACTGAGGCTGGAGAATTGCTTGAACCCGGGAGGTGGAGGTTGCAGTGAGCTGAGATTGCATCACTGCACTCCAGCCTGGGGGACAGAGCGAGACTCCATCTCAAAAAAAAAAAAAGTCTGGGGTTTACTTTTGGAGGAAAGCCCGCCTACCTAGTGCCCATAGAAGTTTCCCCAGGAGCAAGCAGTAGCAAGGCCTCCCCAAGCCCGGCGGCTCCCTGTACCCCCTTGTCCTTAGACTGGAAGCCTTGGATTACAAACAGGGCTGCACCTTAGTAACAGGTCAAACAGGAGTTCTAGATTCTTAGTTATGTTTTTGAGGGGGGGTCCATAAATTCCTCATTTGTTTTTTGTTGTTTTTGAAATGAGGTCTTGCTCTATTGCCCAGGCTGGAGTGCAGTGGCACCATCACGGCTCACTGCAGCTCAAGTGATCCTTCCATCTAAGCCTCTTGAATAGCTGGGATTACAGGAATGCACCACCACACCCAGATAATTAAAACAATTTTTTTTTGTAGAGATGAGGTCTCACTGTGTTGTCCAGGCTGCTCTCGAACTCCTGAGCTCAAGTGATCCTCCTGCCTTGGCCTCCAAAGTGCTGGGATTACAGGCATGAGCCACTATGCCTTGCCAATTCTTCCATTGTTAAGTGAATTTTTTCCAGCTTTCTGGTAAACTCAGAAACGTTCCTGTCGATTCTGTTCTTCCTTCAGAGTTCAGGCCTTGCCAATCCATGGCCTGGATGGTAAAAAGGAACTGCATTCCAGAGTGGACAGTTACCAGAGAAAACACTGGAACCTCTCCCTTCTAGCCCCCCACCAGTTAAATTTGCAATTTTTTTTGCATTTTATTTTTTGTATTTGTTTTTTATTTTCCTTTTTCTTTTTTGAAACAGAGTTTTGCTCTGTCACCCAGGCTGGAGTACAGTGGCACAATCCTAGCTCACTGCAGCCTCTAACTCCTGGGCTCAGGTATGTGTTATCAGGCCCCGCTAAACCTTTTTTTTGAGACAGAGTCTCGCTTTGTTGCCCAGGCTGGGTTGCAGTTGTGTAATCCTAGCTCACTGCAGCCTCCACCTCCCAGGTTCAAGTGATTCTCGTGCCTCAACCTTCTGAGTAGCTGGGATTACAGGTGTGCGCCACCACACCTGGCTAATTTTTGTATTTTTAGTAGAGATGGGTTTTCACCATATTGGCCAGGCTGGTCTTGAACTCCTGGCCTCAGGGAGTTCACCTGCCTTGGCCTCTTAAAATGCTGAGATGACAGGTGTGAGCCACCGGCCTCAGCCAGGCCCAGTTAATTTTTTGATTCTTTTTTTTTTTTTTTTGAGATGGAGTCTTGCTCTGTTGCCCAGGCTGGAGTGCAGTGGCACAATCTCGGCTCACTGCAGCCTCTACCTCCCGGGTTCAGGCGATTTTCTGCCTTAGCCTCCCAAGTAGCTGGGATTACAGGTGCGCGCCACCGCGCCCAGCTAATTTTTTGTATTTTTAGTAGAGATGGGGTTTCACCATCTTGGCCAGGCTGCTCTTGAACTCTTGATCTCATGATCCACCCACATCGGCCTCCCAAAGTGCTGGCATTTCAGGCATGAGCCACTGCTCCTGACCTTTTTTTTTTTTTTGAGGCAAAGTCTTTCTCTGTTTCACAGGCTAGAGGGCAGTGTCAAGGTCTCAGCTCAATGAAACCCCCACCTTCCAGGTTCAAGTAATTCTTCTACCTCAGCTTCCTGAGTAGTTGGGATTACAGGCACACGAACACTCACCCGCACACCCAGCGAATTTTTTGTATTTTTAGTAGAGACAGGGTTTCACCATGTTGTCCAGGCTGGTCTTGAGCTCCTGACCTCAAGAGATCCACCTGCCTCGGCCTCCCAAGTGCTGGGATTACAAGCATGAGCCACTGCATCCGGCCTGATCTCATTAAATTTTCACAGTGGGGTAGGGGTTATGGTTCCCATTTTTTTTTTTTTTTTTAGAGATGGGGTTTCACTACGTTGGTCAGGCTGATCTTGAACTCTTGACCTTGTGATCCGCCCGCCTCAGCCTCCCAAAGAGCTGGGATTACAGGTGTGAGCCACCGCGCCTGGCTTTATGGTTCCCATTTTACAGAACTGGCAGTGGAGGCTCAGAGAAAGGAATGAGGTGAATTGCCTGAGGTCACAGAGCTAGGAAGGGACCCCAGCTCTGCCTGCTTCATGGTCCGTCTATTCCCTCAGTGGGAAGGAATTTTGATGTTGGGGTGGGTGACAGTTCCCAAGACAGTGGTTCCCCTTCCCTGCTTCCCTGCAGGGCATGGACGAGTGGATGTGGCAGGCCTGGCTGTGGGGCTGACATGTGGCATCCTGGTCATTGTCCTTGCCGGCCTGGGAGCCTTTTGGTATCTGCATTGGCGACGGCGCCGAGGCCACCAGCCCTGTCCCCAAGAGTAAGGGGGCTTCAGTGAGGAGGGGGTGGCGGTGGAGAGTAGGGGAGGGAGGAACGGTCGACCTAAAGAGATGTGCTAAGGATTGGGGTCAGGTGGGCACTGAGGAATGACTGAGGACACAGTCATTTGGAGAGTGAGTCTGTGAGCTGGCTTGTGTCTGGTTTTGGCATCTGTCTGTCGCTCTGTCTGTCTAGACTGCAGTAGGATCTCTATCAGCTTTTGCTGCCGGCCTGTCTTTGTGGTACTGGGATTACCAGTATCCATGGGATTACCACTCTGGATGTTGTATCTGGTGGGCTGTGACTGTGCAGCCTGTGGTCTCTGGGCATCTGTGGAATGTGAGCTTCAGTGGTGACAAGTACAGCACCTGAGTGGGGGTGGGAAATTGATGAGGAGTGCATCTGTGTTGTGTTCCTGTCTATATGGATGGGCTGAGTTCTGTCTGTTACTGTGTGTGTTGGCCTGCCTCTCTGAAGGGCTTTTTTTTTTTGAGACGGAGTTTCATTCTTGTGGCCCTGGCTGGAATATAATGGCGTGATCTCTGCTCACTGCAACCTTTGCCTCCCGGATTCAAGTGATTCTCCTGCCTCAGCCTCCTGAGTAGCTGGGATTACAGGCGTGTGCCACTGCACCCGGCTAATTTTATATTTTTAGTAGAGATGGGTTTTCTCCATGTTGGTCAGGCTGGTCTTGAACTCCTGACCTCAGGTAATCGTGGCCTCCCAAAGTGCTGGGATTAAAGGTGTGAGACATCATGCCTGGTTTTTTTTTTTTTTTTTTTTTGAGAGACAAGGTCTCTCACTCTGTTGCCCAGGCTGGAGTGCAGTGGCCCATTCACAGCTCACTGTAGCCTCAATTTCCTGGGCTCAATAAATCCTCCCACCTCAGCCTCCCGAGGACCTAGAGCTACAGGTGTGCGCCATGAACTCGGCAGGGTTGTCTTTTTCTCCATTGCTCTGCCTGTATCTGGTGCACATGAGTGTGTCTGAATAAGAGTGTGTCTTTGGTTGCTGATTTCTGTGTCTGCCTGTGTTCAGCTGCCTGTCATTTGAGGCGCTTTTCTGTGTGTAGGGCTAGGCTGAAGGTGACCCTCATTTTCCCAGGTTCACCTCCCTTCCAGCTCTGTCCCAGTGTCAGCCTCAGAGTCTCTGTCTTCTAGATCCCTTTTCTCCCAAGTCTAGGTATCCTGTAAGTTGCCTCTGCTAACTGCACTTTTGCTGTCCCCAGGGCCGGGGTCATCAGCCCTCTGAGTCCTTTGAGCCCTCTAGGCCCATCGACGCCCCTGCCTCCACCCCCACCCCCAGGCCTCCCCACCTATGAGCAGGCGCTGGCAGCCTCTGGGGTACACGACGCACCTCCACCCCCCTACAGCAGGTATGGGGCGTGGCTTCTGCCCGGGGGCGGGGCGCAGAGGGTTGGGCACTGTTGGAGGTGGAACCTGGGCTCAGGGGCGGGACTTGAAATTTGGGCCTTATTATCTAGGGCGGGGCTTGGGGCTTGGGGCGGAGCCCCATGCAATCGTCTAGGGGCGTGGCCCAGCGTTGTATGTGTGGAGCAGCATAGGAGGGTGGGGCCTGTGCCCAGAGGGCCCGGGATTGGCTGAGACGCCAAGGGCGGTCGGAGTGGTCCCGGTTGAGGGGGGGAAAAAAACAGCCGGATCTTTGACTCCCTAGTGTGCCTCTCCTCTTGCAGCCTCAGGAGGCCTCACTGAAGAGGAGCTTTCAGACCCGGCTCTCCGAACCGCGACCCTGATTCATACCGGATTCCGGAAGCCCCTAGGCCTCGTAGACGCCGAAGCTGGACTTGGAGAGGGCGGATAGTGGGAATAGGGGTCGTCCGGCCCGAGGCCTGCCCTGGCACACGCGTTTCCGCGTGTATGTTCTCGGCAACATGTTCCTGTGTCCTGGTCCCTCACGGGCCCCCACCCTCTCCTGATCTTGAGGGCACCGGTCAAATCCCGCCCCCGTGGTAGGCAGACGCACGGGGAAACTCGTACCCAGGAGCGAAGTCCCGGCTATGCCGTCTTATGTGTGAGCAGATGACCTGACCATCCCCTCCAGTGCCACAGGGTACGCACACGCAGAGCCCTGCCTGTGCACACGCGTGTCTTCGTGCACTCCCCGTGTGGTACAGGGGTGCTTCGTAACCCAGAGAAAGAGTAGGGGGCACATTCGCAAGTGTGCTCGGTGCGGGCAGGCTCGCACTACACTCAAGGAGCTGGAGTTGAGCTGTTCCCCTAAATAAAAACCCTTCGGAAAGGAGACCAAATAAAGCAGGAACAATGCAAAAAAAAAAAAAAATCTAATGATATGAATCGCGATCTCGGGCGCATGAGAACTGGTTTTCTGTGCAAACGCGCCCTACACCCGCAGGCCCCGCTCAGTCTCTCTCACTCTCTCTCTCTCTTTTTTTTTTTTTTTTTTTTTTTGCATTTGCACGGGATTGTGGGAGGAAGCGGAGCGCAGCCAGACACCCCGCCGCCCGCCCCCCCTTCCCCTCCCCCCTCCCCCAGCCGCCTTGTGCAAAGATGGCTGCACCGTGAGCGCAGAGGAGGAGGAGGCGGCGGCGGCGGCGGCGAGAGAGCGAGCACCCATCGCCTGCACCCACCCCGGGGCCGCCCGGGACGCCCCCTCCCAAGCGCGCGCCCCCCCTTTTCTCTCACAAGCGCCGGGGCAAAGGCGGAGACAGCGGGGTCCCTCCTCCCCCCTTCCCTCCTCTAGGGGGAACCCCCCTTCCCCCTTCCTTGGCTCAGCGACTGCACCCCCTCCCTTGCCCGCCCCTCCGCCCCTGCCCCCTCCCTCCCCCGCCCGGGGCCTTCCCGGGCCTTCCGCGGCTGCAAAGAAAAAAAGAGAGAGAGAAAAGGGGGGAAAAAAAAGCAGCAGCGGAGGGAGCGGCGGCGGAGGAGAGCGCGCGCGCGCCCCCTCCCTCCCTCCCTCCCTCCCCCTCCCCCCAATTTCCACCGCGGCCAATTCATGGACAGGAACTACCCCAGCGCCGGCTTCGGGGACCCGCTCGGCGCCGGGGCGGGATGGAGTTACGAGAGGTCAGCGAAAGCTAGGTAAGGAGCTGAGGGTGGCCTGGAGAAAGGGGCCAAGGGGTGGGAGCCCAGCCGGGCCGGGCCGGGCCCGCCTGGCGACGCGTGCATCGCAAACTCCCCTCCGGCTTGCAAGGGAGCGGCCTTCCTTGGTTTGTAACAACGCCGCCGCCCCAGTTTGCAAATTGCAAACTCCGCCAAAGCCAGCTCCGGCATGCAAAGGGAGAATTGCAGCGGGAAAATGGGGGTGCAAAACAATTTCGGACGGGAAGGCCTTGGGAAGGTGGGAGGGACTGGCGAAGCAAGGCCTGGACTTCCCCCCATCCTTGGATTCCCGGTTTGGTGACCCTCCCCCCTGCGCCCCAGGCACTGCTCTTGCAAAGGTGGGAAGAAGAGAAGACTTAGAACGCAGATCTGGGGGGCGCGAACCCCCTCTCAGGTCCTATTGTTCCGGGACTATGCGAGGCCGCGCCGATAGGCGCCCCCCCAAAGAAATTCCGCGCGCAGAGTGGGCACGGGGCCCCGCCCCCTTCCTAAGCTGGGGTTGTGTGTGTAAGGGGGGGTCCGGCATCTGGGACACACCCCCTTTAATGCCCCCACCCACAAAGGCAGAGCATCCTAGTTGATGGCAAGGAGTGGAGGGTTTGCCCTCTTGAGTCCGGCCACGGATTGGGGCTGTTGCATGGGAAGAGTCGCATGTTTCCCGGGTGTTTGTGTGTATGAGCGTGGGCCCTGTGCGTGCGGGGCTGGCAGCGTGTTCACCTGTGAACCTGCCCCTTTCCTGCTGCTTCTTGGTGTGGCGCCCTCACACTTCACACTTCACCTGACCCTGAGCACCTCCCCCCCAACACACCTGGGTTTCCCACCAGGGCATAACCCCAAGTGTGTCAGGATTTTCCATGTGGGACTCCTCCGTCTATATCTTTTCTTCCCCACGGGTGAGTTGGATACCCGCTTGCACACATACCTGGCATTGCACGGGCCCAGGCATTTGAACCTCAACCCCCGGGGATGTTCTTGTTCACACTTGTACCTGGTACTTTCCCCGGGTCTTATTCCCCCTTCTCTCCACCCCGCCACCGCTGCTGCTTGGGGACCGATCTGCCTTCTGCTCCCAACTTGTTTTGCACCACCCCACGAAGTTCAAGGCCTGTGTTCCCATGTGTCTACGGAACAGGGGGCGTCCATGTGCACCTCTGGGGTTGGCCCTACGGCCTGTGTCGCCGGCACGGGGGCTGGGGTGGGTGGTCGGTGGGGTCGATGGGGGAGGACTCACATTTGCCCCTCAAGACACTTCCTCTGCCTTGGACCCTCTTCTGTGTTAGTGTCGTCTCTGAGCATGCCTGTTTGTAAACGTGACTATCCGGGGTCTGGAGTGGGGGCCATTTCTGTGGCTCTTTAGTTGGGCACCCCGATTCTCCTCTTTAAGGCCGAAGGTTCCTTAGCTTAACACCCCCCACCCCGGTCAGCTGAAGTGTCCCCCCAACTCCCCGGGGGTTTTCCCGAGCTCCCTTCTGAGAAGGCAGCTCGGGAGAACCCCCTGACGCTACCCTTTCCTCCCAGCTTGGTCTATGGCAGCTCCAGGACCTCGCACCCCGAGACGGACATCTTACACCGCCAGGCCTACGCGGCCCCCCACCCACTGCAAAGCTATGCCACCAACCACCACCCGGCAGGTACGGCCCCCATCCCGCCCCTTTTGGGCTAACCCTCCTCCCGAGGCAGCTGATTGGCTTTTGAAAGTTCCGCCCCTCCTAATTGGACGTGGCCCTTGCCGTGGCCCGCCCCTTGCTGTGTCTCCTCTGATTGGTTGCCTTTGAGGCTGCTGGTCCCTGCTTCATTTCTCGCCGGATTCGTCCGCCCCTGCCTCGTCCCGCCCCTTTCGCTCCAATTGGCCCCGTCCCGTCAGCCCCCAAATCCCACCTTCTCTTCCAGGCTTTTCCGCCTCTCTCCAGCCCACCCCAATTATTTCCCTCTGGGTTTGCCCTATTTTGGCTCCTTGCAACTCTGAATTCTTTCTTCCTGATTCCCTTTCTTCCTGATTGGCTCCAATTATCTGGCCCGCCCTCTTTTTTTTTTATTTTGCCCCATTGCCTTATTTTACCCCCTTGTCTTTGCCTCCAAGGTTTCTGATTGGTTCCCGCTTCCTCGGGGTACCGGCAATGACGTGATGCTGTCCAGTTTGACCCTCGACCCTCCTGATTGGCTCTTTCCCTTTTTGTTTTCCCATCTTTTTCTCTGAATCTTCCCACGTGGTGCAATCCCTTTTGATTCGTCCTCTGGTCTTTCTGAGACTCCAGTCGTACCGTCCTTTGCTCTAACTTGCTAGAAATACACAAATTTGGTCTCCCTCCTGTCCTTACTGAGGACTCTGCTCTTTTGACCCTGGCTCTTTCGCTTCTAGATTTTTCTACGCTTTTGTCTACCATTTCCTACCTGGGCCCCCTCCCCTTATGACTGGATTGCCTGCTGTCTTGCTTTGCTGTCTCACCTTTCCCCCTTCCCTCCCCTCATTCCTGTCTCATTAGCTTGGTTCTGTCCATTTTCTCTTTGAATTTGCCCTTTTCTCTTCCCTCCCCTCCTTTTCCTGATCCATCTTGCCTTTGGCCTCTTCCCTTTCTCTTGACCTTGCCCTACGCATCCCCACCTGGCTGACTCTACCCCCTGTTCCCGGCCAGGCCTCTCTGGACTCTTCGACACTGGCCTCCACCACGCGGGCTCAGCAGGGCCCGACGCCTCCGTCATGAACCTCATCTCGGCCCTGGAATCCCGGGGCCCCCAGCCTGGCCCCTCCGCCTCCTCTCTCCTCTCCCAGTTCCGCAGTCCTTCCTGGCAAACAGGTAAGCCCAGCGCCGGTCCTGCAGGGCCAGGGTGGGGCTGGCTTGCCGTCCTCTCTCACCCTCCGTCTTCCTCGTCTCCAGCCATGCACACGCCAGGCCCCACGGAGCTTTTCATCTCGGGCGCCCTGCCGGGTTCCAGCACCTTTCCGTCCTCCTCCGCCCTGTCGGCTTACCAGCACCCGGCTTCCTTCGGCAGCCGCCCCTTCCCAGTGCCCTCGTCCCTCAGCCTCCAGGACCCGCCATTCAGCCCTCCAGCTAACGGGCTCCTGTCCCCCCATGACGTGCTGCACCTGAAGCCCTCGCAGGCACCCACGGTGCCCTCTTCCTTGGGCTTTGAGCGCCTGGCAGGGGGCGGTGTCTTGGGGCCAGCTGGTCTTGGTCCAGCCCAGACACCCCCTTACCGCCCTGGTCCCCCAGACCCACCACCTCCTCGCCACCTCCCAACTCAGTTCAACCTGCTGGCTTCCTCTTCTGCTGCCGCTGCCGCCGAGCAGTCCTCCCCACAGCTCTACAACTTCTCGGGTGCTGCCCCAGGCCCCCCACCGCCTGAGCGGGCCCTGCCCCGCCAGGACACGGTCATCAAGCACTACCAGCGGCCGGCCAGTGCCCAGCCCCCACCGCCCCCGCCACCAGCCCATGCCCTCCAGCACTACCTGAGCTGTGGAGGCAGCTACCCCTCCATGGGCCACCGGGCCAACCTGGCCTGCAGCCCCCTGGGCGGTGGGGAGCCCTCTCCGGGTGCTGGGGAGCCTAGTAAGGCTGGTCCCAGCGGAGGCACGGCAGGGGCGTCAGGCCGGGCTACGGGCCCTGAGGCAGCAGGGGGCGGTGGGGCCGGGGGTGGTGGCGGAGGTTACCGCCCCATCATTCAGTCGCCTGGGTACAAGACAGGCAAAGGTGGTTATGGAGCAGCTGCTGGGGGTGCCACCAGGCCCCCCCCACCCCGTTCGACCGCCACCCCCAAATGCCAGAGCCTGGGTGGGCCGGCAGCCGCCTATGCCACTGGGAAGGCCTCTGGGGCTGGAGGTGCAGGGGGCCAGGCCTATTCCCCTGGTCAGCCCCAAGGGCTTCTGGGACCCCAGGCCTATGGTCAAGGGTTTGGAGGGGGGCAGGCACAGGACTTGAGCAAAGGCCCCAGCTACTCAGGGGGCCCCCCACAGCCCCCCAGTGGACCCCCTCCTCCTGGCCTGACTACATGTCAGAGCTACTCCCCGGACCAGCTGCAGGGGCAACTGTATGGGGTGCAGGGCGAGCCATACCCAGGGCCAGCTGCCCACTCCCAGGGGCTGCCCACAGCCAGCCCCTCACTCAGCTACAGTACCGGCCATTCCCCTGCACTCTCGGGCCATGGGGGTGGCTGGGGACCCAGTTCCCTGGGAGGCGGCGGTGAGGCCAGCCCATCTCACATCATTCGTCCACTCCAGTCACCACCTGCCACCGGTCGCCCACCTGGCGTCGGCTCTCCAGGGGCCCCTGGCAAATACCTGAGTTCAGTCTTGGCCTCAGCCCCTTTCTTGGCACCTCCGGGAGCTGGCAGCTATGCAGCTGGAGCAGGTGGCTACAAGGGCAAGGGAGATGGCACAGAGCTGCTGGCGGGCCCAGGTGGGCCTCCCGCAGAGCGCACAGAGGATGAGGAGTTCCTCATCCAGCACCTCTTGCAGGCACCCAGCCCTCCTCGGACCTCAGGGACGGATGGCTTGGTGGGCGAGGACGGGGCAGCAGATGCCTCTAAGGGACTTGGGGGGAGTGGTGGGGCCGGGGGACCGCCAGGTACACCCTACGAGTTGGCCAAGGAAGACCCCCAGAGGTACCATCTGCAGAGTGTCATCCGCACCAGTGCCAGCCTGGATGAGGGTGCCACTGCGGCACTGGAGCTGGGCCTGGGGAGGCTGAAGGAGAAGAAGAAAGGGCCAGAGCGGGGCGGCGAGACCCCCGAGGGGCTGGCCACCTCTGTTGTCCACTACGGGGCAGGTGCCAAGGAGCTGGGCGCCTTCTTGCAGAAGAGCCCTCCACCCCCACCTCCCACGGCCCAGTCCACCCAGCCCACTCCCCATGGTCTCCTCCTGGAGGCCGGGGGCCCTGACCTCCCACTGGTGCTGCCTCCACCTCCCCCCCAGCTGCTCCCCTCGGTTCTCAGCCACGCCCCCAGCCCCTCATCCAGCGCCTCCAAAGTCGGCGTCCACCTCCTTGAACCAGCCACCCGCGATGGGGCACCCCAGCCGCCTCCACCGCCACCCCCGCCTCCGCCACCTATGCCCCTGCAGCTTGAGGCCCACCTCCGTAGCCACGGCCTGGAGCCCGCGGCCCCCAGCCCCCGCCTGCGACCCGACGAGAGCCTGGAACCGCCAGGCGCCATGCAGGAATTGCTCGGGGCTTTGGAGCCGCTGCCCCCGGCACCTGGTGACACCGGCGTGGGTCCGCCTAACTCGGAGGGCAAGGATCCCGCAGGCGCCTACCGCAGCCCCAGCCCGCAAGGCACCAAGGCGCCCCGCTTCGTGCCGCTCACCTCCATCTGCTTCCCTGACTCTTTGCTCCAAGACGAGGAGCGCAGCTTCTTCCCCACCATGGAGGAGATGTTCGGTGGAGGGGCCGCGGATGACTACGGCAAGGCCGGGCCGCCGGAGGACGAGGGAGACCCCAAGGCGGGCGCTGGCCCCGCCACGGGCCCCCCTGCCTATGATCCCTATGGGTCCTACTGTCCTGGCCGGGCGTCCGGAGCTGGGCCCGAGACGCCGGGTCTGGGCCTGGACCCCAACAAGCCCCCCGAGCTGCCCTCCACAGTCAACGCCGAGCCGCTGGGCCTGATCCAGAGCGGCCCCCACCAGGCGGCGCCACCACCCCCGCCTCCGCCGCCACCGCCTCCGCCGCCAGCCTCCGAGCCCAAGGGCGGCCTCACCTCGCCCATCTTCTGCTCTACCAAGCCAAAGAAGCTGCTCAAGACGTCCTCCTTCCACCTGCTGCGGCGCCGCGACCCGCCCTTCCAGACCCCCAAGAAGCTGTACGCCCAGGAGTACGAGTTCGAGGCCGACGAGGACAAGGCCGACGTGCCCGCCGACATCCGCCTCAACCCCCGGCGCCTGCCCGACCTGGTCTCCAGCTGCCGTTCCCCGCCCAGCCCTCTCCCCGCTGGGGGACATCGACTTCTGCCCACCCAACCCAGGACCCGATGGCCCCCGGCGCCGTGGCCGCAAGCCCACCAAGGCAAAGCGCGATGGGCCGCCCCGGCCCCGCGGGAGGCCCCGGATCCGCCCGCTGGAGGTCCCCACCACTGCGGGGCCCGCCTCGGCCTCCACACCCGCCGATGGCTCCAAGAAACCCCGCGGACGGGGCCGAGGCCGGGGTAGGAAGGCTGAGGAGGCGGGGGGCACCCGGTTGGAGCCCCTGAAGCCACTTAAGGTGAGGGAGATGGGGTCTTGCAGGGGATAGGGGAGGAGGGGCTGGGCCAGGTGTTTGAGTCTTAAAGGGGTTAGGGCCGCACCTTGGCATTTTTGGGGCAGACGGGATAAGGTTTATATTGCTATAATCTGTGAGGAAGTGAGTCTGAGGAATTTCTGGGTCCCTCTGACAGATCTAAGAATTGAAATTCTGGGTCTAAGCTGGCCACTGTGGTTCATGCCTGTAATCCCAGCACTTTGGGAGGCTGAGGCAGGAGAATCACTTGAACACAGAAGGTGGAGGTTGCAGTGAGCTGAGATCACACCACCACACTTCAGCCTGGGCAACAAGAGTGAAACTCTGTCCCCCCCCAAAAAAAAAAAAAAAAAGAAATAAAGGACATTCTGGGTTTAGAATGAGGCAGAAGGTTGGGACTTATGCTTTTACCTGCTTTTTTTTTTTTTTTTTTTTGAGGCAGTGTTTCTGTCGCCCAGACTGGAATGCAGTGACATGATCTTGGCTCACTGCAACCTCTGCCTCCTAAGTAGCTGGGATTACAGGTGCCCACCACCAGGCTTGGCTACTTTTTTTTTTTTTTTAAGCAGAGATGGGGTTTTACTACATTGATGAGGCTGGTCTCAAACTCCTGACCTCAAGTGACCCACCCGCCTTGGCCTCCCAGAATGCTGGGATTATGGGTACAAGCTACCTCGCCCAGGCTGCCTGCTTTTCACTTCCATATCTCAAAGGTTGGGGATTCAGGGATTCTACATTCCTGGGTCTCGAACTGGGCTGGAAGCGAAGAGCTCAGTGAGTCTAAGTTCCTGGTCTTTTGAGGGAGGAACTCCAGTCTTGTCCTTCTAGTGTGTAAGAGAAGGAGTCTGCAGGTTTGAATTCTAGAAATTTACAGGCTGAGCCGGATGCAGTGGCTCATGCCTGTAAACCCAGCACTTTGGGAGGCTGAGGCGGGTGGACCACCTGAGGTCAGGAGTTCAAGACCAGCCTGGCCAACATGGTGAAACCCTGCCTCTACTAAAAATACAAAAATTATCCAGGCATGGTGGTGCACACCTATAATCCCAACTACTTGGGAGTCTGAGGCAGGAGAATCTCTTGAACCCAGACGCAGAGGTTGCAGTGAGCTGAGATCGCGACATTGCACTCTAGCCTGGGTGACAGAGCAAGACTCTGTCTCAAAAAAAATAGATAAATAAATTCACAGGCTGAGCACCTGTAAATTTGGACTTTTGGGGTTGGGGGAGGATGGGACTGGGGGCGCAGACTCCTGGGCCCTCACGGCCCGCCACTCCCATGTCTAGATCAAGCTGTCTGTGCCCAAGGCTGGCGAGGGTCTGGGAGCCTCATCGGGTGATGCCATATCAGGCACTGACCACAACAGCCTGGACTCCAGCCTGACTCGGGAGAAGATCGAGGCCAAGATCAAGGAGGTGGAGGAGAAGCAGCCGGAGATGAAGTCGGGTTTCATGGCCTCCTTCTTGGACTTCCTCAAGTCAGGCAAGCGCCACCCACCACTCTACCAGGCGGGCCTGACGCCTCCGCTCAGCCCTCCCAAGAGTGTGCCACCCTCTGTGCCAGCCCGAGGCCTGCAGCCCCAGCCCCCTGCCACCCCTGCAGTGCCACACCCCCCACCTTCAGGAGCCTTTGGGCTTGGGGGCGCCTTGGAGGCTGCGGAGAGTGAGGGGCTTGGGCTGGGCTGCCCTTCACCCTGCAAGCGGCTGGATGAGGAGCTGAAGCGGAACCTTGAGACGCTGCCTTCCTTCTCCTCGGACGAGGAAGACTCTGTGGCCAAGAACCGAGACCTGCAGGAGAGCATCTCCTCTGCCATCTCTGCCCTGGATGACCCCCCGCTTGCTGGGCCAAAGGACACCTCCACCCCAGAGGGGCCGCCCTTGGCCGCCGCGGCTGCAGTTCCAGCTCCACCCACTCTTCCGGGGCTCCCCAGTGCCAACAGCAATGGCACTCCCGGTGAGTGCTGGGACGGTGGTCTGGGAGTGGGGTGGAGCTTCAGGGTTCTTAGGGTCACTGGATACAGCTATGCAGGTTACACACTGTTTAAGAGACACCATTTCCTGGTCTATCTATAATTGAGGCTTGGTCGTTAAAAAAAAAGAGACACCATTCATGTGGATGAAGTAAGCTCGCCTGTTTACGAAGGGACTTTCCTGATTGGGGGTACACAAGTGTTTTGAGGAAGGTGCATCTTTTTCTGATTTCTTTTTTTTTTTTTGAGATGGAATTTCACTCTTGTTACCCAGGCTGGAGTGCAATGGCGTGATCTTGGCTCACCACAACCTCCACCTCCTGGATTCAGGCAATTCTCCTGCCTCAGCCTCCTGAATAGCTGGGATTACAGGCACGCGCCACCATGCCCAGCTGATTTTTTGTGTCTTTAGTAGAGACGGGGTTTCACCGTGTTGACCAGGATGGTCTCGATCTCTTGACCTCGTGATCCACCCACCTTGGCCTCCCAAAGTGCTGGGATTACAGGTGTGAGCCACCACGCCCGGTGCTCTTTTTCTGATTTCTTAGAGGTGCTAAGTGGAGTACGAGGGGCCTCAAGGCAGACCCTGGAGAGTACAGGGAGACAGAGCAGGTGACAAATTACAGGGAAGGAGAGGGCTACCCAGGTTCTAAAATGGTGGGGTGTAGGGACTGAGGAGGGCTCTGAGTCAGCTGTGTGTGAAGGTACAGAAAGGTGTCTGGGGGCAGAGAGAGACTTGGGGAGGTGATGGGTCTTGGGGGTGGGGGTGGAAGGGTGTTAACAGTGGAAACAGAGCCATTGGGAGTTGAGAGGTGAGGCTTACAGGAGGGCAGAGAGGGGTCTTGGGGAATGGAGAGGGCTTTTGAGGGGTGTAGAAAGGTAGGGAATGGGCCAGGTATGGTGGCTGACACCTGTAATCCCAGCATTTTGTGAGGCTGAAGTTGGGGGATCACCTGAGGTTGTGAGTTCCAGACCAGCCTGGCCAACATGGTGAAACCCCTTCTTCACTAAAAATATAAAAATAAGCCAGATGTGGTGGCAGGTGCCTGTAATCCCAGCTACCCCGGAGGCTGAGGCAGGAGAATCGCTTGAACCTGGGAGGCAGAGGTTGCGGTGAGCCATTGCACTCCTGCCTGGGCAGCAAGAGCAAAACTGCGTCTCAAAAAAAAAAAAAACAAAAAGGAAAAGAAAGATGGGGAATGGGGAGTGGAGAGGTGAGATGGGGTGAGGCCGAAGCTGCCAGGGTCATTGCAGGAGAGAAAAGCCAGGCTGAGAGAGCCTTTGAAGGTCTGGGAGGGGCTGTGGCTAAGGAAAGGGATGGAGAGGCAGCCGTTTCATGGGTCAGGAGAGATTTCAGGGAGTTAGAGGGGAGCGTTCAAAAACAAGAAAAAAAGAACATGACAAGCTGAGCACAGTGGGTCACACCTGTAATCCCAGCATTTTGGGAGGCTGAGACAGGAGGATCACTTGAGCCCAGGAGGTTGAGGCTGCAGTGAGCCATGGTCAAGCCACCGTACTCCAGCCTGGGCGACAGATCAAGATGCTTTCTCAAACAAAAAAAACAAAACAAAAAGACCCTATGAGGTTCTTTTTATTTTTAGTCAGAGTCTCGCTCTGTTGCCCAGGCTGGAATGCAGTGGCACAATCTTGGCTCATTGCAACCTCTGCCTCTCACGTTCAGGCAATTCTCCTGCCTCAGCCTACAGGTGTTGCCACCATGCCTGGCTAACTTTTACATTTTTAGTAGGGATGGGATTTCACTATGTTGGCCAGGCTGGTCTCAAACTCCTGATCTCGTGATCCACCTGTCTCCGCCTCCCAAAGTGTTGGGATTACAGGTGTGAGCCACCATGCCCGAACTTTTTTTTTTTTTTTTTTTTAAAGGCAGAGTCTCAGTCTGTCGCCCAGGCTGGATTACAGTGGCACAATCTTGGCTCATTGCAACCTCTTCCTTCTGGGTTCAAACTATTCTCCTGCCTCAGCCTCCCAAGTAACTGGGATTACAGGCATGTGCCACAACACCTGGCTAGCTTTTTAAAATATTTTTGGGAGAAAAAAAAACACAATAAAAAATAGGAAAAAACAGTATTTTTGGGAGAGATGGGTTTCACCATGTTGGCCAGGCTGGTCTCAAACTCCTGATCTCAAGGATCCGCCCACCTTGGCTTCCCAAAGTGCTGGGATTACAGGTGTGAGCCACTGTGCCTGGCCCCTGTGAGGTTCTTAGAAGGCCTAAAGGGAGCTGGCGGACAGGGGAGGGGTTAGCAGTCTGCACACTGGTGAGCTGGCCAGGGAAAGGGCAAAGATGGGCTTGGAGGGACGAAGCCTTGGAGGAAGAGGAGGTGAGAAAGTAGAGGTAGGGAGGTGATGATTTACGAGTTGGGAGGGGCATTCAGGAAGAGAAGTTAAGAGCCAGACAAGGTTGGCCGGGCACGGTGACTCACTCCTATGATCCCAGTACTTTGGGAGACTGAGATGAGTGGATCGCCTGAGGTCGGGAGTTCGAGACCAGGCTGGCAAGCATGGTGAAACCACGTATCTACTAAAAAAAAAAAAAAAAGAAAATTTGCCGGGTGTGGTGGTAGGTGCCTGTAATCCCAGCTACTTTGGAGGCTGAGGCCAGAAAATGGCTTGAACCCTGGAGGCGGAGGTTGCAGTGAGCTGAGATGGCACCACTGCACTCCAGCCTGAGCAACAGTGAGAATCCATCTCAAAAAAAAAAGCCAGACAAGGGATTTGAGAACACAAAGACATTTCAGGACTGAAACGAGCATTAGGGCTAGGAGACGGGTCTGCTTCACAGCCACTGGAGGTGGAGTGGGTCTCTGGAGAGACTCTGATAGGGTAGAAGGACCGCTGGGAGCTCAGTGGCAGATACGGACTGAGGGGCTCTTGGTACAGAAAGCGATGTTTAAGGCACAAGAGGAAAGGTGCCAGGAATGATGAATAATGTCCAGGCCTGATGCCTCTGTCTCCCCCAGAGCCCCCACTGCTGGAGGAGAAACCCCCACCCACTCCGCCTCCTGCTCCAACTCCTCAGCCTCAGCCTCAGCCTCCGCCACTGCCTCCGCCGCCACAGCCAGCCCTGCCCTCGCCACCCCCACTGGTGGCCCCCACACCCAGCTCACCACCGCCGCTGCCACCTCCGCCACCTCCACCTCCACCACCACCAGCCGTGCCCTCGCCTCCACCGCCACCCCCGCCAGCCGTGGCCCCACCGGCTGCCCCTCCCGAGGAGCCAGCCGCCGCCCCGTCCCCCGAAGACCCTGAGCTGCCGGACACCCGGCCCCTGCACCTGGCCAAGAAGCAGGAGACGGCGGCGGTGTGTGGGGAGACCGACGAGGAGGCCGGCGAGAGTGGTGGAGAGGGCATCTTCCGGGAGCGGGACGAGTTTGTCATCCGCGCCGAGGACATCCCTTCCCTCAAGGTGAGTCCCAGCCTTCTCCAGAAACCGGGCCTGATGGGTTGGGTCTTTCGAGTGTTTGTTGAACGCCTGCTGGATAGCAGGCTTGTGTTGGGACCTGCAGATCTAGTCATGGCTGAGGCAGAATGGCTGGGCGCCCCTGGAATTCACAGCGCGACGGGGCCATGGAGATGCTGAGGACCTACCGGCCTCAGAGATGTTATTTGCGTATGTGTCTAGACATGTGTTACCTGTATATAAGGTAAAGCGATTGTTAACATTTATGCAGATACCCTGATGTGGGTGGTATCTTCGTAAAAGACCAGTAATGTACAAGCAGACGAGGTTCTGATCTTAGGGAGCTTCTAGTCTAATGGACAAGCCAAGGGAGGCGGGCTGCTTTGCCATTTACAGCACAGTGGTGGAAATGTGAGTCATGACCTAGACTACCTGCAGATACACACGCATGTAACCCGTAAGTGTAATAGTGAATTGGGCCGGACGCGGCGGCTTATACCTGTAATCTCAGCACTTTGGGAGTTTGAGACTAGCCTAGGCAACAGAACAAAACCTTGTCCCTCAAACAAACAAGAAAAGTGAATCATTTGGGAATGCTTATTGTGTGTCAGGCTGTATCTTTTTTTTTTTTCTGAGATGGAGTCTCGCTCTTGTCACTCATGCTGGAGTGCAGTGGCTCAGTCCTTGGCTCACTACAAACTCCACCTCCCGGGTTCAAGCAATTCTCTTGCCTCAGACTCCCGAGTAGCTGGGACTACAGGCACGTACCACCATGCCCAGCTAATTTTTGTATTTTTAGTAGAAACGGGTTTTCACCATGTTGGCCAGGCTGGTCTCGAACTCCTGACCTCAGGTGATCCACCCACCTCAGCCTCCCAAAGTGCAGGGATTACAGGAGTCAGCCACTGTGCCCGGCTGGCTATATTTTAAGTAATTATCTTAAATCGTTAAATACGTAAATGCAGACCAACGGCCTGTTTACTGCTTCCAGTTAGTCTACTGCAAGGGTTGGAAAACTATGGCCCCTAGGCCAAATCCAGCCCACTGCTTGTTTTTGCAAATAAAGTTTTATTGGCACACAACCATGCCCATTCATTTACATGTGTATGGCTGTTTTTCCCATATGGCAGAGAGCTGGGTAGTTAGCTGGCCCTCAGTGGCAAAAAATAGCTCTGGCGCATCATGAATAAGGTTTACTGGTCTCTGCTGTCACTGGACAGATAGAGTTGGATCAGAGGATTAATGTGCAAGGCGCTTGATGGGATAGGTGTCATCAGCTGCCTGTGGAGTGCTCTGTGCAGACGTGTGGCAGGGCAGGTGCTCAGGGGGTCAGCCCATTCTCACCCTGATGGTGGCACCGAAGCCAAGGCCGTTGTCCATGTCAGTCACTGTCATTGATTCTACTGATGATGAGACAATATTATTTGGCCCTTCATGTACAGTGTGACATTTACTTTAATCTTGGCCAGGCGTGGTGGCTCACACCTGTAATCCTAGCACTTTGGGAGGCCGAGGTGGGCAGATCATCTGAGAGGTTAAGAGTTCGAGACCAGCCTGGCCAAAACCCTGTCTCTACTAAAAATAAAAAAAAATTAGCTGAGTCTAGTTGTGTGCACCTGTAGTCCCAGCTACTTGGGAGGCTGAGGCAGGAGAATTGCTTGAATCTGGGAGGCAGAGGCTGCACTGAGCTGAGATTGTGCCACTGTACTCCAGCCTGGGTGACAGAACGAGACTTCAACTCAAAAAAAAAAAAAAAATAGAGCCATGTACCCATTACTCAGATTCCAACATCATCACATTTCCCTTAGTATTTTCTGTCCCTCACTGTACCCTGCCAATTCCAGATACTGTATCTTCTCATTTGTATCTTACTATCTTTGTAATGCTTACAAAAGAACATTTCCTTCCTTCCTTCCTTCCTTCCTTCCTTCCTTCCTTCCTTCCTTCCTTCTTCCTTCCTTCCTTTTCTTTCTTTTTTTCTTGACAAGGCCTCACTGTTTTTGGCCAGGTTCATCATGAACTCCTGAGCTCAGGTGATCCTCCTGCCTTGACCTCCCAAAGTGCTGGGATTGCAGGCATGCACCACCATACCTGGCCAAAAGAACTCTTTCTTTTCTTTTTTTTTTTTTTTTTTTTTTTTTTTACTCTTTCTTTTCTTTTCTTTCTTTTTCTTTTTCTTTTCTTCACCCAGTCTCGCTGTGTCACCAGGCTGGAGTGTAGTGGCGCAGTCTTGGCTTGCTGTAACTTCTGCCTCCCAAGTTCAAGCAATTCTCCTGCTTCAGCCTCCCGAGTAGCTGGGACTACAGATGTGCACCACCACACCAAGCTAGTTTTTTTTGTCTTTAAGTAGAGACTGGGTTTCACTATGTTGGCCAGGCTGGTCTCATGCCCGGCCGAAAGAACATTCCTAAGAGATTTGTAAGTTATGTAGGGAAATGCTAGAATGAGCCCCTATGACCTAGCCCAGCGCCTGCAGTCTCGAGTGTCCTTCCCTCGCTGGTCCTCCTGCATCCCATGGCCGACCTGGTCCCCTTGATGCCCTGTGTGTATTATTTCAGTTTATGTGCATGATATCTTTAAATCACGGAAGTTAATTTCGCCGTCAGCCTGGGATAGGTGAGGAATGGGGTGAGTGAACAACAGTGATAGGAGTCTTGGCTGGATTTGGTGGCTCTCGCCTGTAATCCCAGAACATGGAGAGGCTGAGGTGGGAGGATCGCTTGAGGCCAGGAGTTGGAGACCAGCTGTGCAAATAGCAAGACCCCTCACATTGACCAAAAACAGTAAATAAATTAGCCAGGCGTGGTCTCAGCTACCTGGGAGGCTAAGGTGGCCGGATCGCTTGAGCCCGGGACTTTGAGGCTCCGGTGAGCTGTCTGTGATCGCATCACAGCACAACAGGCTCGGTTACAGAGTGAGACCCTGTCTCTGAAAAAGAAAAAAAAGAAATATCTAGTACCTCCTGAGGAACAGGATTTTGGGCATGTCGCACTCAGGATTTCGTTTTATCTTTCTTTGTTTTTTAAATCGTGATCACATAGATACCATGAAGTTTATTTTAACCATTTTTTAATTTTTTGTGACAGAGTTTCGCTCTTGTTTCCCAGGCTGGAGTGCAATGGGGAGATCTCGGCTCACTGCAACCTCCACCTCACGGGGTTCAAGAGATTCTCCTGCTTTAGCCTCCCAAGTAGCTGAGATTATAGGCATGTGCCACCACACCTGGCTACTTTTGTGTTTATTTATTTATTTATTTATTTATTTGGAGATGGAGTTTTGCTCTTATTGCCCAGGCTGGAGTGTAATGGCGAGATCTCGGCACACTGCAACCTACACCTCCCAGGTTCAAACGATTCTCCTGCCTCAGCCTCCCAAGTAGCTGGGATTACAGGCATGCACCACCACACCCGGCCAATATTTTTTGTGTTTTTAGTAGAGACGGGGTTTCTCCATGTTGGTGAGGCTGGTCTCAAACTCCCGACCTCAAGTGATCTGCCTGCCTCGGCCTCCCAGAGCGGTGGGATTATAGGCGTGAGCCACTGCACCCAGCTACTTTTGTATTTTCTTTTCTTTTTTTTTTTTTTTTAAGACAGGGTTTCACGATGTTGGTCAGGCTGATCTTGAACTCCCGACCTCAGGTGATCCGCCCGCCTTGGCCTCCAAAGTGCTTGGATTACAGGCGTGAGCCACCACGCCCGACCATACATTTGTATTTTCAGTAGAGATGAGGTTTCTCTATGTTGGTCAGGCTGGTCCCAAACTCCCATCCTCAGGTGATCTGCCCTTGGCCTCCCGAAGTACTGGGATTACAGGCGTGAACCACTGCGCCCAGCCCATTTTAACCAGTTTTAAGTGTACAGTTCAGTGGCATTAAGGATGTTAACATTGTATGCCAGGCGAAGTGACTCATGCCGGTAATTGCAGCACTTTGGGAGGCCAAGGCCAGCAGATCGCCTGAGGTCAGGAGTTCGAGACCAGCCCAGCCAACATGGTGAAATCTCGTCTGTACTAAAAATACAAAAATTAACTGGGCATGGTGGTACGTGCCTGTAATCCCAGCTACTCGGGAGGCTGAGGCAGGAGAATTGCTTGAACCTGGGAGGTAGAGGTTGCAGTGAGCTGAGATCGTGCCACTGTACTTCCAGCCTGGGCTGGGCTACAAGAGTGAAACGCTGTTTAAAAAAAAAAAAAAGAATATTAACCTTGTTGAACCACCATCACCACCATCCTTCTCCAAGTTTTATATTTTTATATAAAAAGATAAACGTGGCTGGGCATGGTGGCAGGTGCCTGTAATCCCAGCACTTTGGAAGGCTGAGGCAGGTGGATCACCTGAGGTCAGGAGTTTGAGACCAGGCTGGCCAACAGGGTGAAATCCCATATCTACTAAAAATACAAAAATTAGCTGGGTGTGGTGGCTGGCGCCTGTAATCCCAGCTACTCAGGAGGCTGAGGCAAGAGAATTGCTTGAGCCCAGGAGGCAGAGGTTGTAGTGAGGTCAGATCGCGCCACTGCACTCCAGCCTGGGCAACAAGAGCAAAACTCCATCTGATCAAAAAAAAGATCATTATAGAGACTACTACTAGTAGTGTTTTATAGGGATGGAAACTGAGGCTCACACAGGTAAAACATCCTCCTAACTGGGTTAGGTCTCCCTCTGTTGCCTGGGCTGGAGTGTAGTGGCATGATTTCAGCTCAGTGCAACTTCCACCTCTGTGGTTCAAGCGATTCCTGTGCCTCAGCCTCCCAAGTAGCTGGGATTACAGAGGAGCCCACCAACGCTCGACTAATTTTTATATTTTTAGTGGAGACGGGGTTTCACCATGTTGGCCAGGCTGGTCTCAAGCTCCTGGCCTCAAGTGACCTGCCCGCCTCAGCTTCCCAAAGTGCAGGGATTACAGTAGTGAGCCACTGTGCCCGGCCTATTATCCTCAATTTATAGGGAAGGAAACCAAGGCACAGAGAGGTAAAGTAGCCTTCCCAGGCTTCTGCAGCTCGGAATCCACACCCAGCTCTGCTGGCACTAAAAACTCATATTCTTTTTTTTTTTTTTGAGACAGTCTTGCTGTGTCACCTGGTGTGATCTCAGCTCACTGCAACCTCCACCTCCCAGGTTCTAACAATTCTGCTGCCTCAAGCCTCCCGAGTAGCTGGGACTACAGGTGTGTGCCACCACACCAGGCTAATTTTTTGTATTTTTAGTAGAGATGGGGTTTCACCATGTTAGCTAGGATGGTCTCGATCTCCTGACATGAGGCCGGCAGGCCTCAGCCTCTCAACGTACTGGGGTTACAGGCATAAGCCACTGCGCCCAACCTAGGAACTCATATTCTTATCCCCTGACTCAGCCGTGCACCATGTACGTTCTAGTCAAACGCAGCTGACCCGGCACTGGGTCGCATGAACAGGGCTCTGGGGCAGGGAGCTTGACCATCCCCATTTTACAGATGGAGAAGTTCACGTTCAGAGAAAGGGAGTCTGTCAACTGGCCAGTACCAACCTGGGATTGGAGCCAGGGCCATCTGACACCACCTCCCAGCTGGCATGGGGCAGGGAAAGGGGCCAGGCGAGGACTCAGATGCTTAAAATACAACTTGAATGTGCATTATAATGAGAGACAAAGCCCCACGCCTGAGTCACACATACAGCCCTTGGGGACTCATTTGTGGGCCTGGAGACAGGGCAGGCTGCTGGTGTAGTTAAGAGCTCAGCTTTCGTTTAACCTAACTCAAATCTCTGCCATTTATTCTTATTTTTGTTTTTTTGAGACAGAGTCTCTGTTGCCCAGGCCAGAGAGCAGTGGCATGATCATAGCTCACTGCAGCCTCAAACTCCTGGGCTCAAGCAATCCTCCCTCCTCAGCATCCCAAGTAACTAGGACTATAAGCATATAACATCATGCTGGCAAGTTTTTTTTATCTCTTAAATAGAGACTGGGGTCTCACTACGTTGCCCAGGCTGGTCTTGAAGTCTTGGGCTCAAGCAGTCCTCCCATCTCAGCCTCCCAAAGTGCTGAGACTGCCGGTGTGAGCCACTCTGTCTGGACATTTTTTTTTCTCTTATCCCTTTTTTTTTTTCAGACTTAGTCTCGCTCTGTCTCCCAGGCTGAAGTACAGTGGTGCCATCTTGACTCACTGCAACTTCCGCCTCCTGGGTTAAAGTGATTCTGCTGCCCCAGTTTCCCGAGCAGCTGGGACTACAGGCGTGTGCCACCACACCCAGCTAATTTTTGTATTTTTAGTAGACACGAGGTTTTACCACATTGGACAGGCTGGTCACGAACTCCTGACCTCGTGACCTACCCGCCTCAGCCTCCCAATGTGCTAGGATTACAGGTGTGAGCCACCAAGCCCGGCCCAATCCTGTGGATACTTTATATTCATTGAACACATCCATTGGATCAGCCACATTTCAAGTGCTCAAGTCTGTCATCCCGGGCACAGTGGCTCAATCCTGCAATCCCAGCACTTTGGGAGGCTGAGGCGGGCAGATCACTTGAGCCCAGGAGTTTGAGATCAGCCTGGGCAACATAGTGAGACCCGGTCTCTATACAAAATTCGAAAAAACTTAACGAGACATGGTGGTGCCCGCCTGTGGTCCCAGCTACTGGAGAGGCTGATGTGGGAGAATCCCCTGAGCCTGGGAAGTTGAGGTTGTAGTGATCCATGATTACGCCACTGCACTCCAGCCTGGGTGACAGAGAATGTGATCCTGTCTCAAAATAAAAAAAAAAATCAGTCTCAAAAGCTCAAGAACCACTTGTGGGGATGAGCTGCCAAATTGTAGGGCCAGGCTAGCCCATTCTCCTTCCCCGTCTGTAAACCGGGACTATTGCTGGGGTTGTTGTAAGAGTCGGGCAGCCTGTATACTCCAAGCATGGAAAAGGGGTGGAGGCCGGGCACAGTGGCTCCTGCCTGGAACCCTGGCACTTTGGGAGGCTGAGGTCGGTGGATTGCTTGTGCTCAGGAGTTTGAACACCAGCCTGGTCAACAGGGCGAAACCCCATCTCTACTAAAAATACAAAAAATATAGCCAGGTGTGGTGGCACATGCCTATACTCCCAGCTACTCAGGAGGCTGAGGTAGGAGGATCACCCCAGATTGCTCCATTGTACTCCCACCTGGGTAACTGGAGTGAAACCCTGTCTCAAAAAGAAAAGTTGGCCGGGCATGGTGGCTCACATCTATAATCCCAACACTTTGGGAGGTCAAGGTGGGTGGATCACTTGAGGTCAGGAGTTCAAGACCAGCCTGGCCAACATGGTGCAATCTTGTCTCTACAAAAAATACAAAAATTAGCTGGGTGTGGTGGCAGGCCCCTGTAATCCCAGCTACTTAGGATGCTGAGGCAGGAGAATGGCTTAAATTCAGGAGGCGGAGTTTGCAGTGAGCCAAGATCGCACCTCTCCGCTCCAGCCTGGGTGACAGAGTGAGACTGTGTCTCAAAAAAAAAAAAAAGTTCTGCTGAGCACAGTGGCTCACACCTGTAATCCCAGCACTTTGGGAGGCTGAGGCAGGCCGATCACAGGTCAGGAGTTCGAGACCAGCCTGACCAACATGGTGAAACCCTGGCTCTACTAAAAGTACAAAAATTAGCCAGGCGTGGTGACATGTGCCCATAATCCCAGCTACCCGGGAGACTGAGGCAGGAGAATCGCTTGAACCCCAGAGGCAGAGTATGCAGTCAGCAGAGATCACGCCATTGCACTCCAGCCTGGGTGACAGAGTGAGACTGTGTCTCAAAAAAAAAAAAAGTTCTGCTGAGCACAGTGGCTCACACCTGTAATCCCAGCACTTTGGGAGGCTGAGGCGGGCTGATCACAGGTCAGGAGTTCGAGACCAGCCTGACCAACATGGTGAAACCCTGGCTCTACTAAAAGTACAAAAATTAGCCAGGCGTGGTGACGTGTGCCCATAATCCCAGCTACCCGGGAGACTGAGGCAGGAGAATCGCTTGAACCCCAGAGGCAGAGTATGCAGTCAGCAGAGATCACGCCATTGCACTCCAACCTGGGTGACAGAGTGAGACTGTGTCTCAAAAAAAAAAAAAGTTCTGCTGAGCACAGTGGCTCACACCTGTAATCCCAGCACTTTGGGAGGCTGAGGCGGGCTGATCACAGGTCAGGAGTTCGAGACCAGCCTGACCAACATGGTGAAACCCTGGCTCTACTAAAAGTACAAAAATTAGCCAGGCGTGGTGACGTGTGCCCATAATCCCAGCTACCCGGGAGACTGAGGCAGGAGAATCGCTTGAACCCCAGAGGCAGAGTATGCAGTCAGCAGAGATCACGCCATTGCACTCCAGCCTGGGTGACAGAGTGAGACTGTGTCTCAAAAAAAAAAAAAGTTCTGCTGAGCACAGTGGCTCACACCTGTAATCCCAGCACTTTGGGAGGCTGAGGCGGGCTGATCACAGGTCAGGAGTTCGAGACCAGCCTGACCAACATGGTGAAACCCTGGCTCTACTAAAAGTACAAAAATTAGCCAGGCGTGGTGACGTGTGCCCATAATCCCAGCTACCCGGGAGACTGAGGCAGGAGAATCGCTTGAACCCCAGAGGCAGAGTATGCAGTCAGCAGAGATCACGCCATTGCACTCCAACCTGGGCAACAGAGCAAGACTCTGTCTCAAAAAAAAAAAAGTTCACTGGGTAGAGAAGAGCATGGTGTTGGGGCTGTCCAAGCAGAGGAAACAGCTGTGCAAAGGTCCTGTGGTGAGGGAAGGCATGCTGTGTTTGAGGTGTGCAGGAACGCGAGGCGTTGAGTGGCTGGACAGAGCACTGGGGCTGGGCAGGTGGGCAGGGCCCAGCCATGTCCGACTTGGATGCAGGGGTGAGTTCCATGGGTGCTGTTGGAAGACATTAGGCTCTGCGCCGTTTTGAGCCCCTGGCCAGCGGGGAGGTGACTGGGGAATTGTTCAGGCCTGGATGGTACTCTGTCCACAGCCTCTGTCCTGGGACTGACTCCTTGTTAATGGGACCCTGCAGCTTCCTCATTAATATCGAGTCTGAGTATCTCCAGCTCGGTGGCTTAACACCCCCACTGCGTGCACCACACCTCTTAGCTTGTCACAGTGCGGATTCTCAGGAGAAAATCTGGTTGGTTCTGCTCAGCCTATAGGGACAAGATGAGGTCACTGACTGGGTGTGGTGGCCCACGCCTGTAATCCTAACACTTTGGGGGGCCTGAGTTAGGAGGATTGCTTGAACCTTAGAGTTTGGCCTGCTATAGCAAACCTTGTTTCTTTTTTTTTTTGGAGACGGAGTTTCGCTCTTGTTACCCAGGCTGGAGTGCAAAGGCGTGATCTCAGCTCACTGCAACCTCTGCCTCCTGGGTTCAGGCAATTCTCCTGCCTCAGCCTCCCGAGTAGCTGGGATTACAGGCACATGCCACCATGCCCAGCTAATTTTTTGTATTTTTAGTAGAGACGGGGTTTTACCATGTTGACCAGGATGGTCTCGATCTCTTGACCTCATGATCCACCCACCTTGGCCTCCCAAAGTGCTGGGATTACAGGCGTGAGCCAGCGCGCCCGGCTTTTTTTTTTTTTTGAGAGGGAGTCTTGCTCTGTTGCCCAGGCTAGAGTGCTGTGGTGTGATCTCGGGGCACTGCAACCTCCGCTTCCCACGTTCAAGCAATTCTCCTGCCTCAGCCTCCCGAGGAGCTGGGATTACAGGCGCAAGCCATCGTGCCTGGCTAATTTTTTTTTTTTTTTGAGACGGAGCTTGCTCTGTTACCCATGCTGGAGTGCAGTGGCGGGATCTTGGCTCACTACAACCTCCACCTCCCTGGTTCAAGCGATTCTCCTGCCTCAGCCTCCCGGGTAACTGGGACAACAGGTATGCACCACCACGCCAGGCTGATTTTTATATTTTTGATAGAGATGGGCTTTCACCATGTTGGCCAGGCTGGTCTTGAGTTGCTGAACTCATGATCCGCCCACCTTGGCCTCCCAAAGTGCTGAGATTACAGGCGTGAGCCAACGAGCCTGGCCCCCCCCGCTTTTTTTTTTTTAAAGACTGAGTCTCACTCTTGTTCTCCAGGCTGGAGTGTAATGGTGCGATCTTGGCTCACTGCAACCTCTGCCTCCCGGGTTCAAGTGATCCATCCTCCTGCCTCAGCCTTCTGAGTAGCTGGGATTACAGGCGCCTGCCACTGCGCCCTACTAATTTTTGTATTTTTAGTAGAGATGAAGTTTCACCGTGTTGGTCAGGCTTGTCCCAAACTCCTGACCTCAGGTGATCTACCCACCTCAGCCTCCCAAAATGCTGGGATTATAGGCATGAGCCACCTCGCCTGGCTGCGAAACCCCATTTCTACAAAAAATACAAAAATTATCCAGGAGTGGTGGCGTGTACCTGTAGTCCCAGCTACTTGGTGGGTAGGGGGCTGAGGCAGGAGGATCGCTTGAGCCAGGAAGTTGAGACTACAGGGAGCTATAGTCACGATTGTGCCACTGCACTCCAGCCTGGGTTACAGAGTGATACCCTGTCTCAAAAGAATTAAAAAAAAAAAAAAAAAAAAAAGGCCAGGCTTATGCCTGTAAATCCAACACTTTGGGAGGCCGAGTCAGGTGGATCACCTGAGGTCAGCAGTTTGAGACAAGCATGCCACCATGGTGAAACCCTGTCTCTACTAAAAATACAAAAAATTAGCTGGGAGTAGTGGCGAATGCCTGTAATCCTAGCTACTTGGGAGGCTGAGGCAGGAGAATCGCTTGAACCTGGGAGGCGGAGGTTTCAGTGAGCTGAGATTGCATCACTGCACTCCAGCCTGGGCAACAAGAGTGAAACTCCACCCGAAAAAAAAAAAAAAAAGAGAGAGAGAGGTCAGTGATTTGCCTGCTGGTTAGCTCCCCAGGTCAAATCTCCAATCAGCTATGGGTTCCACTGAGTAGGAGACTGTGGCCCAGGTCACTTTTCTAGTAACTGCAGTGGGCGTGGTCAGTGATATGAGTGACATGGGGAGAGGCAGGATGGTTGGGGCTTGGGGATTGACTGTCCCTTTTTGGGGAACAGGCAAGGGTGAATGAACCAGGGTCAGGCCTGATGACTAGGTGTGGGTGGGGATGCTGGGAGGAAAAGTGGTTTGAGGGACCAGGAACGGTGGTTCATACTTGTAATCCCAGCACTTTGGGAAGCTGAGGCGGGTGGATTACCTGAGGTGAGTGGATTACCTAGGTGGGGAGTTTGAGACCAGCCTGATCAACATGGAGAAACCCCATTTCTACTAAAAATACAAAAATTAGCCGGGAATGGTGGCGCATGCCTGTAGTCCCAGCTAATCGGGAGGCTGAGGCAGAATTGCTTGAACCTGGGAGGCGGAGGTTGCTGTGAGCCGAGATCGCGCCGTTGCACTCCAGCCTGAGCAACAAGAGCGAAACTCTATCAAAAAAAAAAGTGGTTACCCAGGAGGAGGAGGTTGTAGTGAGCTGAGATCGCGCCACTCACTCCAGCCTGGTGCCTGGCGACAGTGTGAGACTGTCTCAAAAAAAACAAAAACAAACCAAAAAAAAGTGATTTGAGGGAAGGTACCAAGCCCAGTGAGGATGTGCTGAGCAGAGGGCCTGACTCCAGCTACGGTGTCAGCAGGTTCCCCAGAGGAAGCCGACACGGGGAGTGGAAGAGGGGAGAGGGAGGGGCTGTCTCCCCGTGCTGACAAGATGCTCCGATGGCTTCCTCAACCTGTTGCTTTTTGCTTTTTATTTTTTATTTATCTTTTTTTTTTTTGAGACGGAGTCTTGCTCTGTCGCCAGGCTGGAGTGCAGTGGTGAGATCTCATGGTGCGATCTTAGCTCACCGCAACCTCCACCTCCCGGGTTCAAATGATTCCCCAGCCTCAGCCTCCCGAGTAGCTGGGACTACAGGTGCGCGCCACCATGCCCAGCTAATTTTTGTAGTTTTTAGTAGAGACGGGGTTTCACCATGTTGGCTACGATGGTCTCGGTCTCCTGACCTCATGATCCACCCACCTCGGCTTCCCAAAGTGCTGGGATTACAGGCATGAACCACTGAGCATGGCCTGCTATTTTTTTTTTTTGAGACAGGGTCTCGCTGTATTGCCTAGGCTAGAGTGCAGTGGTGTGATCTCAGCTCACTGCAACCTCCATCTTCCGGATTCAAGCGATTCTCCTGCCTCAACTTCACAAGTAGCTGGGATTACAGGCATGCACGACTGTGCCCAGCCAATTTTTGTATTTTTGTGGAGGTGGGGCTTCACCATGTTGGCAGGGCTGGTCTCAAACGTCTGACCTCAAATGATCTGCCCACCTTGGCCTCCCAAAGTATTGGGATTATAGTCATGAGCTATGCTGCTCAGCCTGGCACCCCTTTTGAAGACATGTACCTTCCAGGGACTCTTTGGCATCCGTCACTTATTCTGGGAAGCATTCTTGGATTCAGTTTAAATTCAAGGCCAAGCACAATGGCTCATGCCTGTAATCCCAGCACCTTGGGGGCTGAGTGCGAAGATCACCTGAGGTCAGGAGTTCAAGACCAGCCCAGCCAACATGGCAAAACCCTGTCTCTACTAAAAATACAAAAATTAGCTGGATGTGGTGGTGGACACCTGTAACCCCAGGCTACTAGGCAGACTGAGGCAGGAGAATTGCTTGAACCCAGGAGGCAGAGGGTGTGATGAGCAGAGATCACACTGCTGTACTCCACACTCCAGCCTGGGCAATAGAGTGAGACTCCATCTCAAAAAAAAAAAAAAAAAAAATTGAGGCCCCTTCTCCAGGCTTCTCAAGTATCCAGGGAATTGGCATTAGGACTTTTATGACTTATACTGTTGTTTCTTGGGTCTGTATCAGTGCCCAGCCAGGGCACACACAGACTGCAGGGTGGTGATGGTCAGTGCGCAGGTGTTTGTGGGGCGGGGGGAGCAGAGATAGGGAGCCTTCCTGTCACTGTGTCTTCCCTGCTGTGGACATGCCGATGAAATGGTCTCAGGTTACCTCACCTGCCTGTTCTTGGCACAGGCCACAAACTCTGTTTTGTTTATTTGCTTGTCTGTCTCATTACCTCTGTTGCTAACCTCTGTGAGAAGGCTTTTTCGGTGTCTTAGACCCTTCAGGCTGCTATGTCGGAATACCATAGACTGGGTGGCTTATAAGCAACAGAGAGGTGGCAGGGCTTGGTGGCCCACGCCTGTAATCCCAGTACTTTGGGAGCCCGAGACGGGTGGATCACCTGAGGTCTGCAGTTCAAGACCAGCCTGACCAATAGAAGCCCTGTCTCTACTAAAATACAAAAATTAGCCGGACATGGTGGCAGGTGCCTGTAGTCTCAGCTACTCAGGAGGCTGAGACAGGAGAGTTGCTTGAACCCGGGAGGCGGAGGGTGCAGTGTAGCTGGTCGCCGAGTAGCTGGGACCACAGGCCCACGCCGCCACACCCGGCTAACTTTTTGTATTTTAGTAGAGACAGGGTTTCCCCATGTTGCCCAGGCTGGACTTAAAACTCCTGAGCTCGGGCAATCAGCCTGTCTCAGACTCCCAAAGTGCTGGGATTACAGGCTTGAGCCATTGCGTCCGGCCTCTAGCTAATTTTTATATTTTCAGTAGAACCAATGTTTCACCATGTTGGCCAGGCTGGTCTCCAACTCCTGTCCTCAAGTGATCCGCCCACCTCAGCCTCCCAAAGTGTAGGGATTACAGACATGAGCCACGCCACCTTCCCAGGACTGGAGACAGTTTTATAAGGGCATTAACTTATTTATTTATTTATTTTCTCTTCTTTTCTTTTCTTTCTTTCTTTTTGAGATGGAGTCTCGCTCTATTGCCCAGGCTGGAATACAGTGAGTGGCGCCATTTCAGCTCACTGCAACCTCCACCTCCTGGATTCAAGTGATTCTCCTGCCTCAGCCTCCCGAGTAGCTGGGACTACAGGAGCGTGCCACCACGCCCGGCTAATTTTTTGTATTTTTAACAGAGACGGGGTTTCCCCGTGTTAGCCAGGATGGTCTGGATCTCCTGACCTCGTGATCTGCCCACCTCGACCTCCCAAAGTGCTGGGATTACAGGCATGAGCCACTGCGCCCAGACTGGAGACAGTTTTCTAAGGGCACTAATTTCATTAATGAGGCTCTGTCCTTAGGACCTAAATCACCTCTGAAAGGTCCCCAGCTTCTAATACCATCATTTTGGGGATTAGTTTTCACGATAAGAATTTGATGTTGCAACCAGGCACTATGGCTCCTAGTAATCCCAGCACTTTGGGAGGCCGAAGCAGGAGCATCACTTGAGCCCCGGAGTTCAATACCACGCTGGTCAACATGACGAAATCCCGTCTCTACAAAAAACATTTAGCCAGGTGTGGTGGTGCACACCTGTGGTCGCAGCTACTTGGGAGGCTGAGGCAGGAGGATCACTTGAGCCCAGGGGGTTGGAGGCTGCCGCAAACCATGATTGTGCCATTGCACTCCAGCCTGGGCAACAGAGTGAGACTCTGTTTCAGAAAAGAAAAGAAGAGAATTACAGGGGGACACAATCAGACCCCCATAGGGCATATGGCTCACAACTGTAACCTTTTGTCCTGCATGGTACATGGCGGCCGGTGCTCAGAGATTGTCATTATTCTGAGTCACATGGGAAGCTTTAGGCTTTCATACTGTAATTCAATAGTGACTCCAACTCTACAGCCTAAGAACAAGCAGCCCTATCCAGGATACGGGGTGGGCAGGAGGGGACAGGGCCAAGTTCAAGCTGCACACAGAGCTGAACACATCTTGAGGCTAGAGATTTTTGTTGGTGGCCAGGCACAGTGGCTCACGCCTGTAATCCCAGCACTTTAGGAGGTTGAGGCAGGTGGATCTGAGGTCAGGAATTCAAGACCAGCCTGGCCAAGATGGTGAAACCTCATCTCTACTAAAGATACAAAAATTAGCCGGGTGTGGTGGCACATTCCTGTAATCCCAGCTACTCAGGAGGCTGAGGCAGAGAATTGCTTGAACCCGGGAGGTGGAGGTTGCAGTGAGCCGAGATGCGCCAGTCTCCAGCCTGGGCGAAAGAGTGTCTCTGCCTTTTTTCTTTTTTTTTTTTTTTTTTTTTTTTTTTGTTTTTTTTTTTTGTTTTTTTTTTTTTGTTTTTTTTTTTTTTTTTGAGACGGAGTTTCGCTCTTGTTTCCCAGGCTGGAGCGCAATGGCGCGATCTCGGCTCACCGCAATCTCCGCCTCCTGGATTCAGGCAATTCTCCTGCCTCAGCCTCCTGAGTAGCTGGGATTACAGGCACGCGCCACCGTGCCCAGCTAATTTTTTTTTTTGTATTAGTAGAGACGGGGTTTCACCATGTTGACCAGGATGGTCTCGATCTCTTGACCTCGTGATCCACCCGCCTCGGCCTCCCAAAGTGCTGGGATTACAGGCTTGAGCCACCGCGCCCGGCCTCTTTTTTTTTTTTTTTTTTTGAGATGGAATCTCGCTCTGTTACCAGACTGGAGTGCAGTGGTGCAATCTTGGCTCACTACAAGCTCCACCTCCCAGGTTCAAGCAATTCTCCTGCCTCAGCCTCCCAAGTAGTTGAAATTACAGGCACACGCCACCACACCAGGTTAATTTTTGTATCTTTAGTAGAGTTGGGGTTTCACCATGTTGGCCAGGATGGTCTCGATCTCCTGACCTCATGATCCACCCATCTCTGCCTCCCAAAGTGCTGGAATTACAGGCGTGAGCTACTGTGCCTGGCCTGTCTCTGCCTTCTCTCGAAGGGGATGTTGAGGAAGGCCAGTGGGCTGGGGCGTAGGGACTAGAGTAACAGGAATGAGGGCTGACCCTGCCGGCCTCACCACACCCCTCCTCCTCAGCTGGCGTTGCAGACGGGGCGTGAACCCCCACCCATCTGGCGAGTCCAGAAGGCCCTTCTGCAGAAATTCACTCCGGAGATCAAGGACGGCCAGAGGCAGTTTTGTGCCACTAGTAATGTAAGCCGGCAAAGGGGACCGAGGACTTGGGGGGCCCGGGGCGGGGCATCTAGAGCTGGGGTTTCCCTTAGCATGGCTGTGACTTGCTCCACGGTGTCTCTGGAAGGTGGCCCCCTGCTGTGGGCAGGCTCCAGGCGGCTGCCCAGGTAGCCCAGGGCGCGGGAGTGTTGGCCATCCAGCTGGGCAGTGTCAAGAACTTCCTCATGTGCCTCTTTCTCCCTGTAGTATTTGGGGTATTTTGGGGACGCAAAAAATCGGTACCAGCGCCTCTATGTAAAGTTCCTGGAAAATGTCAATAAGAAGGACTACGTGAGGGTCTGTGCTCGGAAACCCTGGCATCGGCCCCCAGTGCCCGTCAGGTACCAACCATGGGGAACACGGGCAGGCAGCATGCAGCACCGATGGGCATGGGGATGGAGCATGCAATAGAGGGGGCGGCGGGGTGGGGACAGAGAGAGGGGACAGAGACCAGAGAGGGGAGGACGGATGCCCAGAGAGAGAGAAGAGGGACAGAGACCCAGAGAGAGGGGGACAGAGACCCAGAGAGAAAGAAGGACAGAGACCCAGAGAGAGAGGGGGACAGAGACCCAGAGAGAAAGAGGGACACAGACCCAGAGAGAGAGGGGGACAGAGACCCAGAGAGAGGGGGACAGAGACCCAGAGACGGAGGGGGACAGAAACCCAGAGAGAGGGGGCCGGAGACCCGGAAAGAGAGGGACAGACACCCAGAGAGAAAGAAGGACAGAGACCCAGAGAGAGAGGGGGGCAGAGACCCAGAGACAGAGGGACAGAGACCCAGAGAGAGGGGGGGACAGAGACCCAGAGAGAGAAGGAGACAGAGACCCAGAGAGAGAGGGGAGCAGAGACCCAGAGACAGAGGGACAGAGACCCAGAGAGAGAGGGGGACAGAGACCCAGAGACAGAGGGACAGAGACCCAGAGACAGAGGGGGACAGAGACCCAGAGAGAGAGGGGGACAGAGACCCAGAGAGAGAGGGGGACAGAGACCCAGAGAGAGAGGGACAGAGGCCCAGAGAGAGAAGAGGGACAGACGCCCAGAGAAAGAGGGGGACAGAGATCCAGAGAGAGAAGGGGAGAGAGACCCAGAGAGAGAGGGGGACAGAGACCCAGAGAGAGGGCGACAGAGACCCGGAGAGAGGGGTACAGAGACCCAGAGAGAAAGAGGGACAGATCCAGAGAGAGGGGGACAGAGACCCAGAGAGAGGGGGACAGAGACCCAGAGAGAGAGGGCCAGAGACCCAGAGAGAGGGACAGAGACCCAGAGAGAGAGGGGCAGAGGAGGGTGACAGAGACCCAGAGACAAAGAGGGACAGAGACTTAGAGAGAGGGGGACAGATCCAGAGAGAAGGGGACAGACCCAGAGAGAGGAGGTGGACAGATCCAGAGAGAAAGGACAGAGACACAGAGGCAGGGGACAGAGACTCAGAAACAAGAGGACAGAGACCCACAGAGAAGGGTTCAGAGACCCAGAGATATGTGGGAGACGGAGACTCAGAAGGAGACAGAATCCCAGAGAAAAAGAAGGACAGAGGGAGGACAGAGACCCAGAGACTGGAGGGTGCAGAGACTCAGAGAAGGATACGGGGACCCAGAGACCCAGAGAGGGGGACAGAGACCCAGAGAGAGAAGGGGGCAGATATACAGTGAGAGAGGGAGACAACATGAGAGAAGCTGTTTCCGTGCTTAGGGCACTGAGCAGGGGTCCTAAGGAGAAGAATCTGGGTTCTTGGGAGCTGCTGACTGTAGTCCCTTCTCTGTTCCCTTCTAGACGCTCTGGGCAGGCCAAGAACCCCACATCTGCTGGGGGTAGCTCCGCACCTCCCCCTAAGGCCCCAGCACCACCTCCCAAGCCTGAGACCCCTGAAAAGACAACATCTGAGAAGCCCCCAGAGCAGACACCTGAGACGGCCATGCCTGAGCCCCCTGCCCCTGAGAAGCCCTCCCTCCTGCGGCCTGTGGAGAAGGAAAAGGAGAAGGAGAAGGTGACGCGTGGGGAGCGGCCACTGCGGGGTGAGCGGGCCACCAGCGGACGGCAGACACGGCCAGAGCGAAGTCTCACCACAGGGCAGCCTGCCACCTCCCGGCTGCCTAAGGCCCGGCCCACCAAGGTGAAGGCTGAGCCGCCCCCTAAGAAGAGGAAGAAATGGCTGAAGGAGGCGGGGGGCAATGCTGCGTCAGGCGGGGCCCCACCAGGCAGCTCCTCAGACTCGGAGTCCTCTCCCGGAGCCCCCAGCGAGGATGGTGAGGCTCTAGGCAGACCTAGGGCTGCAGGGGTGGATGGGTGGGAAGGGGACACAGGTGAGGGCTGTCCAGAGACCTCCAGGTAGCCTCAGCAGGACAGCAACAACAGATAATGGCAATAGCTGACAGTCACGGGGCATCTCTACACAACAGGCTGCCTCCTCAGAACCTGGTGAGGGCCGGGCGTGGTGGCTCATGCCTGTCATCCCAGCGCTTTGGGAGGCCGAGGTGGGTGGATCACGAGGTCAGGAGATGGAGACCATCCCGGCCATGGTGAAACCCCCTCTCTACTAAAATACAAAAAATTAGCCAGGCATGGTGGTGTGCGCCTGGAGTCCCAGCTACTCAGGAGACTGAGGCAGGGGAATCGCTTGAACCTGGGAGACAGAGGTTGCAGTGAGCCAAGATCGCACCAGTGCACGCCAGCTTAGGCAACAGAGCTAGACTCTGTCTCAAAAAAAAAAAAGAACCTAATGGATGTTAATTTGTGTGATTTTCGCCCATCCTAGGAGGTGGATACTGTTATCCTCATCTACAGATGAGGAAGCTGAGGCACCGAGAGAGGGCAGCACAGTCTGTGTTGTGTGCCCACCAGGGCGGCAGTTGAGCCCAAGGTGCCTTGGACTCTGTTCTTCAGTGCTGTGTTCTTCTGCCTCTTAAAAGGCACGATTTGGGGGCTGAGGAAGATGTGGGACTAGGTGTCTGTCTTGGAGGCTCTGTGATGGTAGGGTTTCCTATGAGGCCCTGGGTGACCCTGAGAAAGAGACATAACCTCTTGTGCCTTAGTGACCTCACCTGTAAAATGGGTTCATAAGAGACGAAGCTCATAGGACAATGCTGGTCTCTAGTGGACAATGCTGGTCTCTAGTAGACACTGCTCTATACTCCACGGCTGCCCAGCACACTGCCACATCCCCAGCGCTTACAGTGATGTCTGGTGAGGCTGGGTGCGGTGGCTCACGCCTGTAATCCCAGCACTTTGAGAGGCTGAGGAGGGTGGATCACCTGAGCTCAGGAGTTCGAGACCAGCCTGGCCAACATGGTGAAACCCCATCTCTACTAAAAAAGTACAAAAATTAGCTGGACTTGGTTGTGGGCACCTATAATCCTAGCTACTTGGGAGGTTGAGGCAGGAGAATCACTTGAACCCGGGAGGCAGTGGTTACAGTGAGCTGAGATCAGGCCACTGCACTACAGCCTTCCAACCTGGGCAGTAGAGCAAGACTGCGTCTCAACAACAAAAAAAGAGATGTCTGATTAGTGATGACAATAACAACAACAAAAATATGTATATATTCATGTATTTACAGTAAGGGTAACAGCTGACTTCTGTTGAGTGCTTACTATGTGCCAGGAATCATTTTAAACATTTGCACACAGGTTTACTTTACCTTACCTAATAAACCCTGTGAGGTAGCTTGGTAGAATTATCCTCATGTTAAAGATGGGAGCCGGGCGAGGTGGCTCATGCCTGCAATCTCAGCACTTTGGGAGACTGAGGTGGGCGAATCACCTGAGAGGTCGGGAGTTCAAGACCAGCCTGACCAACATGGAGAAACCCTGTCTCGACTGAAAAACAGAATTAGCTGGGCATGGTGGTGCATGCCTGTAATCCCACCTCCTCGGGGAGGCTGAGGCAGGAGAATCGCTTGAACTCGGGAGGCGGAGGTTGCGGTGAGCCAAGATCATGCCATTGCACTCCAGCCTGGGGAACAGGAGTGAAACTCTGTCTCAAAAAAAAAAAAAAGTGGGAGCTGGGTGTGATAGCTCACACCTGTAACCCTTGCATTTCGGGAGGCTGAGGGGGTAGAATCACTTGAGCCCAAGAGTTTTACATGAGCCTGGGCAACATAGCAAGACCCCTGTCTTTACAAACAAATTTTAAAAAATTAGCTGGGCATGATGGCGAGTGCCTGTGTAGTTCCAGCTACTCAGGAGGCCAAAATGAAGGATCACCTGAGTCCAGGCTTCAAGAGTATGGTGAACTATAATCACGCCACTGCTTTCCAGGCAGGGTGACAGAATTAGATCCAAATTCTGCCTCTAAGGATAACTTCGTAAATAAATAAAGATGAGGAAACCGAGGTACTGAGAGGTGATGTGACCTCCCCAGGGCCACACAGTACAAATGAGAAAGGTGGAATTCTCTTTCTATCAAAGCCCTAATGGCCAGGCACAGTGGCTCCTGCCTGTAATCCCAGCACTTTGGGAGGCAGAGGCTACTGGATCATGAGGTTAGCAGGTCGAGACCAGCCTGTCCAATATGGCTGTTTCTAGTAAAAAATATAAAAAATTAGCAGGACGTGGTGGCTGCTCAGCCGGGTGAGGCAGGAGAATCACTTGAACCTGGGAGGCGGAGGTCGCGGTGAGCCGAGATCGTGCCATTGTACTCCAGCCAGGACAACAGAGCAAGACTCCGTCTTTAAAAAAAAAAAAATCCCTGATGTAGCAGGGAGATACATGGAAAATAAAAGGCTCTTAGGGATTGGACCTCTGGCTACCAGACTTCCCAGGGGGATCCTCACCTCTTTTCCTTTTCTTTCTTTCTTTTTTTTTTTTTTTTTTTTTTGAGATGGAGTCTCGCTGTGTCCCCCAGGCTGGAGTGCAGTGGCACAATCTAGGCTCACTGCAACCTCTGCCTCCTGGGTTCAAGTGGTTCTCCTGCCTCAGCCTCCCGAGTAGCTGGGACTACAGGTGTGCACCACCACACTCAGCTAGCTAATTTTTGTATTTTTAGTAAAGATGGGGTTTTACCATATTGGCCAGGCTGGTCTCGAACTCCTGACGTTGTGATCCACCTGCTTCAGCCTCTCAAAGTGCTGGGATTATGGGCATGAGCCACCACACCCAGCCTTCCTTCTCGCTCTCTCTCTCTCTCTCTCTTTCTTTCCCTTGCTCTGTCACCCAGGCTGAAGTGCTGTGGCACAATTGCAACTCGCTGAAACCTCCACCTCCTGGGTTCACATGATCCTCCTGCCTCAACGTCCCGAGTAGCTGGTACTATAGATGTGCACTACCATGCCTGGCTCATTTTTATATTTTTAGTAGAGATGGGGTTTCACCATGTTGGCCAGGCTGGTCTCTAACTCCTGACCTCAGGCTATCCACTCACCTCGGCCTCCCAAAGTGCTGGGATCACAGGTGTGAGCCATTACACCTGGCCCTCCTCTTTTCCTTTTCTACCTATGAACCCCAAAGCTGGGCAGTTCCTAGCCCTGCCCCGCTCCATGCTGTCCGCTCTTTCCCAGGCCTGCCCAGCTCAGCCTCGTCCTCTGCTCCCAGCCCTGCTCTACCTCTCTTCTTTCCTACCTGGTCCATCAGCATGGACTTCAGCCTCTCTCCTCCAATCTATCCCCCACTTGGCTTTAGAGGGGTCTTTCTCCACTTGTACTCACCCCTCCCCTGCTCTCAGCTTTCCCATGGCTCCCTAGTACCCACCAGAAAAAGCCCTTGCCCTTTCTGCCTCGCGTTGGAGGCCCAGTGCAGTCCGGCCTGCACTGACCTGTGCAGTCCCAGCTCCCGTCTCTCCCTCAGCCTTGCCCCTTTGTGATCTGACCTCTGTGACCGGGTTCGCTCTTTTGGAAACCAGCAGTGCTGCTTCTTTAGACTTAAGTGAAGCCACAGTTAAGTGCTCTGAGCTGTCCCTCATGACTCAACGTTTGTTTGACCTGATGCCTCCTGTGAGCTGCTTTTGTTTTGAGATGGAGTCTCTCTCTGTCATCCTGGCTGTAGTGCAGTGGTGCAATCCCAGCTCACTGCAACCTCCACCTCCTGGGTTCAAGCAGTTCTTGGCCTCAGCCTGCTGAGTAGCTGGGACTATAGGTGCCTGCCACCACGCCCAGCTGATTTTTGTATTTTTAGTAGAGATGAGGTTTCACCATTTTGGCCAGCCTGGTCTCGAACTCCTGATCTTGTAAACCACCCGCCTCAGCCTCCCAAAGTGCTGGGATTACAGGTGTGAGCCACTGCACCTGGTCCTGTAAGTTTCTCTTTTGTATTTTTCAGACGCTTTTTGCTTTGTCACCCAGGCTGTGCAATGGCGCGATCTTGGCTCACTGCAACCTCTGCCTCCTGGGTTCAAACGATCCTCCTGCCTAAGTCTCCCGAGTAGCTGGGATTACAGGCGTGCGCTACCACGCCTGGCTAATTTTTGTAATTTTATTAGAGACAGGGTTTCACGACATTGGCCAGGCTGAGCTCGATCTCCTGACCTCAGGTGATCCGCCTCGGCCTCCGAAAGTGCTGGGATTACAGGCATGAGCCACCAAGCCCGCCTTACCTAAGCTTCTTGCAGTGCCTGTGATTCTGCCGTGAGAGCACATGGTACTGGCACTTGCCTGTCAGTCTTTCCCAGCGGACTTGGACCTCTCTAAAGCAGGGATTTCTCTCCTGGTCTCCAGTGTTGAGAACAGCATCTGCCACACAGGAGATCTCAGGGGAAGTTGGGATAATGAGCCTGCACCCTGTCTTTCCTGCAGAGCGGGCAGTGCCTGGGCGTCTGCTGAAAACCCGGGCGATGCGGGAGATGTACCGGAGCTACGTGGAGATGTTGGTGAGCACGGCACTTGACCCCGACATGATCCAGGCCCTGGAGGACACGCATGGTGAGCCGGGGCTGGGGAGGACAAGTGGGGCTGACTCGCTGGTCTGAGGGAGGAGGAGCTGAGGCCTGGACTTGGTCTGAGAGAGGAGGGGCTGGGCCCTGGAGTCCTGGGTCTGATGGAGGAGGTCCCTGGGTCCGAGGGAAAAAGGGCTGGGGGCCTGGATGCTGTGTCTGAGGGAGGAGGGGCTGGGGGCCTAGACTCCTGGGTATGAGGGAGGAGGGGCTGGGGACCTGGACTCATGGGTCTGAGGGAGGAGGGGCTGGGGGCCTGGACCCCTGGGTCTGAGGGAGGAGGGGCTGGGGGTCTGGACCTCTGGGTCTGAGGGAGGAGGGGCTGGGGTCTGGACTCCTGGGTCTGAGAGGAGGGGCTGGGGGCCTGGACTCCTGGGTCTGAGAGGAGGGGCTGGGGTTCTGGACTCTAGGGTCTGAGGGATGAGTAGGCTAAGGGCCTGGACTCCTAAGTCTGAAGGAGGAGGGGGCTTGGGCCTGTGCTTTTGTCTCTGAGTGGGAAGGGATTTGGGGACCCAGACTCTGTGACCCCACCTTGGCCCCAGTGCCTTGTGGGGCTATAGCCTTCCTGACACTCTGTCCTCGTCCATCAGATGAGCTGTACCTGCCCCCCATGCGGAAGATAGACGGCCTGCTGAATGAGCACAAGAAGAAAGTCCTGAAGCGACTATCACTAAGCCCGGCCCTGCAGGTGCCTGGGGGTCGGGGCAGGGGGCGTCCGGGGCCCAGGGTCCACGTGGAAAAGACACATACATGTCGGCCTCTGTGGAGGAGGGTTGATCCTTGGAATGAGATCATCCTCCTGGGCTCAGATGGGAGAACAGTTGAGGACAGGACTGTCAGGAGATCTCTGGGTTCTCAACAGCCATGAAGCCCACATGGGGAGGAGCTGTGAGCCTTGGGGTGGTGGAGGGGTGGTTCTGAAGGGCTGGGCTGTTAGTGTGGAGTACCAGTTTGAAGCCAAACACAGACTAGGCCTGGCTGGGCGTGGTGACTCACGCCTGTAATCTCAGCACATTAGGAGGCCAAGGCAGGTGGATCACCTGAGGTTAGGAGTTCGAGACCATCCTGGCCAACATGGAGAAACCCTGTCTCTACTAAAAAAGACAAAAATTAGTTGAGCATGGTGCCAGGCACCTGTAATCCCATCTACTTGGGAGGCTGAGGCAGGAGAATCACTTGAACCCGGGAAGTGGAGGTTTCCTGAGCTGAGATCTCACCCCTGCATTGCAGCCTGCAAAACAGAACAAGACTGTCTCAAAAAGAAAAAAAAAACGACTAGGCTAGCACCCAAGGCTGCCGATGGACCGATGGCTTCTTCATGGGTCCAGTGGAGGCTATTGGGATCCCAGGCGTCAGTGTTAAGTCATCTGTGTGATTCCCCTTCTTGGATATTCTGGGATGGAATGTCAGGGCTCTTAAACTGGCCCTGAGGATTCTGGTTGGCATGTCAGTGTGGCACTGAGAATTTCAGGATAGACTGTTGGGGAACTGAGACTTCTGAGATAGAATGTTAGTCTGGTTTTCAACATTGTGGAAGACTTGCAGTGAGTGTGAGAATTCTGGGATGGATTCTAGGCAGGCACTGAGAATTCTGGGATAGGCTATTAGGCTGACACTGAGATGGCTGGTGGGAAGCTAATCTTAGAAAATAAGGAATTCGGCCGGGCGCTGTGGCTCATGCCTGTAATCCCAGCACTTTGGGAGGCCGAGGCGGGTGGATCGCTTAAGGTCAGGAGTTTGAAACCAGTCTGTCCAACATGGCGAAACCCCATCTCTACTTAAAATACAAAATTAGCTGGGCATGGTGGTCCATGCCTGTAATCCCAGCTACTCGGGAGGCTAAGGTAGGAGAATCACTTGAACCTGGGAGGCGGAGGTTGTAGTGAGCCAAGATCGTGCCACTGCACTGCAGCCTGGACAACAAGAGCAAAACTCCATCTCAAAAAAAAAAAAAAAAACGAAAATAAGCAATTAGGCCAGGTGCAGTGGCTCACGCCTGTGATCCCAGCACTTTGAGAGGTTGAGGCAGGCAGATCATGAGGTCAGGAGATCGAGACCATCCTGGCTAACACAGTGAAACCCCATCTCTACTAAAAATACAAAAAATTAGCCAGACGTGGTGGCACGAGCCTGTAGTCCCAGCTACTTAGGAGGCTGAGGCAGGGGAATCTCTTGAACCAGGAGGCAGAGGTTGCAGTGAGCCACAATTGTGCCACTGCACTCCAGCCTGGGTGCCAGAGCGAGACTCCGTCCCACATACACAAAAAAGAAAATATGCAGGGAGGCCGGGCCCAGTGGCTCGTGCCTGTGATCCCAGCACTTTGGGAAGCCAGGGCGGGTGGATCACCTGAGGTCAAGAGTTTGAGACCACCCTGGCCAACATGGTGAAACCCCGTGTCTACTAAAAATAAAAAACTAGCTGGCTGGGTATGATGACTCACGCCTGTGATCCCAGAACTTTGGGAGGCTGAGGCAGGTGGATCACCTGAGGTTGGGAGTTCAAGACCAGCCTGACCAACATGGAGAAACCCTGTGTCTACTAAAAATACAAAATTAGCTGGGCGTGATGGTGCACGCTTATAATCCAGCTATTCAGAAGGCTGAGGCAGGACAATCACTTGAACCCGGGAGGTGGAGGTTGCCATGAGATCGCGCCATTGCACTCCAGCCTGGGACAGCAAGAGCGAAACTCCATCTCAAAAAAACGAGAAAAAGAGGCTGGGTGTGTGGCTCACGCCTGTAATCCCAGCACTTTGGGACGCTGAGATGGGTGGATCACGAGGTCAAGAGATCGAGACCATCCTGGCCAACATGGTCAAACTCCATCTCTACTAAAAAATATAACAGTTAGCTGGGCATGGTGGCGGGCGCCTGTAGTCCCAGCTACTCCGGAGGCTGAGGCAGGAGAATTGCTTGAACCTGGGAGTGGAGGTTGCAGTGAGCCGAGATCGCACCACTGCACTCCAGCCTGGGTGACAGAGTGAGGCTGTCTGAAAAAAAAGGGAGAGAACAGAAAATGTGCCAGGAAATATTAGTCTGGCTCTGAGAACGGTGACTGAGATAGTAGTTTTGCTCAGAATGGCGGGTGGGACATTAGGGTGACTGAGAATTCTGAAATGGATTCTTAGGCTGGTGTTGAGAAATCTTAGCTGGAATGTTATGCTGGCTTTGAACATTTGCGGGTAGAGTGATGGGTGGGTTGAAAAATTCTGGGTAGCATTAGGTTATAAAAACTCAGGAGGGACCAGGCGCAGTGGCTCATGCCTGTAATCCCAGCACTTTGGGAGGCTGAGGCGGGTGGATCACAAGGTCAGGAGTTCAAGACGAGCCTGGCTGAGATGGTGAAACCCTGTCTCTACTCAAAATACAAAAAATTAGCCGAGCATGGTGGCAGGCGCCTGTAATCCAAGCTATTTGGGAGGCCGAGGCAGAGAATTGCTTGAACCCGGGAGGCAGAGGTTGCAGTGAGCTGAAATCGTGCCACTGCACTCCAGCCTGGGCAACAGGGCGAGACTGTCTCAAAAAAGAAAAACAACTCTGGAAGAAATGAGTCTAGTCTACAAATTCTGGGATATATGGTTACTGGCACTGAGGATTGTGGGTGAGATCGAGACATTGCACTCCCTTACACTAGAGTAAATAATAGCGGTGTAGGATTTTAGGGGAGGTTTGAGAAGTATGTGTTGTTAGTTGGGAATTAGAATTCTGGGGTAGGTGGTTAGGATAAGGCTGAGAATTCCGGGGTAGGTGGTTAGGACGGGGTGAGAATTCCAGGGTAGGTGGTTGGGACGGGGTGAGAATTCCGGGGTAGGTGGTTGGGACGGGGTGAGAATTCCGGGGTAGGTGGTTAGGATAAGGCTGAAAATTCCGGTGTAGATGGTTAGGATGGGGTAGATGGTTAGGATGGGGTGAGAATTCCGGGGTCGGTGGTTAGAATGGGGTGAGAATTCTGGGGTAGACGGTTGGGATGGGATGAGCATTCTGTTATAGATGGTTTAGATGGGGTGGGAATTCCTGGGTAGATGGTTACAATGGGGCTCAGAAATCTTGGGTAGAATTTTGAGTGACACAGAATCTGAGACAGCCCAGAAAACACAGGATAAGCATCACTGGTGAGGCCCAACCTCCTCTGTCCTTTGAGGAAACCAAGACTCGAATTGTGTCTCCTGATCTGCAGCCTGGGGGAAACTGAGTCACAGATCTGGGATCTGGCTGTTGGGTTTGGGGTGCGTGGGTTCTGGGCAGTGTCCAGCTGACCCATCGGCTTCCTGCAGGATGCCCTGCACACGTTCCCACAGCTACAAGTGGAGCAGAGTGGGGAGGGCTCCCCGGAGGAGGGGGCTGTGCGACTGCGGCCAGCGGGAGAACCCTACAACCGTAAGACGCTCAGCAAGCTCAAGAGGAGCGTGGTCAGAGCCCAGGTGGGCGCCCGGGCCGGGGCCAGGGCTGGGACTGGGGAGTGCTGGTGGTGTGTGGGGCGGGAGGAGAGGGGCTGCCCAGCGCCAGGCCGGAGGGGCTGAGGCGTCTCCACCCCTACCCAGGAGTTCAAGGTTGAGCTGGAAAAGTCGGGATACTACACACTCTACCATTCGCTCCACCACTATAAATACCACACCTTCCTGCGCTGCCGGGACCAGGTGAGCCCCACCCGCTGCCCCCATCGTTCTGGGATTCCAACCTTCATGACCTCCTGCTGGGATCCAGGGATCCAAGCCCAGCCCCTCCTGCCCCCAACCCAAGAGTCCAGGCTCCCAAGTCCTTCCGTCTTGGACTTCAGAAGGCAACCCCAGCCCTTGCTTCCCTGGGACACTGATGTCCGACACCCCGGGCCCCAGCCCCTTCCCTCCCCAGAGGCCACTGTGCCACCCTCCCCAGTGCCATGTTTGACCCCTGCAGACCCTGGCCATCGAGGGCGGCGCCGAGGACCTGGGCCAGGAGGAGGTGGTCCAGCAGTGCATGCGGAACCAGCCGTGGCTGGAGCAGCTTTTTGACTCCTTCAGTGACCTGCTGGCCCAAGCGCAGGCCCACAGCCGCTGCGGGTGACCCCAGTGCAGCCCAGCCCAGCCCGTCAGGGGGGCGCCTCCTCCACAAACCGAGAATTGGGACAGACCCATGTCCTCAGGAGCTAACCCCTGGGCCCCATCGCCGGGAAAAGGGGGTGATGGGTCAGGGTGTGTCTGTGCTGCCCCCTGAAGGGCAGGGTTCAAAGTCCAACTCCCCGCCTCCCAAGCCCCCTCCACTCCCTCCCCATTCCTCCCACTGTTCGGTGTACAGAGAAATTATTTATATATATGTATAAATGTCTATTTAGTAACGGTTTCCCTCTCCCCTTGCCCCAACCCCCCCTCCACAGCCACAGCCCCGCCCCCTCCACCTTGTACATAATGTATAGGAAAAGTCTATGTATGGTTGCGGGGGTGGGGTGGCTTCAGAGAGCTGGGGGACCCCTTCCCCCCAAGTCCCCCCTGCAGGCCAAGATCTTTGCTAAAGGCCATTCCCTCCCCGAGGCGTTCAGCGTCAGGTGGGAGGGGACACGCATCTTGTTAATTATTTTTAATCTTATTTATTGTACATACCGGGGGCAGGGGGCTGGGGAGGTGGAGAGGGGAGAAGGGTCCCCTCTTTGCCCCTCCCACTCCTTTTCTACGGCGATTTGTCTGTGTCTGGCCCCCACCCGCTGCCCCCCCATTGTCGTCTGGATGTGGTTCTATTTTTTATCGGTCTCCTTTACCCCTCCTCCCCTTTCTCGCCCCCCCGCCCCACCCCCCATTCCCACCACCCTTTGTCTCTTGCTCTTTCTTGGGCTTCTGTACAACTCAACTTGTATACACTGTGTACACACAACCAGCCAAACGAAACCCAACGGCAAACACTTTACCGGCAGGCTGGAGTGCCTCTGTCCTGCGGCGCTGGGATGGGTGACAGTGGTGGCGGGGCAGAGGGTCTGGAACGGGACTTTCCTAGAGCCCCGGGCAGTGGGGGGCCTGAGGCTGGTGTATGTTCTGTGTCCCCATGCAGCAAAGTGTCCCATCCCAAAATTTAATGACTTCAGACAACAGACATTTATCATTGGGGGGTTTCTTGTTTTTGAGACGGAGTCTTGCCCTGTCGCCCAGGCTGAAATGCAATGGCGAGGTATCAGCCTACTGAAACTTCGGCCTCCCGGGTTCAAGCGATGCTCCTGCCTCGGTCTCCCGAGTAGCTGGGATTACAGGCACCCACTACCACGCCTGGCAAATTTTTGTATTTTTTTTTAAATTCTCCCCGCCCCTGAATTTTTGTATTTTTAGTAGAGATGGGGTTCCATTGTGTTGACCAGGATGGTCTCAATCTCTTGACCTCATGATCCACCCGCCTTGACCTCCCAAACTGCTGGGATTACAGGCATGAGCCACCTTGCCCGGCCCATTGTGGGGTGTTCTTTTGTTTTTTAGCTAAAGACAGGTTCTCGCTCTGTCACCTAGGCTGGAGTGCAGTGGCATGAACTCATTGCAGCCTCCAACTCCCTGGCTCACGCGGTTCTCCTGCCTCAGCCTCCCAAAGTGATGGATTACAGACAAGTGCCACCATGCCTGGCCCTGTGTTCCTTGTGTTGCTCGGCTGCCCTTGGCTTAAAGGGTCCTTCTGCCGCAGGCTCAAGTCACAGGCATTACAGGTGCATGCCACCACACCCAGCTCAAATCCTGTAGTTTTTTGTTTTGTTTTGTTTTTTGAGACAGAGTCTTGCTCTGTTGCCCAGGCTGGAGTGCAATGGTTTGATCTTGGCTCACTGCAACCTCTGCTTCCCAGGTTAAAGTGATTCTCCTGCCTCAGACTTCTGAGTAGTTGGGATTACAGGGGCTCACCACCACACCTGGCTAATTTTTGTATTTTTAGGAGAGACAGGAGTTTCACCATGTTGGCCAGGCTGGTCTCAAACTCCTGACCTTGTGCTCAAACTCCTGACCTCGTGATCCGCCAACCTCAGCCTCCCAAAGGGATTACACTGCAGTTGGCCTCAAGTCCTGTATTCTTTTCTTTTTTTTTTTTTTTTTTGAGATGGAGTTTCGCTCTCATTACCCAGGCTGGAGTGCAGTGGTGCGATCTCGGCTCACCACAACCTCCGCTTCCTGGGTTCAGGCAATTCTCCTGCCTCAGCCTCCTGAGTAGCTGGGATTACAGGCATGCGCCACCATGCCCAGCTAATTTTTGTATTTTTAGTAGAGACGGGGTTTCACCATGTTCACCAGGATGGTCTCAATCTCTTGACCTCGTGATCCACCCGCCTTGGCCTCCCAAAGTGCTGGGATTACAGGCGTGAGCCACCGTGCCCAACCTAAGTCCTGTATTCTTGTGTCCAAGTGAGTGGTCCGTGATACAGCACTCTTGGAGTTCCCCAAGAGCTTGTAGAAATGTAGAATCAGCACAGGCAGCAGACGAGGAGAGGACGGGTTGAATGGGGGCTGCTTCCCCTCCTCCCACCCTTCAAGGAAAAGATGGAGACTCTTAGGCTGTTGCTCAGATCTACTTCATCAGAACCCACTTTTTGGTAAAATCCCTAGAGGATTCTCAAGCACATTCAAGTTTGAAGAACAGTGTTCTAGAACAGGAATGTCAAAAATGTGCAAGTTGGAAGGGAGGGAGCGAAAAAAAAAATTGTGCAAATTGGCTGGGTGTGGTGGCTCACACCTGTGATCCCAGCACTGTGGGAGGCCAAGGCGGGTGCATCACTTAAGGTGAGGAGTTCGATACCAGCCTGGAAAAACCCTCTCTCTTTTTTGGAGATGGACTCTGTTGCCCAGGCTGGAGCCTTTTTTTTTTTTTTTTTTTGAGACAGACTCTTGCTCTGTTGCCCAGGCTAGACTGCAGTGGTATGATGTTGGCTCACTGCAATCTCCGCCTCCTGGGTTCACAGGATTCTCCTGCCTCAGCCTCCTGAGTAGCTGAGATTACAGATGTGCACCAACATGCCCGGCTAATTTTTGTGTTTTTAGTAGAGACGAGGTTTCACTATGTTGGTCAGGCTGGTCTCAAACTTGTGATCTGCCTGCCTCAGCCTCCCAGAATCCTGGGATTACAGATGTGGTGGCTTGTGCCTGTAATCCTAGCTACTTGGGAGTCTGAGGCAGGAGATTCGCTTGAACTCAGGAGGTGGAGGTTGCAGTCAGCCAAGTCACTCCAGTCTGGGTGACAGAGCGAGACTCTGTCTCAAAAATAAATAGGCTGGGTGCTGTGGCTCTCACCTGTAGTCAGGAGTTCAAGACCATTCTGGCCAACATGGAGAAAAACCCCTCTTCTAAAAATTCAAAAAAATTAGCCAGGCATGATGGTGGGTGCCTGTAATCCCAGCTACTGGGGAGGCTGAGGCAGGAGAATTGCTGGAACTCAGTAGGCAAAGTTTGCAGTGAGCCGAGGTTGCGCCACTGGACTCTCACCTAGGTGACAGAGCAAGACTCTGTCTCAAAAAAAAGAAAAAAGAACCCATGAACTTTGTACAGTTATTAAGTTAAGACAGCTGAGTATGGACCATTATTGTCCTCAAACTGTGGCCTGTAGCATGTGGGATGCAGCCTTTGATGGGGAGCCACACATTCAAGGTCCTGGACTAGGCTGTCAATATGAGGCCAAATGCCAGGTCCAGTGGCTCATGCCTGTAATCCCAGCACTCTGGGAGGCCAAGGCAGGAGGATTTCTTGAGTCCAGCCTGAGTAACATGGCGAGACCCTCGTGTCTACAAAAAAACTTAAAAATGGAGGCTAAGGGATTGGCATTGTCCCAGGTCAGAGTTCCAGGATGGAAAATGGGTGGAGTGTTTTGTTTTTTTTTTTGAGACAGAATCTTGGTTTGTTACCAGGCACCAGGCTGGAGTCCAGTGGCACAATCTCGGCTCACTGCAACTTCTACCTCCCAGGTTCAAGCTATTTTCCTGCCTCAGCCTCCTGAGTAGCTGGGACTACAGGCACACTCCACCACGCCCAGCTAATTTTTGTATTTTTAGTAGAGATGGGGGTTTCACCATGTTGGCCAGGATGGTCTCGATCTCTTGACCTCATGATCCGTCCGCCTTGGCCTCCCAAAGTGCTGGGATTACAGGCGTGAGCCACCGCACCTGGCTGTTCTTTTTTTTTTTTTTTTTTTTTTGAGACTGATTCTCACTTTGTTACCCAAGCTTGAGTGCAGTGGTGTGATCTCAGCTCACTGCAACCTCCACCTCCCAGGTTCAAGCAATTCTGCCTCAGCTTCCCAGGTAGCTAGGACTACAGGCACGTGCCATCACACCGAGTTAATTTTTGCATTTTTAATAGAGACGGGTTTCACCATGTTGGCCAGGCTGGTCTCTTAACTCCTGACTTCAGGTGATCTGCCCACCTCAGCCTCCCAAAGTGCTGGGATTGATTACAGGTGCTAGCCACTGCATTTGGCCTGCAGTGGCATGTTCTGAGCATGGTCAGTGAGGTCAGGATTCATCCCTCTAGGGACAGAGTCATCTTGTGGTTGGCCTTTCGAATGCAGCTGCCCAACTTAGAATCTCAGTTGCAGTACTAACCAGGCATGTTGGTTAACAGATCCCATCTTTGTCTTTGTTATCCGTTAAATGGGCTTTTGTCAAAATAAAGGAAGACAACCAGTTTGGAGCACCTGGCCTGCAGCTCCTGTGACCAGTAGCAGGAGATCTAGAGAAGCTTGCAGAGGTCCACGACATGATAGAAAAGGAAAGGAGACAGATGGATAAAGATGGGGACATCAGTCAAGCATGGTGGCTTACACCTGTAATCCCAGCACTTTGGATCACCTGAGGTCAGGAGTTCGAGACCAGCCTGGCCAACATGGTGAAACCCCGCCTCTACTAAAAATACAAAAATTAGCCAGGCATGCTGGCAGGCGCCTATAATCCCAGGTACTTGGGATGCTGAGGCAGGAGAATTGCTGGAACTCAGGAGGCAGAGATTTCAGTGAGCCAAGATGGTGCCATTGTACTCCAGTCTGAGTGGCAAAGTGAGATTGCATCTTGGGGGAAAAAAAAAAAAAAAGAAAGAGGCCAGACAAGGTGGCTCATGCCTGTAATCCCAGCCCTTTGGGAGGCCGCGGTGGGTGGGTCACAAGGTCAGGAGTTTGAACCAGCCTGACCAATGTGGTGAAATCCTGTCTCTACTAAAAAATTAGGTGGGCATGGTGGTGTGTGCCTATAATCCCAGCTACTTGGGAGGCTGAGGCAGGAGAATCACTTGAATCCAAGAGGCAGAGGTTGCAGTGAGCAGAGATCGCGCCATTGCACTCCAGCCTGGGTGACAGAGCAAGACTGCGTCTCAAAAAAAAAAAGAAAGATGGGGACATCAAAACCTGGAGAGCTTTAGAATTATTAGGGCCTGTCAGAGCTCAGGGGAGAGGAGGAACCGAAAATGTAATTTCTGACACGAACACGTGCCTAGGGAGATGCCAGCCTTTTCACCATTGTCTGTTGATCTTTGGGATGCTGGTGGCTGTGAACCTTCCAAAAACGGTCTGCCAGTTGTCCTGAGTGTTTGGGGGCCTAGGTAACTATTGTCACCTCAAAATGCATCTTGGTCCTGCAAGAAGCAGGGTGCCCTGACCAAGAAGTTGGCCCCAAATGGGCAGTGCAGGCAAGACTCTGGCAGGGGGCATGTGGATGGTGAGATCAAGGAAGAAAGATGTTGGCACAGGAATCTTTCCTGTTGAGGGCTCAGTACCCACAGCTGGGGCTTAGGTGGAAGTGTCAGAGCTCGTTTGGAAACTGATGGAAATACTGCCCACCCTCTTGCCCCATCACTCCCCGTCAAGCGGGGGTGCACCTCCGGTGTGCAGAGGTTCTTAGGGAGGAGAGAGCCAAGATGTGACACAGTACATCCAAGCCCCAGTTTTTCCCAGGGCGGGTTTAGAACAGGCCAAAGAGTCTGTGATAATAGAACCCAGAAAGGGATATTTAGCTAATCAGTGGGTTTTTTTTGTTTGTTTGTTTGTTTTTGAGACAGAGTTTTGCTCTTGTTGCCCAGGCTGAACTGCAATGGCTCTATCTCAGCTGACTGCAACCTCCACCTCCCTGGTTCAAGTGATTCTCCTGCCTCAGCCTCCTGAGTAGCTGGGATTACAGGCACGCACCACTACACCCGGCTAATTTTTGTATTTTCAGTGGAGACAGGGTTTCGCCACGTTGGCCAGGCTGTTGTGGAACTCCCGACCTCAAGTGATCTGCCTGCCTTGGCCTATCAAAGTGCTGGGATTACAGGGTTGAGCCACCACGCCCAGCCCACTAATCAGTGTTCTAATCTAGGATATAGAAGGCCATTCGTGGTTCTGAGGCAGAACGAAGAACCGTGGGCCACAGTCCTTGATGGTGAGCACTTAGTATGTGCCAGGATCATTCCTCCTCTGTGATTGGCTCCATTCGCCTTGTGCCCACCCTGTGAAGTAGCTTTGTGTTTGCCCCCATTTTACAGATGAGACTGAGGTGGCAGAGTTGGATTTGAATCCAGGCAGCCTGGCACCAGGAGCCTTGCAAAGGCCATGCTCCACCCAAGGACCAGGAAGCAGGTTCCGGGATGGGTGTGAGTAGAGCATTCAGGAATCGGGCCCAGGGTCGGGGAGCAGATGGTTGATGGCTGACAGGTGTCAGGTGGAGCTGAAGGTCAGGGCATGGGGACATCTCGGTTGAGGTTTTTAGCCTGGTGTGTTGGGTAGGTTTGGGGCTTTAAAGATGGCCAGTCATGGCTGGGTGCAGTGGCTCACACCTGTAATCCCAGGACTTTGGGAGCCCAAGGCGGGTGGATCATCTGAGGTCAGGAGTTTGAGACCAGCCTGGCTAACATGATGAAACCCCATTTCTACTAAAAATTAAAAAAATTAGTCTGGCGTGGTGGCGGGCACCTGTAATCCCAGCTACTCGAGAGGATGAGAGGCAGGAGAATCGCTTAAACCTGGGAGGTAGAGGTAGCAGTGAGCTGAGATCTTGCCATTGCACTCCGGCTTGGGCAACAAGAGTGAAACTACGTCTTAGGAAAAAGAAAACAGATGGCCAGTCACACAGGCTTGCAGGGTGGGTGGATGGTGGTCTCCGGCTCCAGCCTTCCAGAGAAGCAAATAGTGGGCAGGACGCCCCTCACTCCCACCAGAGCTTAGGTTGGATGTGGGAGAGTTTAAGTGTTCCCAGGCTAAGCGTGGCGGCTCACATCTGTAATCCCAGAGCTTTGGGAGGCTGAGGCAGTAGGGTTGCTTAAAGGGAGGAGTTCAAGACCAGCTGGGGCAACATAGTGATACCCCATCTCTACAACAAACTGAAAAATTAGTCAGGTGTGGTGGCTCATGTCTGTAATCCCAACACTTTGGGAGGCCTAGGCGGGCAGATCATGAGATCAGTAAGACCAGCCTGGCCAATGTGGTGAAACCTCATCTCTACTTAAAATACAAAAACTTAGCCGGGTGTGGTAGCACGCGCCTCTAGTCCCGGCTACTCGAGAAGATGGGGCAGGAGAATTGGGCCAGGCACGGTGGCTCATGCCTGTAATCCCAGCACTTTGGAAGACCAAGGCAGGTGGATACTGAGGTTAGCAGTTCAAGACCAGCCTGGCCAACATGGTGAAACCCCATCTCTACTAAAAATACAAAAAATTAGCCGGGCATGGTGGCACATACTTGTAATCCTCGCTGCTCGGAAGGCTGAGGCAAAGAGAATTGCTTAAACCCGGGAGGCGGAGATTGCAGTAAGCTGGGGTCACAGCCATTGTATTCCAGCCTGGGCAACAGAGTGAGACTCCATCTCAAAAAAAAAAATACAGGGCCGGGCGCGGTGGCTCAAGCCTGTAATCCCAGCACTTTGGGAGGCCGAGGCGGGTGGATCACGAGGTCAAGAGATCGAGACCATCCTGGTCAACATTGTGAAACCCCGTCTCTACTAATACAAAAAAATTAGCTGGGCATGGTGGCGCGTGCCTGTAATCCCAGCTACTCAGGAAGCTGAGGCAGGAGAATTGCCTGAACCCAGGAGGCGGAGGTTGCGGTGAGCCGAGATCGCGCCATTGCACTCCAGCCTGGGTAACGAGAGCGAAACTCCGTCTCAAAAAAAAAAAAAAAAAAAAAAAAAAAATACAAAATGAAAAATTAGCCAGGCGTGGTGGTGTGTGCTCATAGTCCCGGCTACTTGGCAGGCTGAGGCAGGAGGATTTATTGAGCCCAGGAGGTTGAGGCTGCAGTGAGTTTTGATCATGCTACTGCACTCCAGCCTGGGCAATAGAGCAAAACCTTGTCTTAAATAAAATGGGCCGGGCTGAGCGCGGTGGCTCATGCCTATAATGCCAACACTTTGGGACGCTGACGCAGGCAGATCACCTGAGGTCAGGAGTTTTAGACCAGCCTGACCAATATGATGAAACCCTATCTCTACTATAAATACAAAAATTAGCCAGGTGTGGTGGCAGGTGCCTGTAATCCCAGCTACTTGGGAGGCTGAGGCAGGAGAACCCGGGAGGCGGAGGTTGCAGTGAGCTGAGATCTCGCCATTGCACTGCAGCCTGGGCAACAGAGCAAGACTCCATCTCTAAATAAATGAAATGAAATGAAATGAAATGTAAAAAATGAAGTGTTCCCAGGACAGAGATGGGCTTCGGGCTTCCAGACTGAAGTGTGTCATCCGCTTTCCTGTTGTGCCTTAAGGCACCCAACTCTTCTGCTCCTCTCAGGACAGAATAGGGGGATTGGATGGCAGATGTCTACACTGGCCCTAAGTTGCATTCAGTGTTTAGATTCAGATGTCAGTGCCACTGGGGAACTTGCTGGAACTGAGGACTTGCCAGATGGCTGCTTAGACACCATTCCACCCACATGTCGCTTCTCCCTCCTCCAGCCAAAGCCCCTTCTCAATATACACTGGAGGTGGGAGCGGGCCAGGCAGGGTTTCTAACAGTGGCTGCCTGTCTCTGTGTAGACAGGGTCTAGCTCTTGCCCAGGCTGGTCTCAGACTCCTAGCCTCAAGTGATCCACCCACCTCAGTCTCCCAAAGTACTGGGCTTACATGCATCAGCCACCACGCCCAGCTGAGTTGCTTCCTATCTCCAGTGTCCTGGAACACTCTAGAAAGCACTGTCCAATAGGCCACTCAGCAAAGACAGGAATGTTGTCTGTTTGTCCTATCTATTAAGATGGCCACTAGAGGCCGGGCCCGGTGGCTCACACCTGTAATCTCAGCAGTTTTGGAGGCCAAGGTGGGCAGGTCACTTGAGGCCAGGAGTTAGAGACCGGTCTGGCCAACACGGTGAAACCCCGTCTCTACCAAAAATAGAAAAATTAGCCAGGCATGGTGGCGGGCGCCTGTAGTCCCAGCTACTCAGGAGGCTGAGGCACAAGAATCACTTGTGCCCAGGAGACAGAGGTTGCAGTGAGTGGAGATCCTGCCACTGTACTTCCAGCCTGGACGACACAGCAAAACTCTGTCTCAAAAAAAAAAAAAAAAAAAAATGCCGCTAGCCACATGTGACAACTGAGCTCTTGAAGTGCTGATGTGACTGAGGAACTGAGTTTTAAGTTTTTTAATTTATTTTTTTGAGACAGTCTTGCTGTCATCCAGGCTGGAGTGCAGCGGCATGATCTTGGTTCACTGCAGTTTCTATCCCCGACTCGAGTGATCCTCCTACCTCAGCCTCCCGAGTAGCTGGGACTATAGGCACGTGCCACCACACTCAGCTCATGTTTGTATTTTTAGTAGAGATAGGATCTCACTTTGTTGCCCAGGCTGGTCTTGAACTCCTGAGCTCAAGCGATCCACCTGGGCCTCCCAAAATGCTGGGATTACAGGCATAAGCCACTGCAGCCAGCCAAATTTTATTTAATTTTAATTTAAATAGCCGTATGTAGATTCTGCCTACTATATTAAAGAGCACATTATTATTTTTTTCTCGAAATGAAGTCTTGCTCTTGCCCAGGCTGGAGTGCAGTGTTGCTTGGCTGGAGTGCAAAAGGCTTGGCTCCTGCCTCAGCCTTTTGAGTAGCTGGTACTACAGGCATGCACCACCATGCCCCGCTAATTTTTGTGTTTGTCGTAGAGACAAGGTTTCACCATGTTGGTGAGGCTGGTCTCAAACTCCTGATCTCATGATCTGCCCACCTCGGCCTCCCAAAGTGCTGGGATTACAGGAGTGAGCCACCATGCCTGGCTGAAGAACACATTCTGTAACTTTACAGGAAAAAAAATTCCTTTATCAGACATTCAAAGTTTATCCTAAGAAAATATCCTCAAAACCAGAAAAGGGTGGACTCGCCCTGTTGATAGGGAAGTAGGGATCCAGGCAGTTGGTTCTGCTTTTAAAATTCTCCTTGTCCTTCCCAAGCAATGGGTTCTAAATCCTAGGATTGTAGGTGGAGGGAGGCTTTGTAACAGGTATGCCCTGAATTCACTCACCTCCCCAGAGCTCATTCCCCGACCCTTTTTTAAAAAAGAGATTGGGTTCTCACTATGCTGCCCAGGCTGGTCTAAAACTCCTGGACTCGAGTAGTCCTCCCATTTCGGCCTCCCAAAGTGCTGGGATTACAGGAGTGAGCCACAGTGCCCAACCCTCGTTACCTTTTTAGAAAGCAACTCCTGACTTTGGCAGTGACGTTTATTTTTCTGTGGGAGGGGAGTTATATACAGCAGTGACCGGGAGCCCCTCGCCCCCACCAGGTTTAGGTGGGGACAGGCAGCATTGGCAGAAGGCACACAGTGGCAGTAGCCCAGAAGAGGCCAGGAGAAGTAAGGGTGGGGCGCGTGATGTGTCCTAGGAGACCCAGATGAGGAAACTGAGGCTCAGTGAAGGCCTCGGGCCACACAGCAAGGTGCGAAGGTAGCTGGTCCCAAGGGCTTGTGCCTGTTGCTTCTCTCTTGCCTGGGCTACAGGAGGACGCAGGGGCAGCCGCCGCCCTTCTTCCTGGGGGCACTGGGAGGGGTGGGTGGGAGCTCTTGTTCCTGGTATTTCCTGTGGGAAAAGCCCAGTGAGTTTGGAGTGGAAGGGCTGGGGACAAGGACGACGGGAAGGGGACGAGGCTCACCGGACGGCCCGCACCAGCTGCTCAAAAGCCTCGTCCACGTTGAGACGCAGCTTGGCCGAGGCCTCAAAGTAGGGCACGTGGTGGGAGGCGCCAAAGGTAGATGCTTCCGATCGGGGGACCTAGGGGTGCGGGGGAGGGACATAGAGGGTCAGGTCCCTGCACTCAGGGTGGCTGCAGCTGGAGAGACAGACAGGCAGGCTGGATCCTCTAGGGGAGGTGAACCACTGTGAGAACTCAAAGAGGAAGAGATCCTGGAGGGAGATGCCGCAGGGGCTTGGTGTCCTCTAAGTGAGGGATGGGGGCGGGCTTCGTGGCTTGCCCTTTGTGCCTTAGATCACCAGGAGTGGCAGAGAAGTCAGGGTGTTCCCGGCAGAGGCCAGTGGAGACCCAACGGCTGGAAATCCCTAAAGCCTTCGCCAAATGGATGAGTTCTGTATGGAAATCACTGTCGTGGGGGAAGTGGTGGGAGCAGGGACAGGAGGGGTACAAGTGTGCAGGGTATCTGGCACCCGGGGAGGAACTGGGGAGCCATGGAGGGCCGGCCGTGGGCAGGGGAGGTGCTGGGGCTGGTGGGAGGTTGGCTGGGAGGAACTCGAGAATGGAGGATGGGGCAAAGTGGGCTGGCAGATGCGGGGCCATCCAGCAGCCTCTCCTGAGGACACTAGTGTGCTAGGCCCTCTGCTCGGTGATGCTGGGGACCCCGAAGGTCCGGTTTGGGGGTAACCCATCTAGGTGAGCCCTGGGACAGTGGCAGTCGAAGGACTGCAGGAACAGAGGAGGATGCTGACGGAGGACAGGTGCAGCAGAAGGAGCCTCCCAGGCCAAGATGGGGTCCCCACAGAGGGGTGTCCCGAACCTGGCGCTGTGCCTCCAGATCTGCCTTGTTACCGACCAGCACGATGGGGAAGTCGTCGCGGTCCTTGACCCGGAGAATTTGTGTGAAGAGCTTGCCCACCTCGTTGAAACTGCAAGTGAAGCCGGAGAGGTCCAGCCAGCTGCGGAGCCCAGGCCCTCCCCCGACGCCCCCCTCCCCGCTGCTCCGCCACCAGCCACCCGTCACCTCTGCCGGTCGTTGATGGCGAACACCAGCAGGAAGCCGTGGCCGGCACGCATGTACTGCTCTCTCATGGCCCCGAACTCCTCCTGGCCTGCGGTGTCCAGGACTGCAGAGACAGGGAGGGGGCCATCGTGGGGACCAGGCTCCCCCTAGTCGCCCCCAAGAGCCCTCAGCCCCCGCTGGCACCACTCCCATCCATTATCCATCCCCTGCCGCCTCACTGTCCAGCCGGGCCGGGACGCCATCCACAGTGCAGATCTTCGTGTAGGAGTCCTCAATAGTGGGGTCGTAGTCAGACACGAAGTAGGACTGACAGGGTGGGGAGAGGAAAGTTACTACAGGGCCCCGGCAGGCAGGACAGACAGGACAGAGCCCTGCCCCTGGCTGCCTCTGTAAGTCTCTGTCCCTCTCTCCCTCTAAGTGTCTGTCCCCATTGCTGGGTCTCTGCCCTCTTTTCTCTGGGTCTCTGAACGCTCTATTTCCCTCTTTCTGGGTCTCTGTCTCCTTCTCTTTGGGTATCTGCTCCCCTGCCCCACTCTCCCCACTCCCCCGCCCCTCACACTAGTCTTCTCTCTGAGTCATTCCTGGTTCTCTTTCCAGTATAAGGTACATGTCCCACATTGTGATTACATCCTAGCTGTGTGACGTTGAACAAATCACTTCCCCTTTCTGAACCTCAGTTTCCTCATTTGAAAAAGGAGGCTAATGGCCAGGCGTGTTGGCTCACACTTGTAATCCCAGCACTTTGGGAGGCCGAGGCGGATGGCTCATGAGGTCAGGAGTTCAAGACTAGCCTGGCCAAAATGGTGAAACCCCGTCTCTACTAAAAAATACAAAAATTAGCCAGGTGCCTGTAATCCCAGCTACTCGGGAGGCTGAGGCAGGAGAATCGTCTGAAGCTGGGCGGCAGACATTGCAGTGAGCTGAGATCACAGCACTACACTCCAGCCTGGGCAGCCTGGGTGACAAAGTGAGACTCCATCTCAAAAAGAAAAGAAAAAAGGAAAAGGAGGGTAAGAACAATACTATATCCCATCCAGCATCAGGGAGGTTTGAAGCAAGTCCGGTTAAACACCGACCGTATCAGTTATGAGAGCCGTTGCTGTCCAGACTGCCTCTCTATATCCCTCCCTCCTCCTCTGCCTCCTCCCTGTCCTCTTCCTCCTCCCCTGCCGCTCCTCCTCCTCAGGCGGCCTCCAGTGTCTCCTCCCAGGGGAAGGTCCCGGTTCCAATCCGGCTGCGGAGAGGCTGCCCCACCCTCGGGCCCGGGCCCCTCCCTTCCTGCCTGGGTCCTGCCCGCCTCCAGCCAGGCCTTTGGCCAGCTCTGGGACTGCCTCTGGGTGCAAGGGGCCCAGGGCGGGGGCCTTTCTCTACACAGGCAGGGCTCCCTCCCAGGCCCTTGCTGGGGTCTTTTGGGTCGGGGCGGGGGCGGGTCCTGGGGTCCCGGGGCCTCTGCAGTAGCATCTCAGGAGCAGACACTTTTTTAGGATTTCTTTGAAGTGGGGAGGACCTCCCTCGGGAATGGGGAGGAGGTTTCCTGGGCAGGGGTGGAATTTCAGGAAAGGGGGGGTGATTTGGAGGCTAGGGGTCTGAAGGCTGCATCTATCAGTTATAAGGGTGCTTGTTGAGGGCTCTTCCTGGAGGGATGCAGTAAGGACCAGGCCCTGGGAGGGACTGTGGCTCTGCGGGTAGTTAGGGGCGTGACTTCAGGGCACTGCTGGAGAAGCTCAGGGCTGCATTTGGGAGGTTATAGTAGATATAGTCTTAGAGACATTGAGATGCATTTTTGGGGCCAGAGAAACTCCCAAAGAGTAGGTCTTTCTGGGGGTGTCAAGAATCTGGGGGCTTTGGCCAGGCACAGTGGCTCACACCTGTAATCTCAGCACTTTGGGAGGCTGAGGTGGGTGGATCACCTGAGGTCAGGAGTTTGAGACCAGCCTGGGCAACATGGTGAAACCCCATCTCTACTAAAAATACAAAATCAGCTGGGCGTGGTGGCACATGCCTGTAATCCTAGCTACTCCGGAGGCTGAGGCAGGAGAATCACTTGAACCTGGAAGGCAGAGGTTGCTGTGAGCCGAGATCACGCCATTGCACTCCAGCCTGGACAACAAGAGCAAAACTCCATCTCAAAAAAAAAAAAAAAGTATCTGGGGTCTTCTTCCGTGGAGATGACTTAGCTATCCAGGGTTTCTGAGAGGGGCTCAGGGAGTTGCAGTGGAGGAAAAACACAAGATAGATGAGGGGCTGGTTTTCCTTGGGGGTGGCTGGGAGAGTGAAGGTTTGGGTCTCAAGGAATGGGGGATTGTCAGGACTTCGGGTCTTGAAGATTTCTGGAATGGCCAAGGGGCAGGATCTCTTTTTAAATCTTGGGTGGGAGAGCAGGACTATCAGGACTGGGTAGTCCCAGAAGTCTCAGAGCCAGGGTCTGGGTAGACTTTCTAGATTCTGGAGGAGGTCATGGAAGGCGCTAAGAATCGAATGTAGGGCCAGTCGTGGTGGCTCACGCCTGTAATCCCAGCACTTTGGGAGGCTGAGGCGGGCGGATCACGAGGGCAGGAGTTCGAGAACAGCCTGGCCAATAAGGTGAAACCCCATCTCTACTAAAAAATACAAAAATTAGCCGGGTGTGGTGGCATGCGCTGTAGTCCCAGCTACTCGAGAGGCTGAGTCAGGAGAATCGCTTGAACCTGGGAGGCGGAGGTTGTACTGAGCCGAGATCGTACCACTGCACTCCAGCCTGGGTGACAAAGTGAGACTCCTTCTCAAAAAAAAAAAAAAAAAAAAATTCGAGCGTTGGGGAATCTCAAAGATGCTGGGCACTGGCGTTCTGGGATTTGGAGGAGATAGGGCTAAGGGTGGTTGAAGGTGGCACCGAGGGGTGTGTGTGGGAGGGCCTGGGACTGCTTAGGGTCTGAATGGGGTGAGCGTTCTATATCTAGCATGCTCCTAGGAAGTGCTCAAAGCCAGGTCAGCAGGTAAGCGTGGTCTAGGCACTGGGAGAGGGAATGGAGGGGGGGGGTCTCAGTATGCGAGTGCAGAAGGAAGGTCCCCCGTGGAGGGGGTGGAGGCTCTCCGAGAGTTTAGGTTACAATCTACGGGATCTTTTAAGATTAGAGGGCCTTATAGGAGGGTCTCAGGGGTCTCAGGGATCCCCCCAAGGGCTCAGTTGTGGGTCCCGGGGGCACCCTCCCGGGTGAGGGCCCACTACCTGGATGAACTGGATAGTCAGCGCGCTCTTGCCCACGCCGCCGCCGCCCACGACCACCAGCTTGTGTGTCTCGCTGGGCGGGGGGTTCCCGGGCCCAGGCCCCCCGCCCCGGGGCCGCCCCCGCCCTGTCCCGGACGCCGCCCCGCTGCTCATGTCGCCACCGCTGCTGCTGCCTTCGCTACCGCCTGCGGGGGAGCCGGGCGGTACTCGGCGGGGCGGGCTACGCTAATTAGGCTACTGCATAATCATGAACTCTGGCTAGGAGGGCTCGCGTCTCCGGACACTTAAAGAGGGGGACGGGCCAAGGAGAGGGAGGAGCTATGTTAATAAGGGAAAGGGAACGGGGTTCGCTGCGAAGGGGAATTCCGGATGGGGCGGGCATATGCTAATGAGAGACCTGTGCTCGCCCTGAGAGCCGCCACGCGCTCTCAGCGGGAGGGCGGCCTGTGGGCGTGGCTATGTAAATACCATTCTTTGAGCAGTCAGGGCGGGAAGCTCCTCAGGGGAGGGGCTATGCAAATAAGGACCCCTGTGACAGTGGTTCTTGGGGCACCATCTCCGAGGCCTTAGTCTGGTAGGCGGGGCTCGTAGATTCGCGCGCGCGGCCGTATATAGGGCGCTCCGAGGCAGCAGCAGGTTTTGAGGAGAAGCTCCACCTCTCTCCCGGGATCCTAGCCAAGCTTTCGACCCGGGCGTCTGCGTTAGAAGCTGGAGTCTCCGCCCGCTAAGGGACCCAGGCTTCCGGTTCCCGCTGTCCCAGCCAAGCGGAAGACAGACTGGGAGGGGAGTGGGGCCCTAGAGGGGGACAGCGGGGTAACGGGGCAGGGAGGGGCCGTGAGATCACTGCATTCCTAATCCATGAGCCAGCTCGCCCAAGTCGGGATGCCCGGGTCATGAAGGGCCTGGAGTCAGGATTTCTGGGTCTTGGAGGAGGAAGGCGAGGGCCCAGACTCCTGGGTCCCGAGGAGAAAATGGGGCTGGAAATGTGGACTCCTGGGCCCTGGGGAGGAGAGTGTCAGGGAGGAAGGTGTCTGAGTCCTTATTACTAAGTTCGGTAAAGGAGGGAGCCGGGGACCAGGACTCTTGGGTCCAATGGTTGGAGAGGCTGGAGACCCGGGATAATGGGTCCCAGCGAGAGCACTGCGTTGCGGGTACCCGAATTCGTATGTGAGAGCTTGAGACCAGGACTAGTCTGGGAGACCGACTCGGGTCTGAGGAAGGAAAAATCAGACTCCTGAGTCCGAGGGAGGAGGGAAATAAGACTCTGGATTCTGCTCTGAATGAGAGGATTCGGAATTCGGACTTCTCTGTACTGAATGAGGAGGCTATGGGGTCGGGCTCCTGGGTTCTAAGTTTATTTTTATTTATTTTTTGAGACGGAGTTTAGTTCTTGTCGCCCAGGCTGGAGTGCCATGGCGCGATCTCGGCTCACTGCAACCTCCGCCTGCCGGGTTCAAGCGAATCTCCTGCCTCAGCCTCCCAAGTAGCTGGGGATTATAGGCGTTAGCCACCACGCCCGGTTAATTTTTTTTTTTTGAGACGGAGTTTCACTCTTGTTACCCAGGCTGGAGAGCAATGGCGCGATCTCGGCTCACCACAACCTCCGCCTCCTGGGTTCAGGCAATTCTCCTGCCTCAGCCTCCTGAGTAGCTGGGATTACAGGCACGCGCCACCATGCCCGGCTAATTTTTTGTATTTTTAGTAGAGACGGGGTTTCATCATGTTGACCAGGATGGTCTCGATCTCTTGACCTCGCGATCCACCCGCCTCGGCCTCCCAAAGTGCTGGGATTACAGGCGTGAACCACCGCGTTCGACTTATTTTTATTTTTTTAGAGACGGGGCCTCCCTATATTGCCCAGGCTGGCCTCCAACTTCTAGGCTCAAGCGATCCATCCGCCTCAGTCTGGCGAGTGGGACTACTGGTGTGCGCTGCTGCATCCCGTCTGGTTCTAAATTTAGGGAGGCCTAGAGGATCTGGCTTCTGAGCCGCAGGATGTGGGCAGGACAACATTCAGCAAGTCGTGTTCACTCCGCTGAACTACAATTCCCTCGCATCTGTTCGGTTTCGCCCCTCTTACGTCACCTCCTGTTCCTCCACCCTTTCCGCGCGCGCGCAGGGCACTGTGGGGCGTCATCGCGGGCTTCTGCGGCCCCGCCCACTTCACCTCTCACCCCCTCGCTGTCCCCGCGGTACAGAGGCGGTGCGCGGACTACGTCTCCCGGCGTACGTCGCGCGTGCCCCGCCCCATATATCCCATTGGTTTCTGGGAAACCGAGTCCGGTTGTCTTCCCACCAGCCTTCACAGCGCCGTGCTCGGTACTTGAAATCCCGGCAAGCTCGGCGGCGCTTTAGCTCCGCCTCTCTCCCCCTTTGCTCACGAGCTCCGCCCCAGCCCGCCCCGCCCCGCGCCGGGGCCGGAGCCGCAGCCCGAGCGGCGGGGTAAGATGGCGGCGGAGGTCCGGGCTGCGGGGCTCGGGCCTATTGGGGTGGGCGGGGCGGAGTCGGGTCGCTAGTTGTCCCGGGGTCCTCCCCACAAGCCACGGGGCTTGGAGGGCTTAACGGGGCGGTCTTGGGCTCGGCAGCTGCGGCGAAACCTGACGCCGAGAGGGGGGCCTTCTGAGGCCCCGGGACGTATCCGTGGGTTCCTGGAGGCGTCTATGGGGCATCTCCGAGAGGACTGGGGCGTCCCTGGGCCTGGACCGAGCCTAACGCCTGCCCTCCATCACATAGCTGGCGTGGATCGTGTTTGTAGACACTGTAGATCGTCTTTATGGGCTGACCGGAGTCTAGGGTCTGCTTAGAGGGTTCTGGGGCCATCTTGAGATCTTGAGATATGTCCCAGGGGTGAAGGAGGGTCTGCAAGACCTGAGGAGTATCTTCAGAGCCATCTAGAGCGCTTGGGGTATGTCTGTTAGGGCTGCAAAGTGTCTACATGGGTTGGCCTGAGGATGCAACTGGTCTGCATAGGTCTGGAGTCCTTTATCAGGCCTGGAAGAACTGTTCAAGGACTAGGAAATCTTTTAGGGCCACCTAGGGGGTTGGGATATGCCCACCAGGGGTGGGAGCCAAATACTGAGATGTACCAAGGGTCTTGGATGGGTCTCCAAGGTCTGGGTAGTGTCTAATAATGGGTGACAGGAGGCTGGGGGCAGATAGAAGGACCTGGAACCATCTAGATGGCTTTAATGTGACTGCAGGAATGCAGTTTTTATGCCTGGGGCAAATTTGAATCTCTTTGGGGATAGGTAAACTTGTGGTGAAAAATACAGGAAGAGAATGAGGAAATTTTGCCCATCTTAGGTGTACTTGCCCTTCAGAAAGTAATTCAAATGAAAAATGTTTTAAAATTCTGCATTACCCTAGGGTTATTGAGAGAGTTAAAATTAATCTACATTAGTCTGGAAGAGCCTGTAGGGTCATCTGGACCCACTATTACAGTATTTTTCAAGCTATTTTGACGATGATTTGCATTGATACATTTTTTTCAATGCGACCTAGTACAGAGCAACATAATATATTTAACATTATGTAACGTAATGTGTTAACATTAACTCACCTTCCACGAATTGACATTTCCACTTACTGCTTGTGATGTGCTGTGAATAACTGTTTTGTTCTATTTACTTTTTATAACAAGTTATTTGTGAAGCACTAGACTGCTATATGACCCTGTAGTTGGGGAAACCAGCGATCCAGACAGGACCTAGCAGTATCTGCAGAGCATTCTTCTGTCCAAAAGATCTGAGTAGCTGAGGGTGTGTCTGCAACGCCTGGTGCTGTCTAAATGAGCAAGCAAGCATCTTTATGTACTGCAGAGGGCTTGGGGATCCCTGAGTCTGTAGGCAGCTGATGTTGATTAAGCTTCTAATATGTGACAGTCACTGTTCTAGGTAGCCATGTGCTTCCCTGGGAGGTGCTGGAGAGCAGTCCCAGGGCCAGGAATTGTCCACAGGGCTGAGTGTATGGAGTATTGGTGAAAGAGGCTGGGATGTAATAGACTATCAGGGTTGGGTGTGTCGTAGGAGCTTAGGAACTAGGTGGAGCTGGGAGGCTGAATGTGGCAGCTCAGCGTGGCTTGAAAATCTATGGAGGGATGTAGAACAGGACCCAGGTCTTGTCTTTGCCGGCATGCTGTGGGGGAAGCCAGGAGACAGATGAAGGGGAAACATGGGCCTTAAGGGCTAATAGTGTTGTTCCGGTTCATCTGTATTGAGCACTCGATGTGCCCTAAATGTGTGGCGGAAGTCAGGCTTTCAATATTCACAGCCATTCTCTGAGATAGATACACCTATCTTGTGCATTTACATTTAAGCCTACTGAGTTATGGGTTAGAGATTTTGAAGCTTTCTAGGAATTTTGAGATTGGATATTGTTTTAGGAGTAGCAGATTTGACAGTCATGGGAAAGCTTACAGCTGAAATATTCGTATTTTTCTGAAGCCCTAATCAAGACATCCACCTGTGTGATGGATGATCTTTCAACCGCCTGACGGGAATCATATCAAAGAATTTCCATGATACTGCAAAGGCTCTGGGCAGATGGCAGTAGGTAAATGCCGCCTAGGAAGTTTTTCTTCATCATGCCTTTCTGAAATTTAGTGATTTCATTTTAAAAATGGCATACAGGGCCAGGCACAGTGGCTCCCACCTGTAATCCCAGCACTTTGGGAGGCCGAGACAGGCAGATCGCAAGATCAGGATATCAAGACCATCCTGGCCAACATGGTGAAACCCCATGTCTACTAAAATACAAAAAATTAGCTGGGTGTGGTCGGTCTCGCCTGTAGTCCCAGCTACTCGGGAGGCTGAGGCGGGGAATTGCTTGAACCGGGAGGTGGAGGTTGCAAAGAGATCGTGCCAGTGCACTCCAGCCTGATGACAGAGCAAGACTCTGTCTCAAAAAAATGGCTTACTGGTTTTGCAGATCACTCTATGAAGGTTGTAACTTAGGTATACAAATAAAATTTAGAGGTGGTCATCGAGGACAGCTGATGCTCTAGGAAGCTGTGTGGGGTTGGAGGCGCGGCATTGACTGGTGCCCAGCACACTGGCTTTGGGAAAGGTGGCTTTATGGGCCGGTTGTGGAATACACTGTTTGAAATCACAGTGCAGCACACACAAAAAATCTCGGTGTTGGCTTTGCATCTTAGGAGGCCAGAGAACGAGGTCTTGAAGTTTGGATAGGTTGTGAGGGAAGCTGTGGGAACTGAGGAATGAGATGGTAAAAGTGGAAGCTGGGGAGGCCTCCCTTTGACAGAAGAGGCACCTGAAATCCAGAGAAAAGGAAGAGAATGGCTCCTAGTCCCTGGGGTGTCTGTGTTGGGTCCAGCACTCGCCCAAGCACGGGGTAGAGGAGGGGTGCCAGAGAGGATGCTGAGAGGTAGCGTGGGGCCCTTGAGATCTTCGTGTCTATCCTCGACTTCCATCCTTTCTCCCGGGACCTCCACTCCAAACTCTCGCCCCCGGACCTCCAGGTGACCATGGAGGAAGAAGATGAGTCTCGAGGGAAGACGGAGGAGTCGGGCGAGGATCGAGGAGATGGGCCGCCAGACAGAGACCCCACGCTTTCTCCTTCTGCCTTTATCCTGGTGAGGCTGCTGGGCTCCTGGCGCTGAGGGATGGAGGAGCTGGGCCTCCACACTCCAGGAGCCTGAGGCAGGGGCCCTGGACTCTTGGCTCCCGTGAAGCTCTTGAGTCTGGGTTGTCAGTGTTTGGGATGTCTGTCTCCCAAGGGGCAGAGGTCGCAAAGCATCTGCCTGGGTCCCCTGACGCTTGGTTCTTACCCCCTTCCATAGCGAGCTATCCAGCAGGCCGTGGGAAGCTCCCTGCAGGGAGACCTGCCCAATGACAAAGGTATGGCGCCGGTTCCTTTTAGCCCCGCCCCCTCTCCATTCTTTATCCTGTCATTCTGTAAGCTTTTCTGAAGCCCCTGGGTGTTACCCTTGTGCTGGTATGGGGAGCCAAAGGTGGGGCAGACACCCTGTGGCCACCTTGGAAGGGCCTGTCATCCGGGGGAAGGGAGACAGGCACGTGCTGTGAGGGGGAAGAAGGCCCACCTGAGCTAGCATGGTGGGGGACGGGTCAGGGCACCTTCCCAGAGTGGGAACAGGTGAACGGGGTCTCTGAGGACCTATTAGAGTTTTTGGATTAGAGGGAAGCCTGATCGGCCACAGTAGGCCCGCAGCACAAGGGCTCAGCGCTGAGGGGCTGTGCTGAGGTTCCTTGGGACTGGCATGCAGGAGAGTGTGAGTGGGGTGGGGGGAGGCAGGAGAGGTCTGTGGGGACCAGATCCCAGCAAGGCCCGAATGCCAGGCTGAGGTGTCTGAGGGCAGACAGGAGGACAACTAGCTGAGAGCGTCGGCGACTCAGAACGGGTGCTGGGAAGTCCTCTTGGGAGGTGGTGCGTGGAGGCCGGGAGAGCAGGTGTGAGGCTGGTTCCACTGTCAGGAACTAGATCAAGCTCCTCTTTCTTCTCCCCCTACAAATCTCTGCGGCGAGTCCCCTGTGTCCAATCCCCTATGCAAATCTCTCTCCAGATGGCTCTCGGTGTCATGGCCTTCGATGGCGGCGCTGCCGGAGTCCACGGTCAGAGCCCCGTTCCCAGGAATCAGGGGGGACTGACACTGCTACTGTGAGTAAGAAGGAGGGGGCTGGGGGCCGGACTTGGTATCAAGGAGGAAGGGACGGGACCCTGAGTCTGTGGGGGTGGGGTTTTGGGACCTGGACTGCTGGCTCTGCGATGCTGACTGGGGCAATGTGGGAGAGTCTGGGGGCCTGATCTGTGGGCCTAAGCTTTGAGTGCTGATGGCAGTCAGGCTACAGGAATTAGGTCCTCAGTTTTCTTAGGGAGTGGGGCAGTAGGACTTGCCAGTCTTCATGTGAGCAGGGACGGTATAGAGCCTCTCTGGCCTCTTCTAGGTGCTGGACATGGCTGCGGACAGCTTCCTCGCAGGGCTGGTGAGTGTCCTGGATCCCCCGGATACCTGGGTTCCCAGCCGCCTGGACCTGCGGCCTGGCGAGTGAGTAGTTTGGCAGCTGGAGTGGGAAAGGCCCTGGTGTGAATCCCACAAGCACCCCTGAGGCTCACCCCCCTCTTCCACCTTGCAGAAGTGAGGACATGCTGGAGCTGGTGGCCGAGGTCCGAATCGGGGACAGAGATCCCATCCCTCTGCCTGTGCCCAGCCTGCTGCCCCGGCTCAGGGCGTGGAGGACGGGCAAAACGGGTATGTGGGGTCAGGGCGGAGCGGGGCAGGTGGACTTGGAGTTGTGTGGGGATCGGCTGTTCGTGGTAGTGATGGTAGTGATGTAGTGTTCATCATGTCATTTAGACAAAACCTTTCACTTTTTTCATGTTAGATGTAATCAAGGCTGTAGATGCAAACGGATGTATATAAAGTGAAAACCGATGTGCTGGGGCCACGGGGGAGCAGTTAGCGTGTGTGAGACACTTGGTTTCGGCACACTCAGTATTAGTGTCACTGCACTGGGAATTCATCTCTAATTCATCCACCTGTGTGATGGATGATCTTTCAACCGCCTGACGGGATAGAGACTCTTCGAGTCTCTATCTTCCATAGGAGCAGACAGTCTGAAAAAGGGAAGGTGCTTGCTCAGGGCGCACAGCCAGATGCTTCATGAGGGGCCTGGGCCTCAAGTCCTGGTGTGTCTGAGTCTGAAGCCCAAGGTTTTGACTTCTGAGATATGTGCTGCCCGAGGAGGAAGCTGCTCCTCCAGCCCTACGCACAGTGGTAACTCTGTGAGCAGTTTAGCCCAAGCTTGAGTGCACATCTGAATTGCCAGTAGGACTTGTTCACATGCAGATTGCTGGGTCCACTCCCAGGGGTTCTGATTCTGCAGGTCTGGGGTGGGGCCTGTGAATTTGCATTTTAAACAGTACACGCTGCTGAGCCCTGGACTCTGTTGAGAACCCTGGGCTTAGGCATGCCTTCTGTATGAACATACGTATTTGGAGGAGGGGTTGGAGGGAGAGGAGAGGACGGTGCGATCAGCTATGAGCACCAGTTCTGTGGTAGAGCAGGCACCCCTCTGCGCCAGGTCACGTTTACCTTCTCTCTCTTTTTTTTTGTGAGACAGGGTCTCACTATGTCCACCAGGCCGGAGTGCAGTGGCACAGTCATGGCTCTCTGCAGCCTCCAATTCCTGGGCTCAAGCTATTCTGTTGTCTCAGCCTCTGGAGTAGCTGGGACTACAGGTGCATGCCACCGTGCTTGGCTAGTTTTTTTTTTTTTTTTTTTTTTTTTTTCTTTTTTTGAGATGGAGTCTCTCACCCAGGCTGGAGTGCAGTGGCACGATCTCAGCTCACTGCAACCTCCGCCTCCCGGGTTCAAGTGATTCTCCTGCCCTAGCCTCCCAAGTAACTGGGATTATAGATGCATGCCACCACATTCAGCTAATTTTTGTATTTTCAGTAGAGAGGTGGTTTCACTGTGTTGGCCATGCTGGTCTCAAACTTCTGACCTCAAGTGATCAGCCTGCCTCAACCTCCCAAAGTGCTGGGATTACAGTCTTGCTGTGTTGCCCAGGCTGGTCTTGAACTCCAGAGCTGAAGCAATCCTCCTGCCTTGGCCTCAAAGTGCTGGGATCACAAGTGTGAGCCACCCTGCCCACCCACTGCTTTTTTTTTTTTAACAGCTGGAATCTATTTATCCATTAAGTACAGAGACATGGTCCTAGGACCCATGACATTCTTAGGGGCCCACAAAAGTGTTTCAGTTTCTTTAAAATCAGAAGCTGTAGAGGATAAGTAAACGAACGGGCAGGGCAGTGTTCCTATAAAACTTGATGTAGGAAAACAGGCAGTATGCTGGATTTGGCCCCTGGGCCTTAAGAGTGACATAGGTGTATCCAGAAGCTAATACTAGTTGTTCTCAGGGGGGACTCTGAGGTTATGTTTTTTCTTATTCCAGGTGGTTTTTTGTCTTTTCCCTCTAGAAAATATTAAAATTTAGGAACAAGGAAACTCACCCATAATCCTATCCCACACAGAAATTTACATGAAGCCGTGAATCTCTCATGCTTGCTGACCACTCTGGTCTGTGGAGTGTTTTATGCTTAAGGTGCTGGGAATAGTGATGAGGCTAGGAAGAGCTGACGCTCAGCCGTCCTTACTCGGCGGCAGGTGCAGCCTGGCTCTTTCTGCTCACTCATCTGTTCCAGCGCTCGTCCTGGGAAGTCAGTGCTGTCATCATCACCCCTGCTTCATCTTCCCCCAAGCCCTCAGCAGCTGAGGGACTGGACACGCCACTCATTGGTATCTTTTTTTTTGAGACGGAGTTTTGCTGTTGTCGCCCAGGCTGGAGTGCAGTGGCGCGATCTCGGCTCACCACAACCCCTACCTCCCAGGTTCAAGTGATTCTCCTGCCTCAACCTCCTGAGTAGCTGGGATTACAGTCGTGCACTACCACGCCCGACTAATTTTGTATTTTTAGTAGAGACAGGGTTTCTCCATGTTGATCAGGCTGGTCTGAAACTCTCGACCTCAGGTGATCGCCCGCCCTGGCCTCCCACAGTGCTGGGATTACAGGTGTGAACTACCGCACCCAGCTTTGTTCACCGTTTTCTTTTCCTTTTTTTTTTTTTTTTTTAAAAAAAAGAAGGAGTTTCACTCTTGTTGCCCAGGCTGGAATGCAGTAGCAGGATTTCAGCTTACTGCAACCTCTGCCTCTTGGGCTCAAGTAATTCTCCTGCCTCAGCCTCCCAAGTAGCTGGGATTACAGGTGCATGCCACCACTCCCGGTTAATTTTTGTACTTTTTTTAGTAGAGACAGGTTTTACCATGTTGGTCAGGTTGGTCTCGAACTCCTGAGCTCTAGTGATCCGCCCACCTTGGCCTCCCAAAGTGCTGGGATTACAGGCATGAGCCACCCCGCCTTGCCATAAATGATGTTGAATGAATGAAGAAACCCCCATTTTATAGATGAGGAAACTGAGGCAGATGCATTGATCCACTTGCCTGTGGTCATGTGTCTGGTGAGGGCCTTGATCCAGGGCCTCTGGATCAAGGGGTGGCTCTGGTGCTGCCCTCTAGACCCCTTTGCTTCCCTGGTGCTGTCCTCACACCATTGTGCTGCCATCCTTGCCTGTGGTGTGGCCTCTGTCTCCATCGTGTGACTGTGGCATTTTGACTGTAGTAGTTAGCACAACATAGTGGGCTCTTGAGGGGTGAACGAGGTAACATAGGATCCCCATGCCACAAAGGTGGCAAAGCTTTGTCATCGCCACCGTCACTGGTCAGTGGTGTTTCTGAGTCCTGAGCAGGGGTAATCCCTTGGGTGGGGACTCAGCACAGAGTGAAGAGCTTGGGGTGAGGACCAGGCTTCCTAGGCTCCCCAGCTGTTCCACTTCCTGGCTCTGCACCAGAATCTCACCCTGTAAGCCTCCCATTCTTCCCTCTACCACGTGGGAGAAACTCCCACGAGAGGCAGCTGGCGCTGCAGGCCGGAACTTGTTTTTGTCTTGGAGAGGGGCTTAGGTTTGAACCCCAGCTCTGCTGTCCCAGCCTGTTTCCTGTTTCTTCTGGCCCAGGCTGGAGTGCAGTGTTGTGGTCATAGTTCACTGCAGCCTCCACCTGCTGGGATCGCTTGCCAGCACTGGTCAAGGTAGTTCCTAGTTTCACCGCCAGGGTACATTGCCCAGGGTCAGGCCAGTGCTGTGTCTCAGGATATGGGAGTGCAGGTTCGGGGCCACATTGAGTTTATACCCTGACTGCTGCCTCCTCTCTTTGTGCCCTTGGGGAGGATACTGCAGTCCTCTGCCTCAGTTTCCTCCAGTGACCCTTGGGTTAAGAATCGTGGTATGCAGTTGTCGGGAGCATTCTATGGCTGGCCCCTGGGAAGCACTTGGGGCTTCCTGGGCAGGAGTGTCCATGGCTGGTCCAGGAAGTGGGCGCCAGGAGGGAGGCGCAGGCCCTGACCGCCTCTCTCTTATGGATCTTTTGCAGTTTCTCCACAGTCCAACTCTTCTCGGCCCACCTGTGCCCGTCACCTCACCTTGGGCACGGGAGATGGGGGCCCTGCCCCACCTCCTGCCCCCTCCTCTGCGTCCTCCTCCCCTTCCCCTTCTCCCTCATCTTCCTCACCTTCCCCTCCCCCACCCCCACCGCCCCCTGCACCCCCAGCCCCACCTGCTCCCCGATTCGACATCTATGACCCCTTCCACCCCACCGACGAGGCCTACTCTCCACCGCCTGCTCCGGAGCAAAAGTACGACCCCTTCGAGCCCACTGGCTCCAACCCCAGCTCATCAGCCGGGACTCCCTCACCAGAGGAGGAAGAGGAGGAGGAGGAAGAGGAAGAGGAGGAGGAAGAGGAGGAGGAGGAGGAGGAGGAGGGCCTGTCCCAGAGCATTAGCCGCATCTCGGAGACCCTGGCGGGCATCTACGATGACAACAGCCTGAGCCAGGACTTCCCAGGTGACGAGAGCCCGCGCCCGGACCCACAGCCCGCACAGCCGACTCCGGCCCCTGGAACGCCGCCCCAGGCGGACTCCACCCGGGCTGATGGAGCCACGCGCCGGCGGGTCTTCGTTGTGGGGACCGAGGCGGAGGCCTGTCGGGAAGGCAAGGTCTCTGTGGAGGTGGTGACCGCTGGTGGAGCCGCCCTCCCGCCGCCCCTGCTGCCGCCCGGCGACTCGGAGATTGAGGAGGGCGAGATTGTTCAGCCAGAGGAGGAGCCCAGGGTGGCACTGTCCCTTTTCCGCCCCAGCGGCCGGGCCACCCGGCCTCCGCCCGCCGCCTTGGCCACACCTGCGGCCCAGCCCCTACCCCAGCCTCCTGCTCCCCGGGCCCCCGAGGGGGATGACTTCTTGTCCCTGCACGCGGAGTCGGATGGCGAGGGCGCCCTGCAGGTGGACCTGGGGGAGCCAGCCCCCGCGCCGCCTGCTGCTGACTCGCGCTGGGGCGGCCTGGACCTGCGCCGCAAGATCCTGACCCAGCGGCGGGAGCGCTACCGCCAGCGCTCGCCCTCCCCGGCACCCGCGCCGGCCCCGGCAGCCGCCGTGGGTCCCCCCACGCGTAAGAAGTCCCGGCGGGAGCGCAAGCGCAGCGGTGAGGCCAAGGAGGCGGCTTCGTCCTCGTCGGGCACCCAGCCTGCGCCGCCCGCCCCAGCCTCGCCCTGGGACTCCAAGAAGCACCGCTCGCGGGACCGCAAGCCCGGCTCCCACACCTCGTCGTCTGCCCGCCGCCGCTCCCGCTCCCGCTCCCCGCTCCACCCGCCGCCGCTCGCGCAGCACCGACCGCCGCCGCGGAGGCAGCCGCAGGTCGCGGTCCCGGGAAAAGCGGCGGCGGCGGAGGCGCTCGGCTTCCCCACCCCCGGCCACCTCTTCGTCGTCATCCTCGAGGCGTGAGCGGCACCGCGGGAAACACCGGGACGGTGGCGGCAGCAAGAAGAAGAAGAAGCGGTCGCGGTCCCGGGGCGAGAAGCGGTCTGGGGATGGCAGCGAGAAGGCCCCGGCACCTGCTCCGCCGCCCTCCGGCTCCACCTCTGGCGGTGACCGCGACAGCCGCCGCCGGGGGGCCGTGCCGCCCTCCATCCAGGACCTCACGGACCACGATCTCTTCGCCATCAAGCGGACCATCACGGTGGGCCGGCTTGACAAGTCCGACCCCCGAGGACCCTCTCCTGTCCCGGCCTCGTCACCTAAGCGGGAGGTCCTGTACGACTCTGAGGGACTGAGCGGTGAGGAGCGGGGCGGCAAGAACAGCCAGAAGGACCGGCGCCGCTCGGGGGCCGCCTCCTCCTCCTCCTCCTCCCGGGAGAAGGGGTCTCGTCGGAAGGCTCTGGACGGGGGGGACCGGGATCGGGACAGGGACAGAGATAGGGACAGGGACAGGTCATCCAAGAAGGCCCGGCCCCCCAAGGAGTCGGCGCCTTCCTCAGGGCCCCCGCCAAAGCCACCGGTCAGCAGCGGCTCAGGCTCTTCATCCTCGTCCTCCTCCTGTTCCTCCCGGAAGGTGAAGCTGCAGTCCAAGGTGGCAGTGCTGATCCGCGAGGGTGTCAGCAGCACCACCCCGGCCAAGGACGCCGCGTCGGCTGGCCTGGGCTCCATCGGCGTCAAATTTAGCCGCGACCGGGAGAGTCGCTCCCCTTTCCTCAAGCCCGACGAGCGGGCCCCAACTGAGATGGCCAAAGCAGCTCCAGGCAGCACCAAGCCCAAAAAGACCAAGGTCAAGGCCAAGGCTGGGGCCAAGAAAGCCAAGGGGACCAAGGGAAAGACCAAGCCATCCAAGACCAGAAAAAAGGTCCGCAGCGGAGGCGGCAGCGGGGGCAGTGGCGGCCCGGTGTCGCTGAAGAAGTCCAAGGCGGATAGCTGCAGCCAGGCGGCGGGCACCAAGGGGGCGGAGGAGACTTCGTGGTCTGGAGAGGAACGGGCAGCCAAGGTCCCTAGCACCCCGCCCCCCAAGGTAGCCCCACCGCCCCCTGCCCTCACTCCGGACTCACAGACTGTGGACAGCAGCTGCAAGACACCCGAGGTCTCCTTCCTGCCTGAGGAGGCCACCGAGGAGGCTGGGGTCCGAGGTGGGGCAGAGGAGGAAGAGGAGGAGGAAGAAGAGGAGGAGGAGGAAGAGGAGGAGGAGGAGCAGCAGCCTGCCACCACCACGGCCACCAGCACTGCTGCGGCTGCCCCAAGCACTGCCCCCAGCGCGGGGTCCACAGCCGGTGACTCGGGGGCGGAGGACGGGCCGGCTTCCCGTGTCTCCCAGCTGCCCACGCTGCCCCCGCCCATGCCCTGGAACCTGCCAGCTGGTGTGGACTGCACCACCAGCGGTGTCCTGGCCTGTGAGTGTCCCCTGGGGAGGAGGGTGCTTGGGTGAGCAAGACAGGATGGGGACTGGAGGGTACAGACTTGGAGGCGGTGGGGTGCTCTGGAAGCGGGAGGTTTGTGGGGACATGGACTGGGAGGGTAGGGGTGGGTGAGGCCAGCTGGGGGTCTGTCTAGAGGCTCTGGGTGCCTTGGTGTACTGGGAGAGAGGGGCTGACCAGAGCAGGGGGCAGCCAGCCCAGAATGGAGTGCTGGGCTAGGTTCAGGGGTTTCCCTAGAGGGGAACTAGGATAGAGGGACGAGAAAGAATGGCTTGTGCAGGGCACTGTGTTCTTTGTAGATGGCAGTTGCCTCTACCAGACTGCAGAGGTGGGGAGAGAGGCTGGGACTGGCTTCCAGGGGGTCAGAAGACAGAATCTCACTCCTGCCACCGTCTCTTCACCGCATGACCCTGGCCAGCCCCCCACCCACACACCTGGAGTCCCAAGAACATTCGGGGTGGGGATCGTTCTCTCATTGACTGAGGCCCCCTTTTTCCCAGTTCTTTTTTTTTTTTGAGACAGAGTCTTACTCTGTCGCCCAGGCTGGAGTGTAATGGCGCAATCTCGGTTCACTGCAACTTCTGCACTTCTGCCTCCCAGGTTCAAGCTGTTCTCCTGCCTCAGCCTCCCAAGTAGCTGGGATTACAGGCATGCACTACCACACCTGGCTAATTTTTTATTTTTAGTAGAGATGAGGTTTCACCATGTTGGCCAGGCTGGTCTCGAACTCCCGACCTCTGGTGATCTGTCTGTCTCAGCCTCCCAAAGTGCTGGGATTACATGCGTGAGCCACCTCGCCCAATCCCCTTTTCCCAGTTCTGAGTGTGGGGCCTTGTGGCTGTGCTGGGGCCCAGGGCAGGAGGTGGCAGCAAGTGTCCAGGTGAGGTCACCAGCTCCTGTCCCATCATCTCCCCCCATCTCCATGTTGTCACCTCTCCGCCTCCTGCAGTGACTGCACTTCTCTTCAAGATGGAAGAAGCCAACCTGGCCAGCCGAGCGAAGGCCCAGGAGCTGATCCAGGCCACCAACCAGGTGGGCTCCCCTGGGGGAGAGTCCCTGCCGCCCCTTCTTTTGTCCATTGCCTCGGGTTAGGAGAGGAACCGCAGGCCCGGCAGCTCTGGGGCAAGGTATCGGCCTGAAGTGGAGCCTGTCGCCTCGGCTGTGGGGAAGTCAGCGTGGGAACAGCGGGGTGCACGTCCCCTCTTCCCTGTCACCCCCCTTTACTCACCACCCCTCCATCCTCTTCCCACAGATCCTCAGCCACAGAAAGCCACCCTCAAGTCTGGGGGTGACCCCAGCTCCTGTGCCCACCTCTCTGGGTCTGCCCCCTGGCCCCTCCAGCTACCTGCTTCCTGGCAGCCTCCCCCTGGGGGGCTGTGGCTCGACCCCTCCCACCCCCACTGGGCTGGCTGCCACTTCTGACAAGAGAGAGGGCAGCAGCAGCTCCGAGGGACGTGGGGACACAGATAAGGTGAGCTGGCCTAGGGAGAGGTGGGTTAGTGGTGACAGTTCTGTAGAAAATATAGACAGGAACTGAGATTCGGGGGCTCAAGGAGAAAGGGAGACTGAGGCAGGCAGACAGGGCCTTAGAGGCTAAAGTCATGAAACTGTAAGGAACTAAACTTCCGCTGGAATGGAGGAGCAGGAAACGCATTGGGTGGGGCCAAAGGAAAACTGTGTCTGTGCGTGTGCGCGTATACCCCACATAGACGCACACTGCACTGCAGTCCACCCCTTGATTACCTGTTGCTCATGCTCTCTCCCTCTCTGTGTCAGTGGGGGAGGGTGGTTTTTGAATGAAAAGTCAAGACCTTGTTTGTAGATGAAGGGAGGGAGAATGGATGCCAGGCAGACAGTAACATGGGTTCTTTTCCAGTGGCTCTGGCTGGCTCCTGTCCTGGGCTCTGGGCCTGTTTCTCTCTTGGTCAGGTCTGGATAAGGCTTTTTGTGTGTGGTTTGTTTTTTTTTTGGTTGGTTGGTTTTTGAGACAGGGTCTCCCTCTGTTACCCAGGCTGGCATGCACTGGCACAATCACAGCTCACTGTAGCCTCAACCTTGATCTCTCGGGCTCAAGGGATCCTCCTGCCTCACCCTCCTGTGTAGCTAGACAGACATGGACCACCGTGCCTAGCTAATTTCTTTTTTTTTTTTTTTTTTTTACTTTTTATATCACTTCCATTTGATGGTGGAGCTAATTTCTTAATTATTTGTAGAGTCGGGGCCTCGCTGTGTTACCCAGGCTGGTCTGAAACTCCTGGGCTCAAGTGATTTTCCCACCTCAGCCTTCCAAAGTGCTGGGATTCCAGACATGAGCCACTGTGCCCAGCCTGGATGTTTTTTCTTACAGTCCAGCAGCCCATAGCCAGACGGTGGTGTGGCCCACCTTCACGCAGTTGTTCCCGGTGCCAGATAAAGCTGGATAAACCCCATTAAATATCCCCATGTGAGCCGCAGAGGCGGGGCTGCAGCTTAGCCCGTCACTTGTCCGCGGCTCATGCCCTGTGCTGCAAGGCTGACACGATGAGGACCTTCTCCTCTGCAGTGGCCCTTCCTCTGCCCTGGTCTGTGCTCTGTCCTTTGCCCCTTTTTGCCACATCTGAGATGTGTGCTGGGGAGCAGCGTCTCTCTAGAGACCCTCCTCCTGTGGCAGCAGGCAGGCCTGAGGAGTCCCTCCAGGTGGCTTGTCTCTCCTGGCCACAGAGTTGCCCTCACAGTTCAGCTCGTCAGACAGTGTCCCTGGACTCTATTAGCCATTGTGCCCTGCCCTTCCCAGGACTCAGCTTACTTGCCCCCACTTGGCTTGGCCCTGGGTCATGGGGAATAGTCACCTGGCTTGGGAGGGCAGCCTCCCCAAGGGTGGTGCCAAGGGACTGTCCCTTGTGCCTGCAGAGGGCTTGTTCTTCTCTGGTCCCACGTGGCTCTCTGGCTAGAGGTTTCCTGTCTGCTTTAACAAAGATTCGCCTGAGGCCAGGGATGCAGCTGCTCCCTGAGCTGCGGCTGGATCTCCTAGCTTGCTGGCCACAGGCGGGAAGAGCCTTGCCTCAGAGGCTCTCTGCCCTGCCCCTTGTCCTGTCCTCTCCTTTTCATCCTCACGGCCATTCCTCTGGGAAGAGGCACAGCTACCCTGGATTGAGTCCTTGATCTGTGCCTGGCCTGTGTCATGTCCTTCATGTGTGTCGGCGTAGTCCTCCCCGTAGGTGCTGTCCCCGTTTTACAAATGAGCCACAAAGGTGGCCAGGTGCAGTGGCTCATGCCTGTAATTCTAACATTTTGCAAGGCCGAGGCAGGTGGATCGCTTGAGCCTAGGAGTTCAAGATCAGCTTGGGCAACATAGTGAGGCCCAGTCGCCACAAAAAGTCCAAGAATTAGCTGCATGTGGTGGTGGTGCCTCCCGTCCCAGCTACTCAGGAGGCTGAGGTGGGAGGATCACTTGAGCCCAGGAGTGCAGGGCTGCAGTGAGCAGTGATTGTGCCACTGCACTCCAGCCTGTGTGACAGGGAAAGACCCTGTCTCAAAAACAAAGAAACAAAAAATGAGCCACAAAAAGGAGATTTGGCTGATCATCCCAGGGCTTGGAGCCGGGGAGTGGCAGACCAGGCTTCCAATGCAAATGGTCCGAGGACAGTCCTCACCCCTACTCCCCAGTGCCCCTCAGCCCTAGCCATTCCCTCCATCTCCTTGGTGACCAGAGCAGTATTATAAAAACATAAACTGGAGGCCGGGTGTGGTGGCTCGCACCTGTAATCCCAGCTCTCTGGGAGGCCGAGGTGGGTGGATCACGAGGTCAGGAGTTCGAGACCTGCCTGACCAACATGGTGAAACCCTGTCTCTACTAAAGATAAAATTAGCTGGGTGTGATGGCATGCACCTATAATTCCAGCTACTCAGGAGCCTGAGGTAGGAGAATCGCTTGAACCCGGGAGGCGGAGGTTGCAGTGAGCCAAGATTGCGCCACCCCATTGCAGCCTGGGTGACGGAGCAAGACTCCATCTCAAAAAACAAAAAACAAAACCTATACTGTGTCCTCCCGTCCTGTGATGAAAAGCCCGGTGCAGTTTTCCTGCCGTTCTCAGAAGCAGTCCTGCCTGTAGTCTGATTCAAAACCAGCTGTAATTGCTTGGCCTGTGCCTGCCTTGTCAGACTGAACTTTGTGAGGGCAGGTGACACATGTCATGGCCAGGCCTGGGGCAGGCAGGGTTCAGCCTAGAGGAGATGTCCAGTGACATTCAGAGGCCCAGGGCTGGCCTTTGGTCCCTCAGCAGGACTTCTAGCCCAAACACAGCAGGATGGCCAGAGGGCCAAGCTGGCTGCAGAGGCCAGCAGAGGCGGAGGTTCTGGTACTCACTGGCCCTTGCTGTCCCTTCCTCCCTGCCGTCGCAACCCCCCCAGTATCTGAAGAAGCTGCACACGCAGGAGCGGGCGGTGGAGGAGGTGAAGCTGGCCATCAAGCCGTACTACCAGAAGAAGGACATCACCAAGGAGGAGTACAAGGACATCCTGAGGAAGGCCGTCCACAAGGTGGGCACCTGGAGAGAGGGGCAGACACAGGACGGGGAGAGGACGAGCTGGAGGGACAGATGTGTGCACATGGGTGCAGATGGGAGATGGGGAGGAGGTCAGTCTGGGAGGTAAGGGGGTGACGAGATTTTCTCAAGGCCACCTGGGCCTGTTCCGCTGGCCCTGGGGGACCCATTGTCAAGGGGCACAGAGGGACCTTGGCCTGTTATTGGGGAAGCGCTCCTGTCCCAAGCTGTGCCCAGCAGCCCTGGTGGATGGGGCCCCGGGAGCTTTGTGGTGACTCTGGCTGTCCCCGGCCCCCCAGATCTGCCACAGCAAAAGTGGGGAGATCAACCCGGTGAAGGTGAGCAACCTGGTGCGGGCCTACGTCCAGCGCTACCGCTACTTCCGCAAGCATGGTCGCAAGCCAGGGGACCCCCCGGGTCCCCCACGGCCGCCCAAGGAGCCAGGGCCCCCGGACAAGGGTGGCCCGGGCCTGCCCCTGCCCCCTCTCTGAGAGCCCTGGCCAGCTCTTTGCCCCTCGTCTCTTTGAAATTCTGGACATATTTATGGCTCCACCTCCCCACTTCCCTCCCCCGTCAGTGGGATGATTGGGGGAGGGTTGCTGCAGGGAAGAGGAGAGCCCCCTGCCCTGCCCTGCCCCATGCCCACATCCCTTGCCCCAAAGCCTATCCCCAGTGCCCCTCCCTTCTGTTCATGCCCCTCTCCTCAATTTCATTAAAGATTTCATGAAACATCGCCCCCGAGCACCATGGTTCTAACCCTTAGTTTTCAGGGACAAATTTGCCAGAGGGTTGGGGTGGGACCCCCAGGAGGCTAAGGGTGGGAGACAGAGACACCAGACTGACTTGGGTCAGCTGCCTCCCCTGGGTCTCACTTTCCTTATCTGTACAGTGGGTGTTGTGAGGATTGAACAAGACACAGGTGGAGCGCTTAGCATAGTCTCTGGCAGGGAGCAAGCGGCTCACAGTAGCGGGAGTGGGGCCACACCTGATCAGCATCCTCCCAGCTCAGGGCCCCTGGGTGTCATGCGCCTGCCTTGGAATTGCTCCCAAAAGCAGGATCTGTGTTCCCCATCGAGTGGGCTTCTCTTTTCAGCAGCCCTGTGAAGCTGGAGTGTTCTCAGCCACCCTCTCAAGAGGGAAACTGAGGCACAGAGCAGTATGGCTACTCTGGCTTCTGCCACTTTCATCACCCAGAACTGAGGCCCAGCCAGGAGAGACGACAGTGCCCAGGGTCAGAGGGCAGGCAGGCTTTGCAGGCCCCAGGGTGGCAGCAGAGCCTCTCTACCACTGCTCCCTCCAGCCCCACACAGAGGGGGTGTGAGGCCTGGAAGGAGAAGGGCTGCGCCCAAACTCTTCATAGGCACGGCAGGGGCCTCGATTCTGGCCGGTCTTTGTGTTTCTTCACCTTTGTGCGTCTCGAAGCCTGTCTTGGTCTGCAAAATGGGGGCAGCCATCACCCAGCAGGTCCCTGGGAAGAGGTGAGGAGGGTCAGCTGCCCCCTGCAGTGCCTGGTCCTCATGCACTGAGCACCTGAGTTGTGCGAAGCTGTACAGATGAGTAAATTGAGACCCCAACCAGGAATAATAAGCAGCTTGGGTCAGAGGGCACCCAACAACACCAGACACACAGCAGTGACTACAGCAGGAACCAGTTTATTGGTTCAGGTGGTGGGCGGGGTCGGGGGAGCTAGAGTCCACACTGAGGAGTGAGGGCTCAGGCCTCCCCAGGGCCCTGGAAATCCATGTCCTCCACCAAGTCCTTCAGGTAGGCCTTGTACTGGTCAGAGGTGAGGGAGAGTGGGTGGCTGTTGGAAATGTGCAGTTCCACGGTGTTCTCCAGGGAGGAGGCACCCCCTGCCCGGGCCAGCTCTACCAAGGCCCGGAGGCATGTGGGCACAACCTGCAGGGGAAGTGGGGACAGGAGTCAAGGAAAACACCCAGCCAGTGTCCAAGGTAGGAGTTGGGGCTGGGAGAACTACAACTCCCTTCAGCCCCCACTGTAAGCCAGGATTAACCATAGGCCCAGGGCTGCTGGGAGTTGTAGTTTCTCCTCTTTACACGCACACAGACACACACGTGCTTGCGCCAGGCCAGAGTGCTCCCAAGAGTCAGGGCTGAGCAGTCTATGATCTTGACTCCTGGGAGCCACAGCCATGGCCTCACAATGGCAGCTAGGACTTGGTGTCCACCAGCTTCTACATGGTTTAGAGCAGGGGTCCCCAACCCCACCGCTTGCCAGGAACCAGGTCACAGCAGGGTATGAGCAGCGGGTGAGGGAACATTACTGCCTGAGCTTGGTCTTCTGTCAGATCAGCGGCATTAGATTCTCACAGGAGCACGAACTCTTGTGAACTGTGCACGAGAAGGAGCTAGGCTGCTCCTTATAAGACTCTAATGCCTGATGATCTGCAGTGGGGCAGTTTCTTCCTGAAACCACCCCCTCCCTTTCTGTGGAAAAATTATCTTCCATGAGACTGGTCCCTGGTGCCAAAATGCTTGGGGACTGCTGGTTTAGAAAGTTCAAAACAGGCTCTGCTGGTGGGGCCATGGGAAGGAGCTCTTGGGGATGAAAAGCTGGTTATTGCAGAGATCTTGGAAGTTGCAGCTTTTTGGAGGGCCTTCTGGGAGTTGCAGTTCCTGGGAGCAGCCTCTTCCCTCTGTAAGGCCACCCCCTCAGCCCCAGGGACTCAGGGCTGCAGGCACCTTGACCATCACGAGCCTCTTGGTCCACGGCTGGTCCTGGGGCCATTGCTCCCCGACACAGAACCAGAGGGTATAGCGTGGTGAGCGTCCGCTTCCTTCCGTGAAGGTAATCAGATCTGGGGGCCCAGAAGCCTAGTCAGGGATAAGAAGAGGACCCTCTACCCCTGCTTCCCCATAAACTTGAAAATAGCTCCCCCTCATCTCCCCCAACCTGAGGCCCTCTGCCACCTCCACCAGGAAATGCTTGTTTGGGGAAAGTCCCCATGATTCTGTTTCTGTACTTCCTCCCTCCCTCCCTCCCGTCAGGGTGGGGTTGTTGGAAGGTCGAATCCCCCAGCCCCCAAGCCTCAGCATTCATGACAGGCCCAGAGTAGGGGCCCACTCCCCCAAGGATGCTTAGTGAATCTGGAGAAGCTGGTTGGCATTCAGTCTCCTCTAAGGCTGCACTAATTGCAGCCATCAGCCATGTGAGGTTACTTAAGTTTAAACTGTAACTAATTAAAGCGAACCACGTCCTGGCTGCACTGGCCTCACCTGAGTGCTCGGGCCCTGTGGCTAGTGGCTGCCGCACCAGGCAGTGTAGGTGGCCACTCCCATCATCGCGGAGAGTTCCGCCGCAGAGCGACTCCCTAAGGCACACAGCTTTCCTGCTGTTCGCTCTGTCCGCCATCATTAGTTACGATGACGGTGACAGTGGTAGCTAATTCCCGAGCACGCTCTACTACTGGGCCTGTGCTCACCCCAGCGCTGGCAGGCAAGTAGAGAGGAGATTCCATGGGCTCAGGGCAAAGTCCTTTGCCTCGGGTTATACAGCCGGTGGAGCACAGCCAGGGTCTGAATTCAGTCCTAATCCCGAGATCTTAACCACTAAGCGGGCTGCTTCCTCCTGGGCAGGGTGAAGCCCCCATCTCACTTACCTACAATGAAGGGTCCCAGGTCGAGCACGCCTCCTTCCTTGTCCTTGGGGACCTCACCATCAGGCCCATTCCCACCGTTGGGGAGCAACTCCTCACTCACTGCCCAGTACGTGTGGCACTGCCCCAGCCGCTGGGCCCAGAGCTGCTGTCCAGCCGGCCACAGAGCCAGTCCCCCGCCCAGGCGGCTCAGCACATGCCTCACATAGCTCATCACTCCCTTGTCTGTCAGGGACGCGCCAGGGTCTGGCAGTGTGATGGGCCATCCAGGCAGCGTCCTGTCTGCCACTTCAGACCCCACCAGCCGCAGGCCCCCTGGGCAGGAGATGGTCTGTTGGAAGACTTGGCGGCCCCGGTAGAAGGCTGTCACCTCGAACTCCCACTCTGAGCAGCAGCAGCAGCGGCGTGAAAGGGAGAAGGATTGAGAGAGAGTCAGGGACTGCTACCCAGACCTCAGCCCCTCCCAGCCGGCAGCTGACACTCACCTTCCCCGGGCACCAGCAGCCGCCTCAGTGGGTTCTCAGAGGGCTCCGGGTTTGGGAAGGGCGTGGGATTGTCCAAGCTGGGGTTCAGCAGGGGCTGAGGGTAGGGCTCAGGGGCTACGGCCAGGCCTGGTGGTCCCGAATCTGGGAGTGGGGCCAAGACCATGTTACCCAGTAACTCATCCAGAATGTCTTCCTAGAGGGAAACAAAAAGAGAATCGGGCATTTCCACAGCCTTTTCTGGAGACTTACGTGGACCAGGTCTGTTCTCAGCAGTGCAAGGAGGTCAGGCTTGAGCTCTGCCTTCAAAGGGCTTCCAGTCTGGGGACAGAGGCAGCCACAGGCATCAATAGCCAAACAGAAACTCTAATGAATGCCACATGCTACCATGCCAACCCTAGGATCTGGCTCTCTGCAGGCAAGACCTGGGCAGAATTTCAGAGGGGATGCTCCCCTGGCTCTGACAGCAGCAGGATCAAGGGGAGGGAGGTTTTCAGTTCCCAAGAGGCTGACAGACAGCTCTCTGCCAATCAAGGATATACATGAAGTCCCGGGAAGGCGTGTCAAATGCAAATTGAGCGCCTTCAATGCCAAGTGAAGACTGAATTTTCTCCTGAGGAGACTGGAGCATGGGACAGACAGGGCCAGCACTGGCTCAGGTGAGGGGCAGACTGGAGGAGAGGGAGGGGTGCTGGTCTGGAGGGAGAGGATGAGCCCATGGGAACAGGACAGACACTGAGGGGCGTGAAGGTTGGGCACATTCTTACCTGGGTATCAGAAGTACTGCCTCCGCCACTGGTGTCTGGAGAGGTGTCTGGCTGGGAAAAGTCCCCAACTCCTGTTGAGAGAGGTGGTGAGGCGGCTAGAGGTGCCAGGAACCCTTGGGACCCCAGCCTCCCACACTAACCCCGATCTGGCAAACCTGAATTCACAAACTCATAGATCTTATGTGGGTCGTGAGGGTCCTTGCTCCGGTCATCTGCTAAACGCAATCCATCTTTGCGGTTGAGGGCAGAACGGAAATTCCTCTTCCAGGTTGGCGGGTCTGGCTTATCCCTCCCGGGAACGTACGCACCAGTGGCCTCGGCCCAGGCCTGGGGCAACAGTGGTGTCAGGATAGTGAGAGAGGACGATCCTGTCCCGGAGCCCCAACCCTGTCTCCCGCATCCTAACACCACCCTCTTTCCCTGGCAAGTTCTAACTCTGCAAGGACCATCCCCAAATCCCCCCATCCCACCTACCTCCATCCCCTACCTCTAGTTTTCAAAATGGAGCTTTGAATTTTTTCAAGATGGAGTTTCAACTCTTGTCACCCAGGCTGGAATGCAATGGCGCAATCTTGGCTCACTGCAACTTCCACCTCCCGGGTTCAAGCGATTCTCCTGTCTCAGCCTCCAGAGTAGCCGGGATTACAGGCAGGCACCACCACACCCGGCTAATGTGTGTATTTTTAGTAGAGTTTCACCATGTTGGCCAGGCTGGTCTTAAACTCCTGACTGCAGGTGATCTGCCCGCCTCAGCCTCCCAAAGTGCTGGGATTACAGGCATGAGCTACCGCACCCAGCCTCTTCAAAAGCCTTTGAAACCTCTTTTGTTTTTGATTTTAAAGAGACGGGGCCTGTGTTGCCCAGGCTGGTCTCAAACTCCGGGGCTCAAGCGATCCTCTAGCCTCGGCCTTGTCAAAGTGCTGGGATTCTGTGTGTGAACCACCGCGCGCCCCAAAAACCTTTTCTTTCTAAGCCAGGCTTTCAAGTCCTACTAACCCCGTGCACCACCTGCCCCAGGACACCCTCCGTGATAACCTCGTCTCTCACAGTTTACCACGTCTGGCTTATTCGGTGGTTAGGAACCCCAGATTTGGGGCTCCAAGTCTCACCTCTGATGTTTCAAGAACAATCCCCCAGGATCCTACAACTAGGAACCCTGGCCCCTAGAGAGCCCTAAACCCACAGGATGCATTTCCATTGGGTACTAACCCGGCTTTCCCGGTTCTAGTTCTATTCCCGGAACGGGCAACTCCAACCTTGCCCGCGCCCCACCATCAGTCAGCTGATCCGGCTAGCCCCGCCCCTCCCGTTCTGGCCCCACCCACCAGCGTTGACACGAGCCCTCCCGCCTCGCGCACTATCTCCGCCTTCTCAGCCCTGGCCCTCGAGTCCTTCCCGCCCCGCGCGCAGCTCCCGGTTTCCAGCGTCCCTGGTCGCACGCACCTGGAAGATTCCGAAATCCTCCTGCTGTGCATCATGCCGTAGGCCGTGTTTCCAAGGGATGCGGAAGCGCGTGCGGCTCTCGTTCACCCAGGCCACACCCTCCAGCTGCCCCAGATTCAGCTGCAGCTCCAGCCAGGGCAGGATCCGTGGCTTTGGGGTTCCCATGGTCCGGCCTGCGCGTACAGGGCATTTCCTGGGCGCGGCCGGCCTCTCCCGGGCCCACCTGGCCTGGAGTTTCCGCACCCAGACCTCCCTGTCACGAGCTACGGCACAGTTCCTTCACCCATATTTTCGGGGGTACAAACAGGAAACATTCTCTTCCCATCCTCCCATCCGCCCGAGAGGCTCCCTAATCAGCTAGGGTTCCCTCCCCTATCCATGGTACACCCTTCCCCAGCGACTTCAGTGCAGACCCTCCACTCCCTCAATTCTGCCAGTGTAGACCCCCTCTCTCCCCCACATGGAAAGCAAGTAGCCCCACTTTCAGGGTAGCCTCTCTTTCCCTAGCTATGTCAGTGCAGAATCGATTCACTTGTAAGCCTCTACCGCCTGCACTTACTCCAGTGTAGACCCCCTTCCACAGTCCCCCTACAGAAGATCCCCTACCTATTTCCAACGCAGAACCTCCATCCACAATTCCCCCTCGACTGCCAGCCTCCCTCCTCCAGAGCACGCCTCAGCTTTCGAGAGCGAACTGCCCGCATCTGCGGAGTCCACCCCTCCGTCTTTAGATCCCCCTCAGTGTAGACGCCTCATCTCTTTCTCTTCCCTCCCTACTTTATCTAGTTTTTCTGCAACCGACCTCCAGCGCCGGCCACTGTAGCTCCCTCCTTTCTCCACTTTCCCCAGATTACACAGCCTGCCTTTCCACTCTCCGTGCAGACCCATCATCTTTCCCGCTCCTCGTTCTCGGACGCCACCAACGCTCTCCCGGGCTCTTCCGCGTTACCTACGATGGAAGGTCAGGGCGTGCGGGGAGCTGGAGCCCACCCCTGTCTTGGGGCTCCGGGTAGCTCTCAAACTCGAGGCTGAACACCCCCTTTCCCGTCAGCTGAGCTCTAGAGCGCTGGGGCTTTCTTTTCCAACGACTTCTTGAAATAAAAACAACTTTATCATTCTTTGAGTGACAGAACCCAGAGCCGAAGGGACAGGCAGTAGGGCCCGGGCTGTCCCCGCCCCCATGCCCTTTTTCGGCTTTCCGGCCAGAGGCATGCTGGGAGCGTCAAATGCAAATTAAGTGTGCAGCCAACGTTCCGCCCTTTCTACGTTGGGCCGGTTACCCAGCCTGCCTAGTACGCAGGCGCGGGAAAGTTGACCTAAGAAAGTTTGTACGAGTTGAGAGAAGAAGGCGGCAAGTTGAGTGGAGGTGGCGGCGGTGGGGCCCCGAACCAGGTCAGCGGAGTGTTGCCGAGGGTCTGGGTGTGGAGGGAAGAGGACGCGGCCGGGATCCAGGAGTGTGGACCCAGTCCCGCTTCTCCGACATCCAAGTCTAGATTCCAGGAGTCGGAGATTTGGAAATACACCTCCCAGCAGGCTGCGCGGCGAAGAAGCGCGGACCGAGGAGAAGATTTGCCGTAAAGCCTGCTGGGATTGGTAGTTCCCAATGCTTTAAGCGTTTCAGTAGTTCGACATAATACCTCTTTCAGAATCCAGGAGTTGGGGCGCTAAGCCCCTTCTCCCTGGGAGACATAAGGGTCTGGGGCTCCAGTTCCTTTCTCTTTAAGACTCAGGAATCTAGGACCCTAGCTCCCTCCTCCTTTAGACCCACGAATCTGGGCACCCACCCCCCACCTTTCCTTGTATTAAAGAATCTGTCCTGTTCCCTCTTCTGTCTGAGGACTCAAGAGTCTAAGCCCCCAGACCCACACTCTCCAAAGGACCCAGGAGTCCAGGCCCTCAGCACCTTCCTTGGGACTCACAAGTCCTGGTCCCCAAGCCTCCACTTCTCGATAAATTCTTGGAGTCCAGTCCCTAGCCCCCTCTCTCATAGGTGCCTCCATGGCAGGCTCAGAAGAGCTGGGTCTCCGGGAAGACACGCTGAGGGTCCTAGCTGCCTTCCTTAGGCGTGGTGAGGCTGCCGGGTCTCCTGTTGCAACTCTACCCGGGTAAGAGGAGCTGCGCTTCTCCCCCAGGGGCCAGGATTTGAGGCCCCCTCCTAACCCTTGCTCCTGGTCTCAGTCTGTCTCCTCTCTTTATATCTGACTCTATTCTCTGTCTTTGAGGTTTTGGAAAGAGGTCCTCAGTGGGGGAGGGAGGGAGTTGAGGAAAGTGACTTACAGAGGATCTCAGGTGGGGTCACTCTCTGAAGTCTTCCTCTCCAGAAGCCCTGCCCCAGAAGAGCCAACAGACTTCCTGAGCCGCCTTCGAAGATGTCTTCCCTGCTCCCTGGGGCGGGAAGCAGCCCCCGCTGAGTCCCCTCGGCCTTGCTCTCTGCCCATCCGCCCCTGCTATGGCTATGGTTCAGAGCCTGGTAAGAGATTTCCATGATCATCTGTGAAACTGGCAGAACATGGGATAAGGTACTAGTTTAAGATCACTTAACTATGGCCAGGAGTGGTGACTCAAGCCTGTAATCCCAGCACTTTGGGAGGCCAAGGTGGGCGGATCACCTGCGGTCAGGAGTTCAAGACCAGCCTGGCCAACATGATGAAACCCCGTCTCTACTAAAAGTACAAAAATTAGCCCGACGATAGTGGCAGGTCCCTGTAATCCCAGCTACTCAGGAGTCTGAGGCAGGAGAATCGCTTGAACCCAGGAGGTGGAGGTTACAGTGAGCCAAGATTGCACCACTGCACTCCAGCCTGGGCAACAAGAGCAAGACTCTGTCTCAAAAAAAAAAAAAAAAAAAAAAAAAAAATAGAAGATCACTCAGCTAGTGGGTGGCCTTATGGAATCTCTGACACCAACCTTCAGGACAGAACCTGTCCTCTCCCCTCCCCAGTCAGATTTCTATCTGTCAGTTCTGTGAGTTGGTTTTCAGAGAGCATTTGGTCGATCTGGTTGTCTCTTTTCTTCCATAACTACTTCCCTGTCCCTAGGACTTTTGTAGCCAGGAATACCCCTGATAGAGAGGCAGGAGGCCTGGTTTTCCATCACGTCACCCTGGCTGTTTTAGTTGTGTGACTCTGGGGAAAATGCTTTCTGCCCCGCTCCCCTGTTTTTCCAGTAACAGTGTAGGAATTAGGGAGGAGATCATTGGACTTGATCAAGAGTGACCAACAAGCTTCCTCGTAGATGTGAACCTGGATGGACTAGTAATGGCTGCTGGGAGTGCTAGCTTGAAAAGGGGTTCACAGCTAGGGAGAGGAAGTGCTGTGATCAGTTGGTGATGTCTGAAGTGGGTGAGGGAGGGGGATACTAACAGTAGTGTCTTGTGTTTGCCTTCCTTGGATGAGATAATCTTCGAGGTCTAGTTCAGCTCTGACCGTCTTTTGGAGACAGAAATCTTGCTCTGTCACCCAGGCTGGAGAGCAGTGGTACAATCTTGACTCACTGCAACCCCCACCTCCTGGGTTCCAGCGATTCTTGTGTCTCAGCCTCCCGAGTGCCTGGGATTACAGGTGCGCGCCAGCATACCAGCTGATTTTTGCATTTTTAGTAGACACAGGGTTTCGCACGTTGGCCAGGCTGGCCTCAAACTCCTGGCCTTAAGTGACTCTCCCATGTTGGCCTCCCAAAGTGCTGGGATTGCAGACATGAGCCACTGCACCTGGCCAACTCTGGCATTCTAAGTCCAATCTGATAAAGTGAAAAGTTTAAGGGTTTTGACATTTTTTACCAAGTTTTCTCACTGGGCCTCAGTTTACCCCATTATAAAATGAGAATCATTGCCACCTGCCATAGTAGTCGGGGGAAGGAGAGAATCCATAAGTTTCCAATGTCCTGGAATCCTGTCATGAACTCTACCCAGGCCCAGCTACTCCAGACTTTTATGCCTTGGTGGCCCAGCGGCTAGAACAGCTGGTTGAAGAGCAACTGAAGTCTCCATCTAGCCCAGGTGAGGTGCAGAGGGGCCCCAGAGAAGGATGGGGGTAGGAGGATAGTCAGGGTTTGGCCCCCAGCCAAATTCTCTTCTGCCTGCAGAATTACAGGGTCCCCCACTCACAGAGAAGGAAGCCCTACTGCGGAGACTGGTGGCCCTGCTGGAGGAGGAGGCAGAAGTCATTAACCAAAAGGTGATGGGCATCTGTCCCACCCCTTGGCAAGGACAGAAGTTGCGGAATGGTGGGGCACTGGGATCAGAAGCTGGATCTGTATTTTCTTTGGATGGTCAAGTGGAGAGAGGGTAGGACAAGGTTTAATGAAGGGTTGAGGCCAGGAGAGGTGGCTCACGCCTGTAATCCCAGCACTTTGGGAGGCCAGGATGGGCGGAACACCTGAGGTCAGGACTGTGAGACCAGCCTGGCCAACACGGTGAAACCCCGTCTCCTAAAAATACAAAAATTAGTCGGGTGCAGTGGCTCACACCTGTAATCCCAGCTGGCTGAGACGGGAGAGTCACTTGCGCCCAGGAGGCAGAGGCTGCAATGAGCCAAGATAAAGAATGGTTGAATGACAGGAGTATGGTTAGGATAGTGCTGTACTGTAAATTAGCGGTTTTGATTGTTAGAGGGGCGTGGCCTAAATGCAGAGGGTGTGGCCATCAAAAACATGGTCTGGAAGAGATTGGCCAAGTTGGGAAAGTAAGAGAATGAATGTGGGGATTGGGGGAGTGTCTAAAATCTTATTGAGCATAGGATGTGGGCTGTCTTAGGAGGCGTGGCTTGTAGCTGTGTCTTGAAATCTATTGGCTCGGGAGCTTGGGCAGGGTACATGAACCTCTCATATTAATTGAATGGTAGAGGGCAAGGTTGTCATAGACACTAGGTTGGCCCCTGGGAAGGGCACTGGAGGCGTGACTAGATTAACTCAGTTATAGCAGAGATTGGCTCTGATTGGCTGTGGCGGCAAGGGAAGGGGCGTGGCTTAGCGACTCAGGTTCTCGGCCGTATCCTGGGGGTAGTTTGGCCGAGACCCTAGAGTCTGACGTGATTGGCTGATATGGATGAGGGATGGTCTAGAGTTTTAGCATCTAGAAGTGTCCTGAACCGGGGAGCCACGCCTCCCAGTCCCCTGTTGGCTGGTCCCTGGGGCGCAGCTGACGCTGACCCTGCCTCTTCCACCCCACAGCTGGCCTCGGACCCCGCCCTGCGCAGCAAGCTGGTCCGCCTGTCCTCTGGCTCTTTCACTCGCCTGGTGGAGCTGTTCTGCAGCCGGGAGGACAGATCTCGCCCAAGCCCAGCATGCCCCGGGCCCCCGCCTCCTTCTCCGGAGCCCCTGGCCCGCCTGGCCCTGGCCATGGAGCTGAGCCGGCGCGTGGCGGGGCTAGGGGGCACCCTGGCCGGACTCAGCGTGGAGCACGTGCACAGCTTCACGCCCTGGATCCAGGCCCAGGGGGGCTGGGTGAGCCACTGAAGCCTCTCTCTGGGCCTCGCTTTACCCAACTGTTAGGAGATAGAGGAGGGGTGGGGGCTTCTTAGGTTTCCTCTCAGAGCTCAGGTATTCGCCCAGCTCCACTGTGTTCATTCTGTGTTGAGCTCTCGCTGTATGCCAGGACTGCAGTGATGAGTGCGGATGCTATGCCTGGTGTCAACCACTGGGTACGCTAACGCTGTGAATGTGAAACCTCTCCTCAGGGAGAGGCTGAGTTAGGTGGCTCGTGCCTGTAATCCTGGCACCTTCGGAGGCGGAGGCGGAGGCGGGAGAATCATTTGAGGCCAGGAGTTCAAGACCAGCTTGTAAGACCCCGTCTCTACAAAAATTGAAAATAATTAGCCAGGGCCAGCTGCTATAATCACAGCACTTTGGGAGGCTGAGGCAGGTGGATTACCTGAGGTCAGGAGTTTCAGACCAGCCTGGCCAACATGGTGAAACCCAGTCTCTCCTAAAACAGTACATAAATTAGCTGGGCTTGGTGGTGGTTGCCTGTAATCCCAGCTACTTGGGAGGCTGAGGCGGGAGAATCACTTGAACCTGGGAGGCAGAGGTTGCAGTGAGCTGAGGTTGCGCCATTGCACTCAGCGTGGGCAACAGAGCAAGACTCTGTCTCAAAAAAATAATATAATAGGCCAGGCGCGGTGGCTCATGCCTGTAATCCCAGCACTTTGGGAGGCTGAGGCAGGCTGATCACGAGGTCAGGAGTTTGAGACCAGACTGGCCAACATAGTGAAATGTCGCTACTAAAACCCGTCTCTACTAAAAAAAAAAAATAATGATTAGCTGGATGTGGTAATGGGCCCCTGTAATCCCAGCTACTCGGGAGGCAGAGGTTGCAGTCAGCTGAGACTGCGCCACTGCACTCCAGCTCTGGAGACAGTGTGAGACTCTGTCTGAAAAACAACAAACAAAAAATAATATAATAATAAAAGCTAGGTGCAGTGGTTCATGCCTGTAATCCCAGTATTTTGGGAGGCTGAGACAGATGGATCACTTGAGGTCAGGAGTTTGAGACCAGCCTGACCATGGTGAAACCCCATCTCTACTCAAAACACAAAATTAGTTGGGCTTGGTGGCGGGTGCCGGTAATCCCAGCTACTTGGGAGGCTGAGGCAGGAGAATCACTTGAACCTGGGCGGCAGAGGTTGCAGTGAGCCAAGATTGCGCCACTGCCCTCCAGCCTGGAGACAGAGCAAGACTCAGTCTCAAAAAAAAAAAATAATAACATAGGGAGAGTAGCAGTGCTGCCTCACAGGGTTGCTCTGAGGGTTAAAATGGGGTCATCCTGTAAGTCCTCTGTGCACTGGCTGGCATGCTGCAGGCATTTGTTGGTGTGATCACATGGCTACCCACTGCCTTTCCAACAGTGCCTGCCAAGATTCCCCCTGCCCCAGAACCCCCCGCCTCCTCCCTCTGCTCCTTCTGGTGGGTTCTGGTTTCATTCCCAGCAAGACCTTCCCAGGTTCCCACTGACCATCGCAGCCACCTGCACACCCTCCACTGCCCTCCTTCCCCTTTACCTTTCCTTCCATAGCACTCTGTGCTTCTAACAGATGGTGGAATTGACTTGTTTTACTTATCTTCTTGTTCATTTTTATTTTATTTTATTTTTTTTCAAGACAGAGTCTCACTCTGTTGCCCAGGCTGGAGCGCAGTGGCGTGGTCTTGGCTCACTGCAACCTCCGCCTCCCGGGTTCAAGCAGTTCTCTGCCTCAGCCTCCCAAGTAGCTGGGATACAGGTGCCCACCACCACGCCTGGCTAATTTTTGTATTTTTAGTAGAGACAGGGTTTCGCCATCTTGGCCAGGCTAGTCTTGAACTCCCGACCTTGTGATTCACCCACCTCGGCCTCCCAAAGTGCCGGGATTCCAGGCGTGAGCCACTATGCTGGGCCGTTCATTTTTCTTTGTTGGAGCGTCTCCCACCTGTAACACAAAAGCTTCAGAAGACCCAGAGGTCTTCTCCCCTCCTTTTTTTCACTTGACTTGAACTCCAGTGCCTCTTTCACAGTTGGGCTGGGCTCTAGTGTGCAGGCCCTGTGGCTTGGTGACTGTCGCAGTCTCCCTGAGTGACACTCTCCCGGCTGGTCCAGTGGGCACTGTCTCATTTACCTGCCTGGGGTTCGCTCTGGGTGTTCACGGAGAGAGGGACACAGGCCAGGCTCTCCATGGAACCGGTTTCCCTGGCAGGAGGTGGCCAAGTGTGTTTGAGGAACAGGGAGGAGGAGGCCAGTAGGGCTTGAGCAGGGTGAGCGGGCGAGAGATGACAGCAGGAGAGACACCGGGCCAGCCAGGACCCTGTGGTCACGTTGAGAACTTGGACTTTGACTGGGTAAGCCAAGGTCTCCGAGCAGCGGAGGGACAGACACTGATTTAGGTGCTAACGGGCGCCCTCTTGCGGCCGCTTGGGGACAGACTGCAGGTAGGGAGGAGGTGAGTGGATGAGACCCGAGTTTGGGGCAGTGTAGAATGCTGGGTTTAATTTAGCGGTGGTGCTGACAGATTTGGCTAATGGGCCAGATGTGGGGACAGACTAAAAGATGATGACCCGAACAGCTGCAAAGCAACATCTGAGTTCCCTGAGATAGGGAAGGCTTGGGGATGGAGGCGGTGCGGGTGGGGAACAGGACTGGACGTGGTCCAGTCCAGAGTAAGATCAGAATTCAGAGCACATGTTTAGGGGACTGGATATAAGTGTTGGGCTCAGCAAAGAAGCTCGTTTATTTTATGGTATTTTTTTGTTTGTTTGTTTTTTGTTTTTTGAGACAGAGTCTCACTCTTTCGCCAGACGTTAGGCTGGAGTACAGTGGTGTGATCTCGGCTCACTGCAACCTCCGCCTCCCGGGTTCAAGCGATTCTCCTGCCTCAGCCTCCCAAGTAGCTGGGATTACAGGCGCATACCACCATGTCTGGCTAATTTTGTGTTTTTAGCAGAGATGGGGTTTTGCCATGCTGGCCAGGCTAGTCTAGAACTCTTGGCCTCAAGTGATCCACCCACCTCTGCCTCCCAAAGTGCTGGGATTACAGGCGTGAGCCACTGCGCCCAGCCAATTTCTAAAAAAAAAAAATTTTTTGTTAATAGGCTTGTTAGCAGGTGAGCTTTCTCGGTGGATCAGGTTCTCTGCCAGGGATTTCAATAGAATGATCCCATTTAAACCCACTACAGCCTCATGGGGCTCTTATTATCCTCTTGTTGGGGCACAGAAGGAAAGTCCCCATCGTGCAGAGTGTTGGAATCTGGAATTTTTTTTTTGAGACAGAGTCTTGCTCTGTCACCTAGGCCAGAGTACAGTGGTGTGATCTTGGCTCAACGCAACCTCTGCCTCCCAGGTTCAAGCGATTCTCCTGCCTCAGCCTCCTGAGTAGCCTGTAAAGCTGATGGGCACGCACCACCATGCCAGCTAATTTTTGTATTTTTAGCAGAGACAGGGTTTCACCATGTTGGCCAGGCTGGTCTCGAACTCCTGACCTCATGAGCCACCTGCCTTGGCCTCCCAAAGTGCTGGGATTACAGGTGTGAGCCACCACACCCGGCCCGGAATCTGGATTTATACACGAAACTCTGAATTGTTCAAATCCCAGGACTCTCTTCCCCTTTTCTTATGCTGTTCCCCAACTCTTCACTCTCTCTTGGTCTCCGTCTAACCCCACTCCAGTGCCCTGACCCTCCTCGTGCTCAGCCTTTCCTCCTCTCACTAGGACTCTGTCCTCCTCATTTCTGTGCCTTTCTGTCTGGGTCTCTGACCCCTTCTCTGAGTGTCTGTTGCTCTCCGCTCACTGGTTCCTCGCCTTCCCGACTCTAATCTCACTGGGCTGATGTGGACACTGCTGTGGGGCAGGGGACGCCTGCCCTGCTCACCTGCTCACAGGGCTCTGCCACTTTTCCCTTCCAGGAGGGCATCCTGGCCGTTTCACCTGTGGACTTGAACTTGCCATTGGACTGAGCTCTTCCTCAGAAGCTGCTACAAGATTCCACCTCGTGTCCCTTCCCTCTGCCTGTGCTTTCCCAGCCTTCCTGTTCCACTCAGGACTGTGGGGTAGTGGTTGCTGTTACCTGTTTTTGCCAAAAATAAATTGTTTAAAACTTTTTGTATTGGGCCGGGCGCGGTGGCTCACGCCTGTAATCCAGGCACTTTGGAGGCCAAGGCGGGTGGATCACCTGAGGTCAGGAGTTCGAGACCAGCCTGACCAACATGGTGAAACCCCGTCTTAAAAAAAAAAAAAAAAAAAAACTTTTCATATTAAAAGCTTTACAAAGTATTCAACTGTCTGTTCTTTCGCTTGAGAACTGAAGTTCTAAGTAGAGGAGATTTGGTTCAGAGATTTCTGTGGCTTACACAAATTGAGGAAGGAACCAGTTCATTCATTCCAGAAATATTTATCTGGGGCACCTACAAGGGTCTGTCTCCTGGGCATGTCATGTATTTGAGAGAATATCTGTAAATATTCCAGCAATTTGGATTTTTTCTCCTATTGCACGATCTGGTTGTTCTAGCTAATGCTGTGTGATGGTCGTGGAGTCTTCCCAGTGATTTCCACAGGAAGGTCTAGTCTGATTTTACCTGTGTCTAGGACACCACCCTCTTCTTGTTTTTCTCCTCCCATTTCTCCTTTCAGTCTTTTTTGCTGGTTTCTCATCTACCTACAGACCAGTGGTTTGTCACACGCACCCCCCAACCCCCCCTGTTTTTTTTGAGGTAGAATCTTGCTCTGTTTCCTAGTCTAGAATACAGTAGCACTATCATGGCTTACTGCAGCCTCAACTTCCTGGGCTCAAGTGATCCTCCCATTCAGCCTCTCTAGTAGCTAGTATAAAGACATGTGACACCATACTAATTTTTAAAAAAGAATTTTTGTGGGAGGCCGAGGCGGGTGGATCACTTGAGGTCAGGAGTTTTAGACCAGCCTGGCCAACGTAGTGAAACCCCGTCTCTACTAAAAATACAAAAATTAGTTGGGCATGGTGGTGAGTGCCTGTAATCTCAGCTACTGGGGAGGCTAAGGCACCAGACTCACTTGAACCCAAGAGGTAGAGACTGCAGTTAGCCGAGATCATGCCACTGCACTCCAGCATGGGCAACAGAGCAAGACTCCATTTCAAAAACAAAATTGTAGAAATGGGGTCTCACTGTGTTGCCCAGGCTGTTCTACACCTCCTGGGCTCAAGTGATCCTCCCATCTTGGCCTCCCAAAGTGCTGGAATCACAGGCATGAGTCACTGTGCCTGGCTGACTCTTTTTTTTTTTTTTTTTTTGAGATGGAGTTTTTTTGCTCTTGCTACCCAGGCTGGAGTGCAATGGCGCTATCTTGGCTCACCGCAACCTCCGCCTCCTGGGTTCAGGCAATTCTCCTGCCTCAGCCTCCCGAGTAGCTGGGACTACAGGCGTGCACCACCATGCCCAGCTAATTTTTGTATTTTTTAGTAGAGACAGGGTTTCACCTTGTTGACCAGGATGGTCTCGATCTCGACCTCGTGATCCACCCGCCTCGGCCTCCCAAAGTGCTGGGATTCCAGGCATGAGCCACCGCGCCTGGCCTGGTTTGTCTCCTTTGTAGGCTATATCCCACTTCACAGAGTAATGTTTGTAAATGCATAAAGTGAAATGTACAGGATTACAAACCGAAGCAATTACAGTCCATCCTCAGTATTTGTAGATTCCGTATTTGCAAATTTGCCTCCTTGCTGAAGCATACTGATATCCCCCAAAATGAAGGCAGTGCCTTTGTGGTGTTTTGAAGGGCATGTTTGTGCACAGAGCTGCAAAAATCTGAATACCTGATGTGCACATTTCCAGCTGGGCTCCTCTTGTTTCAGCTAAAATACGGTAAACAAGTGTCCTTTTCTTGGTCTCTTTGGTGCCACGTTTTTCAATTTTTAAAATTAATTATTTTATGAGACAGAATATCGCTCTGTTGCCCAAGCTGGAGTGCAGTGGCATGATCTCGGCTCACTGCAACCTTCGCCTCCTGGATTCAAGCGATTCTCCTGTCTCAGCCTCCCGAGTAGATGGGATTAGAGGCGTGCGCCACCACTCTTGGCTAATTTTTGTATTTTTAATAGAGACAGGGTTTCACTATGTTGCCCAGGTTGGTCTTGAACACCTTCTCTCAAGTCATCCGCTCGCCTGGGCCTTCCAAAGTGCCAGGATTACAGGCGAGAGCCACCGCGCCCGAAGCCTATTGGAAATTTTGAAGTCTCAGGCGTTTGCCAGCGGCACACCAGGGAGTACAGCCTGCGCCGAGACCCAGAGACCAAAGAGCAAGTTCATTTCGGGATTGGAGAAAAGTGTGAGCGGAGGGAAGTAGAGGGATCGGAGAGGAGAGGCAGGATCCACGCATTCGGCCCTTTGCATTCAGCTTCATTCAACTAGGAACATTTTGTGCAGATCAAGGAAAGCTTCCCGGAGGAGGTGGTGTCTAAACTGCGCCCTAATTGACGTTAAGAAGCTGGCCAGACAAAGAGAGGTGGGAGTTCCTGGCAGCGGTAGGGACTTGGCAAAAACCAAGTGTCTTGAGAGGGGTTGATGGGCTTAAAAAACTTGGAATGGGCCTGGTGTGGTGGCTCACGCCTGTAATCCCAGCACTTAGGGAGGCGGAGACGGGTGGATCACGAGGTCAGGAGTTCAAGACAAGCCTGGCCAAGACAGTGAAACCCCGTCTCTACTGAAAATACAAAAATTAGCTGGGCGTGGTGGCACGCCTGTAGTCCCAGCTACTCGGGATGCTGAGGCAGGAGAATCGCTTGAACCTGGGAGACGGAGACAGCAGTGAGCCGAGATCGCGCCACTGCATTTCAGCCTGAGCGACAGAGCAAGAGTCCATCTCAAAAAAACGAAAAACAAAAAACAAACTTGGAATGATTATGTCAAGGGGCTAGGACTTAAGGATTTAATGTGTTGAGGCGGATACCTATTCCTCACTTGCTTAGGGACCCCAGACAGGCCCTTCCTCTCTCTGGGCCTCTCACTGATTCAGTTTTTTTCCCCCAGGTAATGGGCACAAGCCCCCTTTTTCCTCCAGACTCTCGCCAGCCTGGGAAAATCCACCGAGTGGACGAGGAGTGAGAGTTCTTTTGAGCCAATCGCTGGTGCCTGAAACCCCGCCTCCTTCCCTACCCGTGGGCCAATCGTCGTGTTCTCCTTGAGGCTGGCCTCTTGACGAGGGTGGGCCAAAGGCCGCGTGACGTTGCGTCAGGATAAACCAATGGGAGCGACGAGGAGGCGGGTCGTTTTGGTGATTGACAGGCATTTCGAGACGCCCCTTTAGCGCGGGGCTCGCCGGGAAGCTTTGAGGCGGTGCTGGGGCAAAGGGGCGGGCACTCATGTAGACTTTACCCAATCACTAGTCGCGCTTTTTGCAATAGACGGGCAGTTTTCCCCATCCCAGGTCGACTTGAGGGGGCGGGACTCTGGGCTCCAGAGTTGGCAAACCCCTGACCTATGATGGATGTCTTCTCTAGCCAGTTGCTAGACGGTATTCTCAGACGGGCTGCCTCCTTTGCCAATGAAATCTTCCAGCGGGGTCGCGGTAGGCGGGCCCTAGGCCCTGTGGTATAAGGCGGTCCCGGGGGAGTGAGGAGAAAGGGGGGGGTCTTGGCGGCCGGAGGAGGAGTAGGAGCGGGTGAAGATGGCGGCAGCCGAGGCCGCGAACTGCATCATGGAGGTGAGCGCTTGGAGCGCCGCCTTGGGCGGGGGGCGGCTTTGGGTCAGTGTTTCACAGCTCTGTGGTGGGGAAAGGGCTCTAAGTCGGCGACAGGAGGTTAGAGGTCGCCCGCTGCACACGGGGTCACAGCACGCTCCGCATCCGGGGATGTCGTTTTAGGTGGCGGTTCCCTAGCTTTCAAGGGCCTTCACCATCCGGCCTAGCGGAGGGTCTTATCCCCCCTCCCACGTGGAGGAGGGCTGGGGGCGCTTCCGGCCAGGCCCCCACGTGGCCGCGGCGCGGTGGGTGGGGAGGGGGTGTGCCGAGTCCGGTGGCCGGGCGGGCTCCACGTGCGGGACAAAGGCCCCGCCCCCGGCCGGGGAGGGGCGCCCGGGGGGGCGGGGAGGGGGTCCGACCCTCCCTCTGAGGCCACCAGCTCTCCTCCCCGGGGACGCGGGCATACGCCTTGGGGTGGGATCGATCTGGGGCCCTCCACGATGTAGGGAGTCTCTGGGGAGGGGCAGTGCTTTTCAGCCCTTTACAACCTCCTTCCGAGCTCCGGGGACATTTGTTGGGACAGCGGCCCCGGTTTTGTGCGTTCTGGGTTAGGGACTGGAGGAAGACGAAGAATGGGGTCCCCCCGACCGCGTTTTCCGTCTCAGAATTCTCCCCCTAGCCCAGGGCTTTAGGAGTTGGGGGATGGGGCATGCCCCTGTGACCTCCCTCCGGGTGGTGGTGGGGCATCTAGGTGATTTTCCCATTAATAGGCGCCGTGCACCCCCTTGTGGCCATTTCTGGGTGTGTGGGAGGGACATCTTTTTCATGGGGCGTGTTCCGTAGCCCACCTACCGTCGGATTTCTTCCGGGCGGGGGAGGGAGGAGGGTATCTCTGCTGGGAATGAGTTGTGGTGGGAAATACGTAGGCTGAGAGCTTTATCCTCTCCTGGGGCTCTTTATCTCCCCCGGGCCTTTGTGAGGGCGGGAGATGACCCCCCCCAGGGGGTCCTGAACCCCGGGGTCCTGAGGCTGGGTGCCTGAAAGGGTTTCAAGTGAGGTTTGGCTCTCGTGCAGCCACGTGGGGGAGGTTTCCGTCTTGCGTTTCAAGCCTTCTTGGGCTGGGGTTGTCTCGCGGTAGTTTTCAGCGTTATTGAGAAATGGGCCCCCGCGGGAAAACCCCCCAGCACCTTTCTTCTTACAGGCATCCCCACTGGCCTGGGAGAGCTGGGGGGAGGGTGCTTGCAGCCTAGTAGGTCATGGCCTGTGATGTGGCCTTTCTTGGAGACTTGGAAAGTGGTCACATCTGGAAGAGATTTAATCTGATGGGACCTCTGTCCTTCCACCCCTTACCTATGGCACTGGCTGGAGGGGCAGGTCAACTCTCAGCTGTCAGGATGCAGCTCTCAGGGTTCACTGCTATGACTCCCCACCCCCTTGGCAGTCTCCTGCACCAGGGCTCTAAGGGTGGAGGAAATATCTTCCCCAGGGGTGGCCTCAGGCTTGGCCGCACCTGAGGATCTTCAGGGCCCAGGATGAGTGTCTGAATGGAGGCGATGGGCTGACTCCCCAAGCCACTTTCTGGAGTCCTCTCATTCTTAGAGGGTCCAGGAGCTGCCCATCATCCCTGGGACTCCACCTTCCAGGGCAGAGGATTATAAGGGAGGGGGTTGGTTCCCGCTGGTTTTGTTTGGGGGCTCCTGAGCCCAAGGCAGGAGCTGGGGACTGGGATACTAGCTCTGGGGGAGTGCCTGTGGGCCACGCCTCTTTTCTGGAATCCTCTCAGACAAGAGACTGGTTTGCAGAGGTGGCAGATGCCCTGTGGGCATAGCCTGCCATCCCCGCTCCCTGCTATTCATGGCACCCTAGGATAGGGGTGTGTGTGTCAGGAAGTGTCACCTAATCTGGGGGAGATTATGTGATGAGAGGGAGCGACAGCTGGTGGTGGCCGGTGCCAATTTCCCTGGCCTGGATGGGGGAGGTGTGTGGTCAGCTGCCTGGCCAGAGAGGAGCAACGTGGGGGCGGGCCACCATCTCTCCAGCCACAGCTGGGGTCGGAGACCCCCTTTCTTCTCTCCCCTCACTTTTCCCACCCCTTCTTAAACACCCCAACTCATTACTTGCCCCCTTTGCCACCGCTCCCCACAAAGAAGAATTGCTGGAAACCCACCCACCCCACCTCCCGCCAGAGCCCAGGTCCCGCCGCCCAGCCCCCTGCAGCCACTCCTGGTAGCTAATCCTTTTTCCCTGTTACTCTCTCCTAGAATTTTGTAGCCACCTTGGCTAATGGGATGAGCCTCCAGCCGCCTCTTGAAGAAGTAAATATCCTTTTGTGAGACCCCTCCCCACCCCGACCTCCACATCAGTGTATCTTGCCACACACTAGCCCTTTCTCGAGGTCTAATCAAACCCCTCTTGCTTCAGACCAGTCGATCCCAGGCCCCCAGACACTTAGTAGCAACCCCTCCAGGTTCACGGCCCCGCTGGCCTCCCCCAGTATCACGGCTACTTCCTTAACTCCACCTCCAGCCCCCCTTTGCCCTTCCCTGTGTCTGCCCCCCGTTTTCCTTCCCCTCCCCTCCCCAGCTGTGGGCTGAGCTAGAGACGGGGGCAGAGAGACTGGAGATATGGTAGGCGTGGCTGAGGTATTGGGGTGCTCCCCTGGATGGTGCTCTGGGGGGGTCGTGGAAGTGGAAAATGGGGCTGTTAGGTTTTGGGGTTCCTGGGGGGCTGTAGGGTTGTCATGGTATGATTTTGGGGAGTTCTATACTATTCTTCAGGGAAAAATAGGGACCTGGAGGTTTAAGAGGCCGTGGGGAGCCCCCAGATCTGACCCACGCTCCCATCGGCCCCCTCCCAGGTGTCCTGTGGCCAGCCCGAAAGCAGCGAGAAGCCCAATGCTGAGGACATGACGTCCAAAGATTACTACTTTGATTCCTACGCCCACTTCGGCATCCACGAGGTGAGTGGGGTCAGTCCCCAAGGCCCCAATCTCAAGGGGGTTAAATGGGGGGGGCATGGATCCTGTGTCCCCACGCATGCGCACTGCTTCCCTGGCAGCAGGCCACCCCTCTGCCCCTTTGCTGCGCACCCCCCAGGGTCGCCTCGCCAAGCCGTTGCCTTGGAGACCGAGGTTAGCCTGAAGCTCTGCAGGGGCCCCTTGCTGAAGGCTGGGGTGCCTCGCTGAATGCGCATGCCTGCCTGGGGCCTTAGCCAGAGGTCAGGCAGGGCCCGCTGGTCTCTGCCGCCCTCTAGTGACCGGCGGTAGGACTGCGCCCCGGCTGCTCCCGGCTGACAGCTTCTGCACCCTTGAGATCTAACTGAACACACTGAGACCGCAGAACGCAGCTGGGGTGGCATTCTAAGGAATTTTCTTTTCTCCTGAGGCCTTCTTCATAATATTGTGGCAAAATATGCATAAAATTGCCATTTAAAAAAAATTTTTTTTTTTTTTTTTTTTTTTTTTGAGACGGAATTTCGCTCGTTACCCAGGCTGGAGTGCAATGGCGTGATCTCGGCTCACCGCAACCTCCGCCTCCTGGGTTCAGAAAATTTTTTTTTTTTTAAGACGGGGTTTCACCATGTTGGTGAGGCTGTTCTTGAACTCCTGACCTCAGGTGATCCGCTCGACTTGGCCTCCAAAGTGTTTGGATTACAGGCATGAGCCACCACACCCCGCTGCCATTTTTTAATTTTTAGAGACAGAGTCTCGCTCTGTCGCCCATGGTAGAATGCACATTACTGCAATCACAGCACACTGCAGCCTCGACTTCCCACCTCAGGAGATGCCCCCACCTGAGCCTCTGGAGTAGCTGTGACCACAGTGGTGTGCCACCACGCCCAGCTGATTTTCTTATTTTTCTGTAGAGATATTCCTGCCTTGTTGCCCAGGCTGGTCTGAAACTCTTGGGGCCACGTGATCCTCCTGCTTTGGCCTCCTGAGGTGCTGGGATTACAGGCGTGAGCCGTCGCGCCTGGCCTGAGGACTTTTAAATCCAGGGTTCACTAGTTCTTAGGTAGCAGTGGTGAATTCTGGCTAAGATGGGAGTTTAGTCCATCTAATCTGATTTCTGTTTATTTATTTATGGGGTTTTGTTTTTTTGTTTTTTGAGATGGAGTCTCACTCTGTCATCCAAATTGGAGTCCAGTGACTCGACCTCGGCTCACTGCAAACTTTACCTACTGAGTTCAAGCGATTCTCCTGCCTCAGCCTCCCCAGTAGCTGGGATTACAGGCACCCGCCATCATGCCTGTATTTGTAAAAATACAAATTTTTTTGTATTTTTAGTAGAGGAGGGGTTTCTCCATGTTGGCCAGACTGGCCTCGAACCCCTGACTACAGGCGAGAGCCACTGCGCCCAGCCTATTTATTTATTTTTGAGACGAAGTCTCACTCTGTCACCGAGACTGGAATGCAGTGGCCGATCTTGGCTCACTGCAACCTCTGCCTCCTGGGTTCAAGCGATTCTCCTGCCTCAGCCTCCCGAGTACCTGGGACTACAGGCGCCTACCACCATGCCTGGCTAATTTTTGTATTTTTAGTAGAGACCAGGTTTCATCATATTGGCCAGGCTGGTCTCGAATTCCTGACCGTGTGATCTGCCCGCCTTGGCCTCCCAAAGTGCTGGGATTACAGGCACCAAGTCCTGAGCCACCTCATCAGGCCCTAATCTGATTAGAGGAAACTGGCTAGGCACAGTGGCACATGCCTGTTATCCCAGCACTTTGGAAGACCCAGGTGGGTGGATTACCCGAGGTCAGGAGTTCGAGACCAGCCAGGGCAACATGTTGAAACCCCGTCTCTACTAAAAACACAAAAATTAGCTGGGCATGGTGGCACATGCCTATAATCTCAGCTACCCAGGAGGCTGAGGCAGGAGGATCAGTTGAACCCTGGAGGCGGAGGTTGCAGTGAGCTGAGATCGCAGCATTGTACTCCAACCTGGGCAATGGAGCGAGACTTCGTCTCAAAATATAAATAAATAAAAATAAATACATGATTAAGTAAAAAAGGGAAACTGAGATGCATGGCAGGAAGTGAGAGGGCCAAGCTCTGGCCCTCCGAGCTGTGAGGGCACCGTGTTCTCCAGCTGGGAACGCGGGGCCCTCACGGCGTCTCTGTGCCGTTCTTCTCCAGGAGATGCTGAAGGATGAGGTGCGCACCCTCACCTACCGCAACTCCATGTTTCACAATCGGCACCTCTTCAAGGACAAAGTGGTGCTGGACGTGGGCTCGGGCACTGGTATCCTCTGCATGTTCGCCGCCAAGGCCGGGGCCCGCAAGGTCATCGGGGTGAGTCTCCAGGGCGGCCGGACGGGGCCAGGCCTAGGGGAGGGAGGGGGGCCCATTGGGGCTCAGGGATTGGATGGAGGGGGTGGGGGATGGGCGATGGGACTGAGGGGATCTCACCTGCCCTTCTTTCTGGGTCCTCAGATCGAGTGTTCCAGTATCTCTGATTATGCGGTGAAGATCGTCAAAGCCAACAAGTTAGACCACGGTGAGCTCAGAAAGAGGATGGGTTTTCGGGAGTGGAGGGGGTGATGCCCGCTTCCCCAGGGCCCTCCAAGGAGCACTGGGGTCTATGGAAGGCCACAGATTCAGCAGCTCCTCTCCCATGGGCTTCTGGGCTGCCGGCAGCCTGAGGGTCAGAGTGTCGAAGTCGCAAGCTTAGCGCCTCAGTCTTAAAATTAGGGCAAGAAGCACTCTCTAGTCTCTTGAGTGAGTCATAGAGTCACGTGGTTGGTTGCTGAGGGCCCACAGTGAGAAGCCGCCCCTGTTTCCCAGCCGCCCTCCTCTGAGTTTAACCAACACTAACTTCAGAGAAGTCTGGACCTACAAGCACACACTTAAGTAAATACGTTTACATTCGCGTGCATCATTTTCATGCCTGTAGCGTTTCCTGCCAGGCTCGTGCCCTTGGCTTCTTTCACCTGCTTTCCCGGATGTTGAGGCATCCACTCTTCCACGACCACCATCATAGGTACATTCTCAGCCTTTTTTTTTTTTTTTTTCTGAGACAGAGTTTTGCTCTTGTTGTCCAGGCTGGAGTGCAATGGCGTGATCTCGGCTCACTGCAACCTCCACCTCCCGGGTTCAAGTGATTCTCCTGCTTCAGCCTTCCAAGTAGCTGGGATTACGGGCGCACGCCACCACGCCTGGCTAATTTTGCATTTTTTTTTTTTTTTTTTTTGAGACGGAGTCTCGCTCTTGTTACCCAGGCTGGAGTGCAATGGCGCGATCTCGGCTCACCGCAACCTCCGCCTCCTGGGTTCAGGCAATTCTCCTGCCTCAGCCTCCTGAGTAGCTGGGATTACAGGCACGCGCCACCGTGCCCAGCTAATTTTTTTGTATTAGTAGAGACGGGGTTTCACAATGTTGACCAGGATGGTCTCGATCTCGACCTCGTGATCCACCCGCCTCAGCCTCCCAAAGTGCTGGGATTACAGGCTTGAGCCACCGCGCCCGGCCTAATTTTGCATTTTTAGTAGAGACCGGGTTTCTCCATGTTGGCCAGGCTAGTCTCTATCTCCTGACCTCAAATGATCCACCTGCCTCTGCCTCCTACAGTGCTGGGATTATAGGCGTGAGCCACCGCGGTGGCCCATCTCCCAGCCTTTTAAACCAGTCGTCTGTTGATGGGTGTTTAAGCTGCTCTGAGATTTTCTTTTCCTTTTCTGGGGGGAGGGAACGAGGCTGGAGTGCAGTGGTGCAGTCACTGCTCACTGCAACCTCCGTGTCCTGAGCTCAGGTCATCCTCCCACCTCAGCCTTCTGAGTTGCTGGGTCTACAGCCACACGCCACCACACCCGGCTAACTTTTTGTTTTAAATAGAGGTGGGGTTTCACCATGTTGCCCAGGTGAACCTCTGGGCTCAAGCGATCCTCACGCCTTGGCCTTCTAAAGTGTTGGGATTACGGCATGAGCCGCTGTGCCCAGCCTGCTCTGAGACTTTGATCCCCTGCACATCATGTCATTTCATACACAAACTAGTATATTTGTGAGGTCAGTTTATGAAAGGCGATTGCTGGGGTCAAAAGGTTAGTTAGTGGCCGAGCATGATGGCTCATGCCTCTCACCCCTGCACTTCGGGAGGTTGAGGCTGGAGGACTGGCAGAGCCCAGGAGTTTGCGACCAGTCTGGGTGAGAGTGAAATATGAGTTAGTGAGTTTGGTAGGTCTTGTCAAATTGCCTTTAAGTGCCCCCCAGCTAGGTTGGTGGGGGTCAGGGAACTCGGGAGTGTGGTGGATTTCCCTTTAGGAACTGAAGTGATTTTTTTTTTTTGAAATGGAGTTTTTGCTCTTTCATTCATGTGTTAGCATGTGTCAGCACTTCATTCCTTCTTCTCTGAGTTTCTTTATTTCCTGCTCTGCCTTTTCTTTCCTTTTTTTTTTTTTTTTTTTTTTTTAAGATGGAATTTCACTCTTATTGCCCAGGTTGGAGTTCAGTGGCGCGATCTCAGCTCACTGCAACCTCTGCCTCCCGGCTTCAGGTGATTCTCCTGCCTCAGTCCTGGAGTAGCTGGGATTACAGGCACCTGCCACCACACCTGGTTAAAATATTTTTTTTCCGTAGAGACGGGGTTTCACCTTTTTGGCCAGGCTGGTCTTGAACTCCGACCTCAGGTGATCCACCCACCTTGGGCTTCCAAAGTGCTGGGATTACAGGCGAGAGCCACCGGCGCCATCCTTAAGTGATTTTTAAAAAGAGATTATCATAATGATCGCCCAAATCCGTCTGAAGCCAGTTCCCACTGTAATGGCATTTTCCTGGTAAATGCATCTGCGAGCATCTTATCTAATAGATGATGCTGTTTTGAGAACATAACCATGCTGTTACTTCTTATCTCAAGCCCACCCAGTTGAAAACAAAATCGTAACATCGCCTGATACCCAGCTCACATAAAATTTCTGCTCCTGCCTCAAAAATGTCCAGAGCGACGTGTGAATTTTAAAACAGAGTTAAGAGGGTTTGTGGCGGCCAGGCGAGGTGGCTCACGCCTGTAATCCCAGCACTTTGGGAGGCTGAGGGAGGCAGATCACGAGGTCAGGAGTTCGAGACCATCCTGGCCAACATGGTAAAATCCCATCTCTACAGAAAAATACAAATAAAATTAGCTGGGTGTGGTGGCGCACGCCTGTAGTACCAGCTACTCAGGAGGCTGAGGCAGCGTAGTCTCTTGAACCCGGGGGGTGAAGGATACTGTGAACCGAGATGGGCCACTGCACTACAGCCTGGGCGACAGAAAGACTCCATCTCAAAAAAAAAAAAAAGATGGTTTGTGGCTTCCGCTCACTGAGTTCTCTGAACCCAGTGGGGTCCCCAGGCCCTAGCCCCTGGGGGAGGTAAGGGGCAGGCCTCCTGGGGACTGACGTGGCCGCCTTTGTCTGCCTGCAGTGGTGACCATCATCAAGGGGAAGGTGGAGGAGGTGGAGCTCCCGGTAGAGAAGGTGGACATCATCATCAGCGAGTGGATGGGCTACTGCCTCTTCTACGAGTCCATGCTCAACACCGTGCTCTACGCCAGAGACAAGTGGCTGGTGAGGCCCCCAGCGGGACGGGCGCAGCTCGCGGGGGCTGGGGTCCAGGCAGAAGACGGGACTACTGTGGGGGCTGGCTGCCAGGTGTGACAGGCCCGGAGCTAGACGGTGGCAGGGAGATGGTGCGACTCTGCTTTTCCTCTCAGAGCAGCCAGGGAGGGTCTGAGGATCCCCAGAGCCTCTGAGGGACAGGAGCTGACTGAGATGTGCCTGAGAGTCCTCTGGCGGCCGGCCATGTGGGAAATAGACCAGGGGGTGTGGGGGTGAGTGCAGCTGCATCGTGAAGGTGGCTGAGACCAGGGCAGGAGGCCACGTCTCGAGGCAAAACTAGGGGCAGTGTTGCCAGGCCCCACCCTCACCCTGCCCCTCTGCAGGCGCCCGATGGCCTCATCTTCCCAGACCGAGCTACGCTGTACGTGACGGCCATCGAGGACCGGCAGTACAAAGACTACAAGATCCACTGTGAGTGTGCGCCCGGGAGCTGGCGGGCGGGGCCGTGGGCGGGCTGCTGCGGGCTCACCCCTCCCTGCCTGCCTCCCTAGGGTGGGAGAACGTGTATGGCTTCGACATGTCTTGCATCAAAGATGTGGCCATCAAGGAGCCCCTAGTGGACGTGGTGGACCCAAAACAGCTGGTCACCAACGCCTGCCTCATAAAGGTGAGGGAGTGGGCGTGCCAGGTGCCCCCTACATTGAAACCAAAGAGAGGCCGTCACCTGGCCCTGGCGCAGGGCTTTGGGGCCCAGAGCGTTGACCTGAGGTCTCAGAGCCTGAGCTGCCAGCCAGAGGGGTGCTAGAGGCCCAGAAAAGTCACTTCATCCTTTAAATATCTTGGTGAGCGCTGCTGTGGGAGAGCCAGGCTTGGCACTTGGCGTCCGGCAGTGAGGCAGGCTGGCCCTGCCTCCTCCAAAGCCGGCAGCTAAAGCCCGATGAGACCTGTGCATGGGAAGGCAGGATGCCAGAGCGATGAGCGGGTGCACATGCACATGGGCCACTGCAGAGGAGCCCGGGGGGGGGACAGGCAGGCCTTGAGATGCGCCTGTGGTCCCGGCTGGGCAGGAGGATCGCTTGGGCCTGAGAGTTCGAGGCTGCAGTGAGCTGTGATCGCGTCACCACTCCAGCCTGGGTCACAGTGTTTTCTTTTTTACTTTTTTTACTTCTGAGACCTGGCGACAGCGAGTGTTTGTTGAGCTGGGACGTTTGAGCTCGGTGAAGCTGGGTGGCTGGCTGGGGGTTCCTGTCCGGGAGGAGGGAGCTGTTAAGTGGGGGAGGAGAGGAGACTGGAGGGGCAGGGACCCCACTGGGGCCACCCTCCTGAGAGCCGGGGAGCTGGCGCAGGGTTTGAGGCCGGCGCTTGGGTTGCCATTTGAAGTCACCACCTTGGTGGACTTGTCAAGGGGTTGGGGAGAGGGCAGAGTTGGGGACCTGCATTCCAGGAGGTCTGGCGGTGGGGTCAGGGCTGAGGGGGCTCTGGACAGAGGTAGGGTAGAGTGCCAGGTTTGGATATGGGAGAGAAGGGAGCAAGGAATCCGGGCTTGAACCCAGCGGTTTGTTGGGAGCCGGACAGGCAGGATGAGGAATGAATGAGGAGCCAAGGCTGGGCGCCGGTGAGGGAGGGCCAGCAGGAAGGGGACAGCAGGGTCACAGGCCATCGGGGAGCTGAGGGAGGGAGGAGGGCATGACGCGGGCTGGGGACACATCCTGGAGCTCGCTGTCTCCTGTCCTGCAGGAGGTGGACATCTACACTGTCAAGGTGGAAGACCTGACCTTCACTTCCCCGTTCTGCCTGCAAGTGAAGCGGAATGACTACGTGCACGCCCTGGTGGCCTACTTCAACATCGAGTTCACACGCTGTCACAAGAGGACCGGCTTCTCCACCAGTGAGGCGGGGCGGGCAGGGGAGCGGGGGACACAAACGGGCAGAGAGCCATGGGGACGCGCGTGTTCCAGCACAAACTCTGCCATGTAGCTGTCACGTGGCCTTGGGCCTCAGTTTCCCTGTCCACAGAAGGCTGACACAGTCCATCTCCAAACCTCAGTGAGGGGGAAGTGACTCGTGAATAGCTGTCATGGGGGTGGGCGTTCCAGCAGAGGGAACGGGAGGCCAAGGCTGGGGTGGGGCCAGCAGGCTGAGGCTGGCTGACACGGCCACGCCCGCAGGCCCGGAGTCCCCGTACACGCACTGGAAGCAGACGGTGTTCTACATGGAGGACTACCTGACCGTGAAGACGGGTGAGGAGATCTTCGGCACCATCGGCATGCGGCCCAACGCCAAGAACAATGTGAGGCTCCCGGGCAGGGCCAGGGAGGGCGGGGGATGGGGGCGGATGGGGGCAGATGGGGGCAGATTGGGGTGGGGGAGTGGGTGTCTCTGCCTGTTCCCAGGTCCCTGAGCCCCTCAGCCCGCCTGTCTACACAGCAGGATTTCTTAAGCATTTACTGGAAGCTGGGCCTGGGAACCCAGACCAAACCCTTGCCCTCGTGGTGCTTCCACTTTAGACAGGGCGATCAGTGATACGGAGCCGCCAGTCAGAGGTGGCCTCTGTCAGGCTGGGAGCAGGGCAGACAGGTGTTGGCGTGGGTGGGCTTCAGGGTAAGAGGCGGTCCCCAGTAGAGCGCACGGGGTGTCCTTGCCCAGCGTGAGGCCTGAGGAAAAAGGCAGCTTTTTGGTTTCTTTTCCGATCTCCTTTCTTTTTCCTCCTGAGTGCCTGGCAGGAGCTGCCATCACCTAAGACCAAGGGGCTTTCGGGAGAGTGGGTCTAGGCAGAGATCCGGTGTGGCAGGTCTGAGCAGGCAGGAGGACGGAGGGTCTGGAGCCTGGAGTCTCAGGGAGCGGTCTGGGCTAGAAGTGTGGGTCCCGGCCCATGGGTGTGAGGCCAGGTGGCACTCAGGGCAGTCACAGAGTGTGGATCCCAGGACGCTCCTGAGCCCATGAGCAATTCTCAACTAGGTGGGTTCCCTGCCCCGCACAGAGAATGTTTGTTACCATCTGTAGACACTTGTGGTTGTCACTTGGGAGAAGGGCTGCTCCCGGCATCTGGTGAGTAGGGACGGAGAGGGCGGTAAACGTTCTACATCCACACGACTGCCCCCTACAAAGACTCATGCGGCCCCCAAGGGACCGTGGTGCTAGCTGGGAAAGACACCGGAGAGGGAGGAGGCGGCCTCCGGACCATCGGCGACAGGTCGTCTTCACATGCTGGAGGGTATGGGGGGTCTCCAGGAGGGCTGGGAGTAGAGGAGTGGAGACAGCAGGCTGGACTGTTTCGTTTCACCGTAATGTTTGCCTGAGGAGGAAGTGGGCTTGGGAAAGGTTTTCTTTTTTATGAAAGAAGCAATCACTCCATTGCTGATGGGAATTGTCTTGATGGGGAAACCCAAAGGCAAGGGACAGCAGCCGGGCTCTGTGTGGAGTGAGCCTAGCGGGCTTGAGGGCGCCCACGTGGAGCTGTCGCTTGCCAGGGTCAGGCGGCAAGCGCTGCTTGGGCGGGACCAGCAGTTGGGGTCTGCAGCGTGGAGATGGGCAGGAAGCCGGAGCCCGGCTGGGTCTCGGGGAGGGCGCGTCGTCACGTGTCCTGTCTGCAGCCCCTGCCGCCACCTCCTGACGGGGTTCCGCCCTCACGCCCCCCTCTCCCACAGCGGGACCTGGACTTCACCATCGACTTGGACTTCAAGGGCCAGCTGTGCGAGCTGTCCTGCTCCACCGACTACCGGATGCGCTGAGGCCTGGCTCTCCCCGCCCTGCACGGGCCCAGGGGCTGAGCGTTCCTAGGCGGCTTTGGGGCTCTCCTTTCCTCTCCCTCCCGAAGAAGAGGGTTTTAGGGGCTGGGCCGGGGGGATGGGGAGGGCACATTGTGACTGTGTTTTTCATAACTTATGTTTTTATATGGTTGCATTTACTCCAATAAATCCTCAGCTGGGGTCTGGCTCTGCTTCCTGGGGGCAAAGCGGGTTGGGGTTCCCTTTGCAGGTGCTGAGGTGCCAGCCTGAGCAGTGGGGGCCCGGCCTTGGCGCCTGCCACTGTCTATTCTGTGGATCTGCGTCTCCCCTCCCCCATCTCTAGGCCTCTTGCTCCCCTTCCTTGGTCCCCTCTTGGGGTCCCTGCCCTCCACAGCTCTCTCTCAGGGTCTTCAACTCTTTCATCCCCCTCCTGGGGCTGCATCCCCCCCGCCTGCGGTGCCCCTGAGCCTCCTGCCTGGTGGGGGATGGGGGTGGCTTTCCAGCACAGCTGCCCCTCAAGTTTCCCAGAACAGCCTGTCCACCTCCCCTCAGCACTCACATTGTTCCTGTTTGGGACCCTCCAGGGCCAGCTGGGGCTGACTGTGCTCCGCCCTCTGCAGCCAGGGACACTGAGTGGGCTGGAGGTGTCTGCTGGGAAGGACAGAATTCCTCCTAGCTGTGTGGCCCTGCTTCCTGCCCTTAAGAATGGCTTGGGGCTTAGGACTGGGGAGTTGGAGTCACAGATGTAAGGTGGCGGGGCCTGCCCATCCTCCAGAGGCAAAGACGAGGCCTCTCTCCTGCAGCCATGGTGTCTGCGCCCACCCTTCCACTCTCGGGGGCTGGCCACGGGATCCTGGGTCCCCCACAACACTGCACACGACCTGGTTGACCCAGGACCCCCTCCATGTTGACAGTCCTGGCTACACCTGATTCAGTGCAACTGCAGCCCTCAGCCTTTCCTCTCCAGAGGGCGCTGGCTCTGCTAGCGCGCTGGGGGTCTCCCCTGCTCCACACCATCCGGGGGCGGCATCTGCACTCACCCTGCATTGCCTGCCCCATGAGGTTCCAGGGTCTACTGTCTACTAAACGGCTTCCTGACGGGGTGAGAGTGAGGTTGCATCTACACGTGGAGCTGGCGCTTCCCCGCCCTCACCCCTTTTCGTGGAAGCCAGCTGCTTAGCTACCTGCGGGTGTCGTCGGCCCCACCTTATTTCCCAGGCTTTAAAGGCAGCAAGTCTCCACAGGCCTCCCAGGGCATAGACAGCTCTGGTATGACCCGCACACCCGGTGAGGGCCCCTGGGCTGCAGTGTGGGAGGCAGGGACCTGGGTTCAAATCCTGCCCCTCTGGCGTGGGACAGGCTCTTCTCAGATTTTTGGCCTCAGTATTCCCCGCCTGAGAAGCGGGGACCAGCCCAGTTTCCTTGCTCTAGAGCTGCACAGAGACGATCAGCCAGCACGGGAGCGGGGTGGGGTGGCTGCAACTCCAGACCACAGGTCCTGCCCCGCCTTGCCCATGATGACTGCCCACATCCTCCTCCTGCTGTTGCTCCTCGCCTTCTCTGCCCAAGGGGACCCGGACTCTGCGGCCAGGTGAGAAAGGCCGGTGGCAGTCGGACAGGGCGGGAGGGAGACCGCAAAGTGCTTGCGCACCCTCCCGGCCATGGTTTTCCTCCTCTGTGGAATGGGCAGGTGATCTGTAAGCACGCCTCGCTGGTCTTGGAGTGCTAGGTGCCCATCTCCACCACCATGCCCCATCTCTCGATTCAGTTTGAACCCTGTCTTCTCCCACACTCCCTCTCCAGGCGAGGCCAGCACCAGGACGCCCTCCAGCACCGTGAGCACCTCTGGTCCCTGGGCGTACGCCAGACTCACCGCCTGCTGGAGATCATACACTGGATTCGCTCTGCCTCCACCAAGGAGCCCTCGGGAAAGTCCAGCCGCGAGCCCCAGGACCCCTACAGCTATGGGCGCCGGCGGCGGTGGCGCAAGGCAGAAGCCCGGCCCAGCTCCCAGGACTCTGGCTTGCAGCGAGGGGGCCAGCACTGTGCCCAGCTCGTTGGGTGACCTCAGGCACAGCTGGTCACCGCCCCGGCTTCAGTTTGCCTGTCTGTATATAGGCACTTCTACCCCACGTTTCTTCTCTCCTAATTCCAGCCCCTGAGACCGTCTTCCCCAGCCCCTCCCCAGGCTGTGACTGGGTTGGACCCAGGAGCACAAGGACCAGGCTGGATTACGAACACTGTCGACCAGAGCTGAATAAACAAGCATTCCGCGTTTCAGTCCCTGCTTCTCTGTACCTATTTCGGCCACTCAGTCGGGGCTGGGTCTCTAATACACCCTTCTCTATTTTCTATGCTGCTTCTCACTCACGTAAGTCCCACTGACTGTCTAACTTGAATCCAATCCACTGTAGTGCCTCCTTTTTTTATTTTTTCTTTTTTTGCGGTGAAGTCTCTCTGTTGCCCAGGCTGGCATGCAATGGGAAGATCTTGGCTCACCACAACCTCCGCCTCCCGGGTTCCAGCGATTCTCTTGCCTCAGCCTCCTGAGTAGCTGGGACTACAGCTGCGTGCCACTATGCCCGGCTAATTTTTGTGTTTTTAGTAGAGACGGGGTTTCACTATGTTGGCCAGGCTGGTCTTGAACTCCTGACCTCGTGATCCACCCGCCTCGGCCTCCCAAAGTGATGGGATTACAGGTGTGAGTTGCTGCGCCCGGGAGCGCCTCCTTCTTGCCAACTCAATCCATGCACTTTCTGTGGGTGGTTTTGGGGAGCCATCCCGACCTCCAAACATCCCTCGTCCCTCCCTGGCGTGAAAGAGCTGAGATTTGCTCTGGCACCCTACGCGCTAGACATTAAGGATGCACCAGGGGTGGGCTGCGACCTCCCAGCTGAGTCTTGTTCCCCCAAGAGACAGAATAAGAGACAATGCGCCGAGTGGGGAGCCCAGGAACCCCGGTTCCGAACAAGCTGCACAGAATGCGAGCCGCCAAATGGTGAAGAATCTGGCCGGGTAAAAGGAGACGGAGGGCTGGGGATCGAACGGACAGAGGGGATTGGACGCCGTGATCGAAGGGGGCGGGGATAGAACGCGGGGATTGGAAGGAGGCGGGGATAAAACCCTGGACCCGAATACCCGGCTAGGGACACGCGAGACAGGAATCGGGGTTTCTGGGTGACGGTGATCTAGGGGTGGGCAGGAATCCAAAGGCCTGTCGACCCGGACTCCTTGCACCGGGATTGGACATATGCAAGCGGGAGATTTGGGGCCGGCACTCAAAATTGGGGGGCGGGGGTGGACTCGGGTTTGGCCCCCAGGATCCGACCGGCGGACCCCTGATTCAACGTGGTAAGTGCTGGACCCCAGGGGCCCGGGCTCATGCCGGGGCTGCAGGCCTGCGTCTAGGGTTGCGCATGCAAGCCTCTCCATCACCTGTCCTCGACGCTCGCCTCCGCTCACAGCCTCAGCATCCTTGGCTGCGGGGCATGCGCAGTGGGTGCTTCCTTCCCCAGCTCCTCCAGCCCGGGCGGGGGAGGGGACGCTGGGCCACCCCAGAGCGGATGGATTTATAGACACCACCCCCCTCGCCTTGGCATGAGAAGCGGAAACGGGGTGGACACCGTCAATGTCTAACAGGAGTTTGTTTCTTATGGGTCTAAAACTAATGGTTTTCTTAAGACCCCGCAACTCACCCTGACCGGTTTCCCTCCTCCACCCCCGCCCTCCGAATCTCGGGAGTCCTGTACGGGGAGGGGGAGGGCAATGCCCCCGCACCACGTTCTTGGCAGAGCAGGTAAAGGAGGAGTTAACGCGAGCTGTCCCTGTAGCCTCTCCACGCGTTCACAGAGGCCCCCAATTGACGTCCTTCCCGCAAAACCTCTGGGTCTACAAACCAGAACCCTCAAAACTCCTCAGGTGCTTAGAGAAGGATGAGCTAGGTTATGTAGTCCTGGGTCGGCGCGCCAGGAGGCGGCTGAAGGCGAGGGATCCCGGTCTGAGGGAGGAGGGGCTGGGGCTTGGACTCCCGGGTCTGAGGGAGGAGGGGCTGGGCCTGGACTCCCGGGTCTGAGGGAGGAGGGGCTGGGGCTTGGACTCCCGGGTCTGAGGGAGGAGGGGCTGGGCCTGGACTCCCGGGTCTGAGGGAGGAGGGGCTGGGGCTTGGACCCCTGGGTCTGAGGGAGGAGGGACTGGGGGCCTGAAGATTGGCTCTGCCGGACTCCCAGGGCTCCAGCGTAAAATGGCAGAAGCGCACCAGGCCGTGGGCTTCCGAACCTCGCTGACCTCGGACGGGGCCGAAGTGGAACTCAGTGCCCCTGTGCTGCAGGAGATCTACCTCTCCGGCCTGCGCTCCTGGAAAAGGCATCTGTCACGTTTCTGGGTGAGGAATGCTACTGGTTGGTTTTCTTCCGGGGATCCAGGTTTCTGCTTCCGGGATGTCTGAGGCTCACTTCCGGCATTTCAGTTGGTCCATTTCTGGGAGCCTGTCCTACCTTTAGGGAAAATTTTGATGTCTGATCCCAGAACCCCTTTAGCTGTTTCTCCGTGGCTCACTTCCGGCATCCACACCGACTGAGAACCTCTGTTCACTTTTTGCACTCAGCTCACTGATGCCTCCTCCTCCAGGTTCAAGCGATTCTCCTGCCTCAGCCTCCGAGTAGCTGGGACTACCCACCATCATGCCCGGCTAATTTTTGTATTTTTGTAGAGACAGTGTTTCAGCCTGTTGGCCAGACTGGTCTTGAACTCCTAACCTCCAGTGATCCGCTTGTCTCGGCCTTCCAAAGTGCTGGAATTACAGGCCACCATGCCCAGCCTCTTTTTGTTTTTATTTAGTTATTTATTTGAGGCAGGGTGTTGCTCTGTTTGCCAGACTGCAGTGCTGTGGGGCAATCATGGCTCACTGCAGCCTTGGCCTCATGGGCTTAAGCAATCCATCCATCTTGGCCTCCCAAATAGCTGAGACTACAGGCACGCACCGCTATAACCAGCTAATTTTTATTTTTTTTTGAGATGGAGATCTTGATTTGTCGCCAAGCTGGAGTACAGTGGTGCAATCTCGGCTCACTGCAACTTCTGCCTCCCAGGTTCAAACAATTCTCCTGCCTTAGCCTCCCGAGTAGCTGTGACTACAGGTGTGTGCCATCATGCCCAGCTAATTTTTTTGTATGTTTTAATAGAGACGGGGTTTCACCATGCTAGCCAGGATGGTCTGGATCTCCTGAACTCGTGATTCACCCACCTTGACCTTCCAAAGTGCTGGGATTACAGGCGTGAGCCACCGTGCCCGACCAATTTTTTTTTTTTTTTTAGAGACGGGATCTTGCTATGTTCCTCAGGCTGGTCTGGAACCTGTGGGCTCAAGTAATCCTCCTGCCTCAGCCTCCTGATTTGGTGGGATTACAGGCGTGAGCCACCATGCTTGGCTTTACCCCCTGTCTTAACCATGTTCTCTGCGTGACCTTGAACCCCAGTGGTTTGTTTTTTTTTTTGAGACTGAGTCTCACTCTGTCACCCAGGCTGAAGTGCAGTGGCACAATCTCAGCTCACTGCAACCTCTTCCTCCCAGTTCAAGCGATTCTTCTGCCTCAGCCTCCTGAGTAGCTGGGATTATAGGTGCTCACCACCATGTCTGGCTAATTTTTGTATTTTTAATAGAGATGGGGTTTGACCATGTTGGCCAGGCTGGTCTTGAACTCCTGACCTCAGGTGATCTGCCCCCTTGGCCTCCTGAAGTGCTGGGATTACAGGCATGGGCTACTGTACCTGGCTGAACCCAAGTGTTTTCATCTTAGTACTTACTTCACATGGTTTGGGGAGGATTTAAAGAGTTAATCCTTGTAAATGGCACCTGGAACGTAGTGAGTGCTCATTAAATGTTGGTCATCTCTCTCAGGCTTCCAAAGAAGTATAGTTAGTAACCCTGTGCTCTTGTTCATTCCTCATTCATTCCATGACCTGGTACTTCTAGAAGCCCTTACTTAGCTCCAGACCCTGCTCTGAACAGGGATCATTTTATCATTTTGCTTTTTTTTTTTTTTTTCAATTGAGACAGGATCTTACTTTGTTACCCAGCCTGGAGTGCAGTGTTGCCATTACAGCTCACTTCATCCTTGAACTCCTGGACTCAAGCGATCCTCCTGCTTCAGCCTTCCAAGTAGCTGGGACTATAGGTGTGTGCCACCGCTCCTGGCTAATTTTTTTTTTTTTTTTTGAGATGGAGTTTCGCTCTTGTTACCCAGGCTGGAGTGCAGTGGCGCGATCTTGGCTCACTGCAACCTCCGCCTCCCGGGTTCAAGCAATTCTCCTGCCTCAGCCTCCCGAGTAGGTGGGACTACAGGCACGCGCCACCATGCCCAGCTAATTTTTGTATTTTCAGTAGAGACGGGGTTTCACCATGTTGACCAGGATGGCCTCAATCTCTTGACCTCATGATCTGCCTGCCTCGGCCTCCCAAAGTGCTGGGATTACAGGCGTGAGCAACCGTGCCCGGCCAAATTTTTGTATTTTTAGTAGAGACGGATTTCACCATGTTGATCAGGCTGGTCTTGAACTCTTGGCCTCAAGTGATCTGCCCCCTTGGCCTCCCAAAGTGCTGGGATTACAGGCATGAGCCCACACTGCTCTTGAACTGCCACGCTCAAGCGTCCTCCTCCTTGACTTCCCAAAGTTCTGAGTTTATGGGAGTGAGCCACCATGCCCGGCCTGTTCTGCCTTTGACAGTCTCCCCTTCGAGGTCCTGCCTGAGAATATCCTCCTCCAGGGAGCCCTCCCTGATGCCTTCACACTGTAACTTGCCAGCTAACAGCTCCCCCTACAGCAATTAATACTTACTGGCCAGGCGCAGGGGCTCACACCTGTAATCCCAGCACTTTGGGAGGCCGAGGCACGCAGATCACCTGAGGTCAGGATTTTGAGACCAGCCTGACCAACACGAAGAAACCCCGTCTCTATTAAAAATACAAAATTCGCTGGGTGTGGTGGTGCATGCCTGTAATCCCAGCTACTTGGGAGGCTGAGGCAGGAGAATCGCTTGAACCCGGGAGGCGGAGGTTGCAGTGAGCCGAGATCACGCAACTGCACTCCAGCCTGGGCAACAAGAACAAAACTCTGTCTCAAAATAAGTAAATAAATAAATAACCTTACTTCATTCCAGACTGACCTCCCTGAGGGCAGGGCCCGGGTCTCCCTGTTCCGCACTGGATCTTGAGCCTCCAGCTCAGGGCTCAGCACACACTGGGTGCCCAACAGCGTCTGAGGATGGCACAGAAGAGGTGCTCAGAGGAGAGGGCAGGTGATTGAATGGATGCCCTTTCCTCCCACAGAATGACTTTCTCACCGGTGTGTTCCCTGCCAGCCCCCTCAGCTGGCTTTTCCTCTTCAGTGCCATCCAGCTTGCCTGGTTCCTCCAGCTGGATCCTTCCTTGGGACTGATGGAGAAGATCAAAGAGTTGCTGCCCGACTGGTGAGGTTCCCCCAACTTCAGCCCAGTAGCCCCTAATCATTCTCCCTCCACCCAGTAAGTTTCTTTGTCATTGGGTACCTGCTAACAAAAAATAACCTCTGAGACTTATTTTGGGTCAGATTAATAAAGGTATAGCATGAAGAAAAAGGAGGTGAGGCCAGGTGCGGTGGCTCACGCCTGTAATCCCAGCACTTTGGGGGGCCAAGGTGGGCGGATCACTTGAGGTCAGGAGTTTGAGACCAGCCTGGCCAAGATGGCGGAAACTCGACTCTACTAAAAATACAAAAATTAGCTGGGCATGATGGTGCGTGCCTGTAATCCCAGCTACTTGGAGATGAGGCAGGAGAATCGCTTGAACCCAGGAGGCAGAGGTTGCAGGGAGCCCAGATGGCGCCCCTACACTTCAGCTTGGGAGGCAGAGCACAACACTGTCTCAAAAAAAAAAAAAAAAATTGTGAGCTTTGCTGGGTGCAGTGGCTCAAGCCTATAATTCCAGCACTTTGGGAGGCCAAGGTGGGAGGATCTCTCGAGCCCAGGAGTTTGAGACCAACCTGAGCAACGTGGTGAAATCTCATCTCTACTAAAAATACAAAAAGTTAGCTGGGTGCGGTAGCTCTCTCACCTGTGGTCCCAGCTACCCAGGAGGCTGAGGTGGGAGAATCACCTGAGCCAGGGAGGTCAAGGCTGCCGTGAGCTGAGATCGAGCCACTGCACTCCAGCCTAGGCAACCTGTGTCAAGAAAAAAGAAAAAAGGCTGGGCGTGGTGGCTCACGCCTGTAATCCCAGCACTATGGGAGGCCAGGGTGGGTGGATCACCTGAGGTCAGGAGTTTGAGACCAACCTGGACAACATAGTGAAACCCCGTCTCCACTAAAAATGCAAAAATTAGCAGGAGTGTGGTGGTATGCCCCTGCAGTCCCAGCTACTTGGGAGGCTGAGGCAGGAGAATCACTTGAATCCAGGAGGCAGAGGCTGCAGTGAGATGAGATCTCACCACTGCACTGCAGCCTGGGTGGCAGAGCAAGACTCTGTCTCAAAAAAAAAAAAAAAAAAAGTATGAGCTTTGCCCATCTCTAGTTATGTAGTCTTAGGCAGGAGACTTCACCATTCTTGATTGTCAAGGCCTTAATCTGTAAGTGGGGGTATGAATAATTGCTGCTTAGAGTGCTGGAAGAATTCATCAAAATCATGCCTGAGAGAGTCAGTGGAGTGCAGGAGTTACTCATGGGAGTGGCTGCATTATTTGTATTGTGTTATTTTCATCTTCAGGAAGGATTTGAAAACCAGGTGCTGGTGAAATGTCAGATCTAGTTCTTGGATGCGTCCTCCTATGGAGGAAGATCCAGATTTTGTGCAGATGGCCCCAAAGAACAGGCCCAGGATCAGATGTAGACATTTCTAAGAGGGAGGCCGGGCACCATGGCTCACACTTGTAATCCCAGCACTTTGGAAGACTGAGGCAGGAGGCTTGAGCTCAGAAGTTCGAGACCAGCCTGGACAACATAGTGAGACCCCATCTCTCCAAAAAAAAAAAAAAAGCCTGGGCACAGTGGCTCATGCCTGTAATCCCAGCACTTTAGGAGGCCTAGGCGGGCAGATCACAAGGTCAGGAGTTTGAGACCAGCGTGGCCAAGATGGTGAAACCCCGTCTCTACTAAAAATACAAAAATTAGCTGGGCGTGGTGGCGGGCACCTGTAGTCCCAGCTACTTGGGAGGCTGAGGCAGGAGAATCACTTGAAACCAGGAGGCAGAGGTTGCAGTGAGCTGAGATCACGCCATTGCACTCCAGCCTGGCAACAGAGCAAGATTCCATCTAAAAAAAAAAAAAAAAAATTCCGGGAAGGCTAGATTTTACCTAGTCTACAGAGGGAAAGTGATTTGACCCAAGTTCTCCAGGTGACATCTGCAAACTTGCAAACAAACGTGTTGATTTCATGTAGCTTTAGACCAGCTTTTCCTAAACTTGAACTTGCACTGGACTCACCTGGATGGGATATTAAAATGCTGATTGGTGGACCCCACCTGGAGAGATTCTGTCTTGTTAGGTCTCACAGGGGCCCAGGAATATGCATGTCCAACAAGCTCCCAGGCGCTGCTCCCAGGAGCCACCGTTTCAGAACTATTGTGATAGCTGGGAGGAAAAAGTGTTCCCTCAATAGCAATAATGGCTGTCATTTATTAAGCACCTACCAGTTTCCATGGAAAGTGACTTTGGAAGCTTGGTGCTGCCACAGTGGGAGGGGCCTGGAGGGGGTGACAGAGCTCCTACTTTACAGATGACAAAAATGGGCTTCTCCATCTGACAGCCAAAAGACCAGGGCAGGGGCTGGAGGGGGCTGGAAGGGAGGGAGCTTCTGAGGCCAGGAGACCCAGGCCCAGCCTCTCTTTCTCTCCCCACAGGGGTGGGCAGCACCATGGGCTCCGGGGGGTCCTGGCAGCCGCGCTGTTTGCCTCGTGTTTGTGGGGAGCCCTGATCTTCACGCTGCACGTGGCCCTGAGGCTGCTTCTATCCTACCACGGCTGGCTTCTTGAGCCCCATGGAGCCATGTCCTCTCCCACCAAGACCTGGCTGGTATGGGAGGGGCACAGCCCTGCTCCGGCTCTCCTGGGACCCGCTTCTCTGTCCCCCTCTCTCTGTGGGTCTCTGTCCCCCTCTCTCTGTGGGTATCTGTCCCCCTCTCTGGGTCTCTGTCCTGTTTCTGGGTCTGTCCCCTTTTCTCTCGGGGTCGCTGATGCTCCGTCTCAGTCTCTGTGTCCTTCTCTTTGGGTTTCTGTCCCACTGTCGACCCCGCCCCCCTCAACTCCCTGGCCCTGGTGAGGGGTTAATGACCCCCTGACTCCTCTTCCCCAGGCCCTGGTCCGCATCTTCTCCGGCCGCCACCCGATGCTCTTCAGTTACCAGCGCTCCCTGCCGCGCCAGCCCGTGCCCTCCGTGCAGGACACTGTGCGCAAGGTGGGCGGGGCGTGACCTGCGCGCGCGGGTGGGCGGGGCGTGACCTGCGGGCGCGGGTGGGCGGGGCGTGACCTGCCATCTTCTCCCCTCCAGTACCTGGAGTCGGTCCGGCCCGTCCTCTCCGATGAGGACTTCGACTGGACCGCGGTCCTGGCGCAGGAATTCCTGAGGCTGCAGGCGTCGTTGCTGCAGTGGTACCTGCGGCTCAAGTCCTGGTGGGCGTCCAACTATGTGAGTCCCGCCACCGCCACCAAGGCCCCACCTGAAAGGCCAAGGGTGTGAGCTCGCCCTGCTGAACTTGCGAGGTCTGCGCCCCACAACGCGCCCGCAACCCACGCGCCCCCTGCCGCGATTGGAGGATGGCCCCGGGTCCCCATCCTGGACCTGGCCTCGGGGCCGATACACTAAGCCCCTGCTCACATACATCTATACCCGAACCTCAACATTAAATATATATATATGCTCATATATACATATATTTATATATATTATATTTTATTAATACATATGTTCATAATATATATTTATTATATAAATTTATATTTATATTTATTTGTATATATATATGAATTTTTTTTTTGAGACAGAATCTCCCTCTGTTGCCCAGGCTGGAGTGCAGTGGCGCAATCTCGGCTCAGTGCAGCCTTTGCCTCCTGGGCTCAAGCGATTCTTCTGCCTCGGCCTCCCAAACAGCTGGGACTACAGGCATGTGCCACCACACCCGGTTAATTTTTTTGTATTTTTGGTAGAGACAGGGTTTCACCATGTTGGCCAGGCTGGTCTCAAACTCCTGACCTCATATAATCCGCCTGCCTCAGCCTCCCAAAAATGCTAGGATTACAGGTGTGAGCTGCCGCACCCAGCCTGTATATTTTTTGATACAGAGTCTTACTCTGTCGCCCAGGCTTGAGTGCAGTGGTTCGATCTTGGCTCACTGCAACCTTTGCCTCCCCGGTTCAAGTGATTCTCCTGCCTCAGCCTCTGGAGCAGCTGAGACTACAGGCACACACCACCACAGCCGGTTAATTTTTTGTATTTTTGGTAAAGACAGGGTTTCACCATGTTGGCCAGGCTGGTCTCAAACTCCTGACCTCGTGATTCGCCCGCCTCAGCCTCTCAAAGTGGCGAGATTACAGGCATGAGCCACCACACCCAGCCATATATATTTAACATTGAGGTTTAGAGTATAGATGCTCCAATTTTCTGAGATCCACCCCAGATCTTCCAAAGTTTGAACCAGAATTCCAAGAGCTAGGCCTGGTGAGGTGGCTCATGCCTGTAATCCCAGCATTTGGCAAGGCCGAGGCGGGCAGATCACATGAGGTCAGGAGTTCGAGACCAGCCCGGCCAGCATGGTGAAACCCTATCTCTACCAAAAATATAAAAATTAGCCGGATGGGCTGACATGCAGCTGTAATCCTATCTACTTAAGAGGCAGAGAGCCTTAAGAGGCTTAAACCTGGGAGGTGGAGGTTGCAGTGAGCCAAGATCATGCCACTACAGCCTGGATGACAGAGTGAGACTCTCTCAAAACAAAGCAGAAAGATCAAAGGAGTTGAAGAGGGAAAAGTGGTGGGAGAGGCCTGAACTCCAGACTGAGGATCCTGGACTCTATCCTGGGTGTACTAGGGAGGCATGGAGGGTTTGGAGCCAGGAAGGGGCAGGGTCAGCTCTGATGTGGAGGAAAGACTGGAGGGTAGAAGTCTGGAGAGGAAGCTACCGTGAGCCCTACCATTGTAGGTCAGTGAGACACTGGGCTTGGATGAGAAAACCTGTGTTGAGAATGAGAGGGGCAGGGAAGAGGGTCTGCGGTAGAGCCCAGCTGGCACCAACGTGAGAAGGTCAGGTGGTCAGACCTGAGGAAGGGGACGAAATGTCTGGAGAAGTAGAAGGGAATGTGGGCCTTGCTTTTCTGGTTAAATTTTTTTTTCTGTACGCTTTTGGACAAGATTCTGTTTACACACACACACACATAGACACACACACATTTCTTTCTTCTTTCCCTCCCTCTTCCCTCCCTCCCTTCCTTTCTCCCTTCCTTCCTTTCTTCCTGCCTTCCTCCCTCATTCCCTCCATTCCTCCTTCCCTTTCTTCCTTTCCTTTCTTTTTGTTTCTTTTCCTACCTCCCTTCCTCCCCTCCCTCCCTCCCTCTCTCTTTTCTCCCTCTCTCTTTCTTTCTGTTTCTTTCTTTCTTTCCTTCTTCTGTCATGGAAGGGGTCTCACTCTGTCACCCAGGCTAGAGGGCAGTGGCATGATCATGGCTCACTGCAACCTTGACCTCCCAGGCTGAAGCTGTCCTCCCACCTCAGCCTCCCGAGTAGCTGGGACTATAGGCATGTTGCCACCAGGCCCAGCTAATTTTTAAGCTTTTTTGTAGAGATGGGGTCTTTCTGTGCTGCCCAGGCTGGTCTCAAACTCCTAGGTTCAAGCTATCCTTCCACCTCAGCCTCCCAAAATGCTGGGGTAACGAGCGTGAACCACTGCACCTGGCCTGTATATTTTATTGTACTTCCAGGCCAACTGCCAGTAATAACACACATCGTTATTTTATGTACAAGAGAAAAAAAAACCCTACAAGGCCAGCTAAAGTCTTATCACAGTGCTTTTCGTTGTGTTTTTCATTGTTTGAATTTTACTATGATATTGGCAAGGTAAAAAATTTCATGTATTTATTCATATATATTATTTCACATATTTACTGTTTTGTAAATTTTGCATTTATGTTCTGTTTATTTTTCTTTCTTTCTTTTTTTTTTGAGGCAGAGTTTCGCTCTTGTTGCCTAGGTTGGAGTGCAGTGGTGCGATCTCAGCTCACTGCAACCTCCGCCTTCCAGGTTCAAGCGATTCTCCTGCCTCAGCCTCCTAAGTAGCTGGAACTACAGGTGCCCACGACCAAGCCCAGCTAATTTTTGTACTTTTAGTAGAAACGGGGTTTCACCATGTCGGCCTGGCTGGTCTCAAACTCCCGACCTCAGGTGATCCGCCTGCCTTGGCCTCCCAAAGTGCTGGGATTACAGGTGTGAGCCACCTTGCCTATCCCTTTTTTTTTTTTTTAATGAAATTTCACTCTTGTCGCCCAGGCTGGAGTGCAATGATGCAATCTCAGCTCACTGCAACCTCCGCCTCCCAGGTTCAAGTGATTCTCCTGCCTCAGCCTCCCAAGTAGCTGGGATTACAAGCACACACCACCACGCCTGGCTAATTATTGTATTTTTAGTAGAGACACGGTTTCATCATGTTGGTCAGGCTGGTCTTGAACTCCTGACCTCAGGTGATCTGCCCACCTCAGCCTCCCAAAGTGCTGGGATTACAGGCGTGAGCCACCGTTCCTGGCTGGCCCTTGTTCTCTCCATCAGCTGTGTGATATTCCACTGCTGGAGTGTAACAGGGGTTAGCTAACTGAACCCCCAGGGCTGGATTTCTAGGTGATTGCTAGTTACTGACTATGATATGGCTAGCTTCTTTAGCTCTATCCTCCCTGCCTGACACAGGAACATCTGGGGGCTTCTCTGTCCTGCTGTCCCTCCCCCAGCAAGACCCCAGCCCCCTCACTGTGTCTCCCTACCCTGCTCCCAGGTCAGTGACTGGTGGGAGGAATTTGTGTACCTGCGCTCCCGAAATCCGCTGATGGTGAACAGCAACTATTACATGATGGTGAGAAGGGGAGGGGTTCTGGAGCAGGGTTAGGTTCCTAGGCCCCGGGGCTGGGGTTGGGGTACCTGGGTGGAATGTAATGTTCATGCTCAGTGACGTGGATCTGGACACACAGACTGGGATTCGTCATTCCGCCCTGTTTTGGGGTCAGGACCTGTATTTGGGTCAATGGCCCCATTGGGGCAAACCTGACCACGGGCGTTTTGCCATCCCCTCTGCTGGTCCCCAGGACTTCCTGTATGTCACGCCCACGCCTCTGCAGGCAGCTCGCGCTGGAAATGCCATCCATGCCCTCCTCCTGTACCGCCACCGCCTGAACCGCCAGGAGATCCCCCCGGTAAGAAGGGCCCAGTGGGCTGGGGGTGGAGCTGTGGTCCTGTGGCCTTTGGACCACGTGGGTCCTGGAAGGCAGCTCACAGCCCGCGGTTTCCTGCAGACTTTGCTGATGGGAATGCGTCCCTTATGCTCTGCCCAGTACGAGAAGATCTTCAACACCACGCGGATTCCAGGGGTCCAAAAAGGTGAGACTCCTCCCATCCCCACTGGTGGAGGGAGAACAATACAGTGGCTAAGAGCATGCTTCCTGGAGTCCACCTGCCTGAGTTAGGATCTATCACTTCCTTTCTGTGTGACCTTCTGCACGTTATTACCCTCTCTGAGCCTCAGCTTTCACTAAAGCAGGATAATAATGGTACCTAGAGATGGGCACAGTGACTCACACCTATAATCCCAGCACTTTGGTCGGTGGGTAAGGAGGAGGATTGTTTAGGCCAGGAGTTCAAGACCAGCCTAGGGCAACATAATGAGATCCAGTCTATAATAAAATTTAAGAATAGGCATGGTGGTATGTGCCTGAGGGTCCAGCTACTCAGGAGCCTGAAGTGGAAGGGTCACCTGAGCCCGGGAGGGTACAGCTGCAGTGAGCCGAGATTGTGCCACTGCACTCCAGCCTGGATGACAGAGTGAGACTCTGTCTCCAAAAAATAAGTAAATAAGCATCCTAGGGTGCTGATGATTACTAGGGTGCTTTGAACAGTGGACAGCACCTAAGAAGTATGTAATAAATGATAGTTATTTGGTGGCTCACACCTGTAATCCCAACACATTGGGAGGCAGGCGATCATGAGGTTAGGAGTTTGAGACCAGCTTGGCCAACATGCTGAAACCCCATCTCTACTAAAAATACAAAAAGTAGACAGATGTGGTGGCACGTGCCTGTAATCCCAGCTATACTCATGAGGCTGAGAAAGGAGAATTGCTTGAACCCGGGAGGCGGAGGTTGCAGTGAGCTGAGATCGCGCCACTGCACTCCAGCCTGGGCAACAGAGCGAGACCCTGTCTCAAAAAAAAAAAAAAAAAAAGGGGGACGCCAGGCACGGTGGCTCACGCCTGTAATCCCAGCACTTTGGGAGGCCGAGGCGGGTGGATCACGAAGTCAAGAGATCGAGACCATCCTGGTCAACATGGTGAAATCCTGTCTCTACTAAAAATACAAAAAATTAGCTGGGCATGGTGGCACGTGCCTGTAATCCCAGCTACTCAGGAGGCTGAGGCAGGAGAATTGCCTGAACCCAGGAGGCGGAGGTTGCGGTGAGCTGAGATCACGCCATTGCACTCCAGCCTGGGTAACAAGAGCGAAACTCCGTCTCCAAAAAAAAAAAAAAAGAAGATCATTATCCTTCTGTGGCTGGTCTTCCTACCCCTACGCTTCTGCCACCACCACCCCTAGACTACATCCGTCACCTCCACGACAGCCAACACGTGGCAGTCTTCCACCGAGGCCGATTCTTCCGCGTGGGCACCCATTCCCGAAACAGCCTGCTTTCCCCGAGGGCCCTGGAGCAGCAGTTTCAGCGAATCCTGGATGATCCGTCACCGGCATGCCCCCACGAGGAACATCTGGCCGCTCTGACCGCTGCTCCCAGGTAGGGGTCAGGGGTCAGGGGCTCTCAGAGGTTGCCAGTGTCCTGCGGCTGTCGAAGGGCAGGGGTGGGGCCGGGTGGCGGCTGGGTAGCAGCTGGGTAGGGTGGACTCAGGCACATGTCGGGCCCTCCAGGGACACATGGGCCCAGGTGCGGACGTCCCTGAAGACCCAGGCGGCAGAGGCCCTGGAGGTGGTGGAAGGGGCCGCTTTCTTTGTGTCGCTGGACGCTGAGCCCGCGGGGCTCACCAGGGAGGACCCGGCGGCGTCACTGGATGCCTATGCCCATGCCCTGCTGGCCGGCCGAGGCCATGACCGGTGAGTCAGTCGTGGGATAGGGCCCCCAGACGTGGCACCCCAGAATCCAGTATGAGACCTAGGACCCCCAATGATAGACAGCCAGACCTGGGAGCCCACACCTGCAGAGAGCTGAGGACCCCAGAGCCCAGTGCTTTGGAACCTGGAGACCTCTGACTTGGGGAACCCCTCGATCTGTGATGCATGACCTGTAACCCAGACACAGTGACCCCCAAATCTGAGACTCCCAAAACCCTGAGCTGGACCCTCAGACCCAGAGAACCCCTCAACCTGGGACCCCAGGTTCAGAACCCACACTCAGCATCCCAGACCCAAGGACCCCAGACCTGAGGACCACCAAACCCAGGACTCCTAGGCCCCAGGACCCCAGACTTGGCGACCTCAGCCTCAGAACTTGAACCATTCAATACTCAGGCCTTCATGCACATACCCCAACCCATGGTCCTAGACCCTGACTTCCAGACCTAGAGATTCTCAGGCCTGGCAGGCACTGAATTCCTAGGCCCAGGGGAGTCCTGTTGACTTCCCAACACCCCCAAAAGCCTTGAACCTTCCTCAGCAAGTTCCCTAAAAATCTCCAAACTCTAGACCGGGCGTGGTGGCTCACACCTGTAATCCCAACACATTGGGAGGCTGAGAGGGGCAGATCACCTGGGGTAAGGAGTTCAAGACTGACCTGACCAATCTGGTGAAACCTTGTCTCTACTAAAAGTACCAAAATTAGGCTGGGCAAGGTGGCTTATGCCTATAATCCTTGAGAAGCCAAGGTGGGAAGATCACAAGGTCAGGAGTTCAAGACCAGCCTGGCCAGTATGGTGAAACCTTGTCTCTACTAAAAACATAACTAGCCAGGTGTGGTGGTGGGCGCCTGTAGTTCCAGCTATTCAGGAGACTGAGGCAGTAGAATCGCTTGAACCCAGGAGGTAGAGGTTGCAGTGAGCCGAGATAATGCCATTGCACTCCAGCCTGGGCAACAGAGCAACACTCCATCTCAAAAAAACAAAAAGAAAAAATTAGCTGGGCATGGCAGTGTGTGCCTGTGATCCCAGCTACTTGGGAGGCTGAGGCAGGAGAATCACTTGAACCCTCAGCTACTTGGGAGGCAGAGGTTACAGTCAGCAGAGATGTTGCCAATGCACTCCAGCCTGGGCAACAAGAGTGAAACTCCATCTCAAAAAAAAAAAGAAAAGACAGAAAAAAAATCTCCAAATTCTAAATCCCAGACATGTCTTGGAGACCTCCAGAGCCACTACTGGGGACCCCCAATAGAGACCCCCAATGGTGTGGAGATCCCCACACCAGCACCCAATGGATCCCCACATCTCCCCATCTAGAAAACCCCCTCAAGTCCCTCAGAAAGCACCCTGAGTTCCCCCTGCCCCGCTCTCTCGGTGACCCCTCTGACCTCTCCCCGACAGCTGGTTTGACAAATCCTTCACCCTAATCGTCTTCTCCAATGGGAAGCTGGGGCTCAGCGTGGAGCACTCCTGGGCCGACTGCCCCATCTCAGGACACATGTGGGAGGTAGGGTGGCCAGCACTCCCTGGTTCTGGGGACCCCTGCCCTATCTCTGAAGACTGTCCTCTCCAGGGCCTTAGGGTCAGAAAAAAAACAAAACAAAACAAAACTGAGGTTCAGGGAGAGGCAGAGGCTGGCCCAGGGTCACCCGGCAAAGAAAGGGGTCTAGGATGAGGATTTCCCTTTGATGAGCTGGTAAATGGGGCTCAGAGAAAGGAAGTGATTGTCCCAGAGTCACACATCGAGGAGTTACAGAGCAAGAAGATGACTCCAGCCTGGGCACAGTGGCTCACGCCTGTAATCCCAACACTTTGGGAGGCCAAGGTGGGTGGATCACAAGGTCAGGAGTTCAAGACCAGCCTGGCTGACATGGTGAAACCCCATCTCTACTAAAAATACAAAAAAAAAAAAAATTAGCTGGTGTGGTAGCAGGCACCTTAATCCCAGCTACTCTGGAGGCTGAGGCAGGAGAATCACTTGAACCTGGGAAGCAGAGGTTGCAGTGAGCCGAGACCACGCCATTGCACTCCAGCCAAGACTCCAGAGTAAGACTCTGTTTCTTTTTATTATTATTATTTTTTGAGACAGAGTCACACTCTTGCCCAGGCTGTAGTGCAATGGCTCGATCTCAGCTCACTGCAATCTCCGCATTTTGGGTTCAAGCAATTCTCCTGACTTAGCCTCCCAAGTAGCTGGGACTACAGGTGTGCACCACCACGCCCAGCTCATTTTTTTTTTATTTTTATTTTTGAGAGACAGGGTTTCACCATGTTGGCCAGGCCGGTTTTGAACTCCTGACCTCAAGTGATCCTCCTACCTCGGCCTCCCAAAGTGCTAGGATTACAGGCATGAGCCACCAGCCTAGCCTGAGACTGTGTTTCAAAAAAAAAAGCAAAAACTAGCCAGGCATGGTGGTGCATGCCTGTGGTCCCAGCTACTCAGGAGGCTGACAAAGGAGGATGGCTTGAACCCAGGAGTTTGAGGCTGCAGTGAGTTATAATTTCACCACTGCACACCAGTCTGGATGACAGAGCAAGATCCTGTCAAAAAAAAAAAAAAAAAGAAGTAGACACCAATTGAGTATTGATATTAGTTCTGTTCTTGATGAACATGAACCTCAGGCCCCATCTGTGAACATCAGAGGTTTCTGTTTCTCAGCGACTGCCCCCTACCCCAAAAAGGGACATATTACAAGAGGTCCTGGGTTAGATGGCCTCAGTCCACAGGGCGGAAGGGACTCTGACAGCCTGTGTTTGCCCACAGTTCACTCTGGCTACAGAATGCTTTCAGCTGGGCTACTCAGCAGACGGCCATTGCAAGGGACACCCAGACCCCACACTACCCCAGCCCCAGCGGCTGCAATGGGACCTTCCAGACCAGGTGAGGCTGGGTTTCTGGCCTGTCCTCCAAGTCCAAGATTCCTAGCGTTGACTCCAAACTCATCCCCACCCCCAACCTGAAAATCAAACCCATTCCTACCCACAACCTGAAACCCACACTTCCCCCACCCTCCAAATCAGGCCAAATGCATCCACAACCTCTAACGCCAACCCTAACCGCATCCGCAGCCCAAACTCCAGCCCTCCTCCCACTGCCAATCCCATCCTCAACTCCAGCCCCATCTCTGCCCTCTTCAGACTCAAAACCACCACTGTCCAACCCCAGCACCAACCGCACTCCATTTTCCTTCTAAATTCATCTCCTTAGCCCATCCCATCCCAACACCACCACCACACCTCAACTGAATCCCACATTCATCCTAACTCCATCCCATACCCAACCCTAACTCCGTACCCAACCCCAACCCCGTACCCAACCCCAACCCCATACCCAACCCTAACCCCCCATACCCAACCCCAACCCCAACTCCCCATACCCAACCCTAACCCCATACCCAACCTCAACCCCGAACCCAACCCCAACCGCGTACCCAACCCCAACCCTGTACCCAACCCCAACTCCCCATATCCAACCCTAACCCCCATACCCAACCTCAACCCCCATACCCAACCCCAACCCCGTATCCAACCCCAACTCCCCATTCCCAACCCTAACCCCATACCCAACCCCAACCCCATACCCAACCCAAACCCCATACCCAACCCCAACCCCAACCCAACCCCAACCCCATACCCAACCCAACCCAACCCCAACCCCGTACCCAACCCCAACCGCATACCCAACCCCAACTCCCCATACCCAACCCTAACCCCATACCCAACCCCAACCCCATACCCAACCCTAACCCCATACCCAACCCCAACCCCATACCCAACCCAACCCAACCCCAACCCCGTACCCAACCCCAACCGCATACCCAACCCCAACTCCCCATACCCAACCCTAACCCCATACCCAACCCCAACCCCATACCCAACCCCAACCCCATACCCAACCCCAACCCCCCATACCCAACCCTAACCCCATACCCAACCCCAACCCCGTACCCAACCCCAACCCCGTACCCAACCCTAACCCCGTACCCAACCCCAACCCCGTACCCAACCCAACCACATACCCAACCCCAACTCCCCATACTCAACCCTAACCCCATACCCAACCCCAACTCCCCATACCCAACCCTAACCCCATACCCAACCCCAACCCCAACCCCAACCCCATACCCAACCCCAACCCCAACCCCGTACCCAACCCCAACCGCGTACCCAACCCCAACCGCATACCCAACCCCAACCCCCCATACCCAACCCTAACCCCATACCCAACCTCAACCCCCCATATCCAACCCTAACCCCATACCCAACCCTAACCCCATACCCAAACCCAACCCCATACCCAACACCCAACTCTAACCCTGTCCTGTACTCAACCCACCTCCAACCACAACCCATGCCCAAATACCCAATCCCCTTCCCGTTCCATTCCCAAACCACTCACTCCCACCTCCATCCCCATTCCCATCCCCAGCTTCAACTGTGGCCCAACCACATTCTTGTAATCCTGTTCCAGTCTGCACTGCCATTCCTATCCCCATTTTTTTTTTTTTGAGACGGAGTGCCACTCTGTTGCCCAGGCTGGAGTGCAATGGCACCATCTTGGCTCACTGCAACCTCCCACTCCTGGGTTCAAGCGATTCTCTTGCCTCAACCTCCCGAGGAGCTGGGATTACAGGTGCCCGCCAGTACATCTGGCTAAATTTTTGTATTTTTAGGAGAGATGGGCTTTCACCATGTTGTCTAGGCTGGTCTCAAACGCCTGACCTCAGGTGATCTGCCCATCTTAGCCATCCCAAAGTGTTGGGATTACAGGTGTGAGCCACCGCACCCGGCCTTTTTTTTTTCTTTTTTTTTTTTGAGATAGAGTTTTGCTCTTGTCACCCAGGCTGGAATACAGTGGCACGATCTCCACTCACTGCAACCTCTGCCTCCTGACTTCAAGCAGTTCTCCTGCTTCAGCCCCCCGAGTAGCTGGGATTACAGTCGTCCAGCACCATACCTGGTTAATTTTTTTTATTTTTAGTAGAGATGGGGTTTTGCCATGTTGGCCAGGCTGGTCTCGAACTCCTGACCTCAGGTGATCCACCCGTCTTGGCCTCCCACAGTGCTGGGGTTACAGGTGTGAGCCATGGCGCCCGGCCCTATCCCCATCTTTAATCTCATCCTTCCGTTCTCTTCTCTTCAGTGTCCCCATTTCCATATTCTGCCCCAACCCTAACTCCACGTCCACCTTCGCTTCCAGCCTCATTCCTGGCTTTCACGCTACCCTCATCTGTAACCCCAGCCACCCCTCTTCTCTCCTGCCCCGGCAGATCCACTCCTCCATCTCTGTAGCCCTGCGGGGAGCCAAGATCTTGTCTGAAAACATCGACTGCCACGTCTTTCCGTTCTCCCTGTTCGGCAAGAGCTTCATCAGACGCTGCCACCTCTCTTCAGACAGCTTCATCCAGATCGCCTTGCAGCTGGCCCACTTCCGGGTCAGTTGGGTTCCCCAGGCACGGCCCCCTCAGGATCTCGGTCCACGCGAGCCCCACACCCTGCCCCTCCACAGTTCCTTGTGGTCATTGCCATTGCGGGTCTACCGTCTTGAATTCTCTGTCCCAACCATTCTTGGGCTGGCTGGAGGAGGCTGGAGGTCTGGACAGAGATGGGTCAAGTCTATACGACTTCCTGAGCCCAGCTGACAGCCTCCTCTCCTCCTTGTCCCCCAGGACAGGGGTCAGTTCTGCCTGACTTATGAGTCGGCCATGACGCGCTTGTTCCTGGAAGGCCGGACGGAGACGGTGCGGTCTTGCACGAGGGAGGCCTGCAGCTTTGTGAGAGCCATGGAGGACAAAGAGAAGACAGTGGGTGTAGGCCTCGCTGGAGGCTTCAGTCATTTCCGTGTTCTCACTCGTCCACTTGCAAACATTGATGGGAACTACTGAAGCCAGGCTCCATGATGGGCACGAGGGACCAGGGATGAATCAGAACTGGCTCTGACTTCAGAGAGCTCACTGACGGGGAAGACAGCCCAGCTTAGTGTGATATCTGCTTTCATGGTGGTCTCACGGGGCACTGGGAGAGCACCCAAGAAGGAACCCCATTTCTTTTCTTTTCTTTCTTTCTTTTTTTTGAGACAAAGTCTCTCTCTGTTGCCCAGGCTGGGAGTGCAGTGGCGCAATCTCGGCTCACTGCAACCCCTCTGCCTCCCGGGTTCAAGAAATCCTATTGCCTCAGCCTCCTGAGTAGCCGGGACTATGGGCATGTACCACCATGCTTGGCTAATTTTTTGTATTTTTAGTAGAGATGGGGTTTCACCATGTTGGCCAGAATGGTCTCGATCTCCTGACTCATGATCCACCCGCCCCACCTCAGCCTCCCAAAGTGCTGGGATTACAGGCATGAGCCACCGAGCCCGGCCTCCCATTTCTTTTTTTTGACATGGAATCTTGCTCTGTCACCCAGACTGGAGTGCAGTGGCGTGATCTCAGCTTACTGAAACCTCCACCTCTCATGTTCAAGCAGTTCTCCTGCCTCAGCTTCCTGGGTAGCTACAATTACAGGCACGTGCCACCATGCCCAGCTAGTTTTTTTGTAGAGATGGGATTTCACCATTTTGGCCAGGCTGGTCTCGAATTCCTGACCTCAGGTGATCCCCCCCACCACCCCGCCTCGGCCTCCCAAAGTGCTGGGATTACAGGCGTGAGCCACCGCGCCTGGCCAGGACTCCATTTCTGCAATGTAACTCTGCCCATTTAACCTCTACGTGACCTTGTGACCTTCCTTTGTGACATTTCCCATACCCTCTCTGCCCAGATCCCACCTGCCCTGCACCTCTGTGCCCTCACCCCACACCTACAAGGTACTGTGGTTTTGTGGAAGGAGTTTGGGCTCTGGGGCCAGACACACCTAGGAACCCTCCTGGCTCCCCTGGCTGTGTGACCTGGACACATGATTTCCCCTCTCTAAGCCTCAGTTCCCCATCTGTAAAATGGGGTTGATATTTCCACCTTGCAGGGATGTGGCAAGCTGGGTTGAGGCCAGGTATGCTGTGGGCCCAGCACTAAGTCGACTTCCTGTCTTTCCATGACCTGTGACCATGACCTGGGGACCCCAGGACCCACAGTGCCTCGCTCTGTTCCGCGTGGCAGTGGACAAGCACCAGGCTCTGCTGAAGGCAGCCATGAGCGGGCAGGGAGTGGACCGCCACCTCTTCGCCCTCTACATCGTGTCCCGATTCCTCCATCTGCAGTCGCCCTTCCTGACCCAGGTTGGGGCACAGGGAAAGGGTTAGAGAGGGAGGTGGGAGACCGTGGAAGAAGGGAGAGGCTTCAGGAAAGGAGGGTGATGTTGAAAAAGGACACATCAAGCCCGGGCGCGGTGGCTCACGCCTGTAATCCCAGCACTTTGGGAGGCCGAGGTGGGCGGATCACTGAAGGACAGGAGTTGGAGACCAGCCTGGCCAACAGGGTGAAACCCCGTGTCTACTAAACATACAAAAATTAGCGGGGCCACCACATTAGGTAGTGGGCGCCTGTAATCCCAGCTACTTGGGAGGCTGAGGCAGGAGAATCCCTTGAACCCAGGAGGTGGAGATTGCAGAGACCCCAGATCGCACCACAGCACTCCAGCCTGTACAGGGCAAGACTCTGTCTCAAAAAAAAAAAAAAAAAAAAGGAGGGTGATGTTGAAAAAGGACGCATCAGCAGAGCAGCCAGAGAGAGCAGGGGCAAGAAAGGCGGAAGGCAGAGAGGCAAAGGGAGCAGAGCTAAGGGGAGAGGGTCAGAGCAGGGGATAGGCAGAAGGGGCGTGGTCAGAGGAGGGGCGTGGTCTGTGAGGAGAAGGTGAGAGGGATGGTTGGTGAGAAGAGGGCGGGGTGTGGCCAGAGAGGGGGCGTGGTCAGGGAGAAGGTTGCCCGGATTGAGGGGTGAGAAAGGCCCAGGGAAGTGGAGCCAAGGACCAGAGCTGAAGATTTATGTCCCGCACATATATGATGGTCTCGTGTCCTCAGGTCCATTCGGAGCAGTGGCAGCTGTCCACCAGCCAGATCCCTGTTCAGCAAATGCACCTGTTTGACGTCCACAATTACCCGGACTATGTTTCCTCGGGCGGTGGATTCGGGCCTGTGAGTGGAGCTGGGGGCGCGGCCCGTAAACCCTAAGGAAAGAGGGGGCTGGGGGCCGGCAGGGGAGCGGAGCTATTTTCTGCCCTTCACTCTCTCCGGCTCCAGGCTGATGAGCATGGTTATGGTGTTTCTTATATCTTCATGGGGGACGACATGATCACCTTCCACATCTCCAGCAAAAAGTCAAGCACAAAAACGGTGAGACAAACGTGTGTACCCACCAACTCCCTCTTTCCTCGGGAACCAGGAGTCCAGGCCCCCAGCCTCTCCTCCCTCAGACCCAGGAGTCCAGGCCCCAGCTCCCTCCTCCCTCAGACCCACGAGTCCAGGCCCCAGCTCCCTCCTCCCTCAGACCCAGGAGTCCAGGCCCCACCTCCCTCCTCCCTCAGACCCAGGAGTCCAGGCACCCAGCCCCTCCTCCCTCAGACCCAAGAGTCCAGACCCCCAGCCTCTCCTCCCTCAGACCCAGGAGTCCAGGCCCCAGCTCCCTCCTCCCTCAGACCCAGGGGTCCAGGTCCCACCTCCCTCCTCCCTCAGACCCAGGAGTCCAGGTACCCAGCCCCTCCTCCCTCAGACCCGAGAGTCCAGACCCCCAGCCTCTCCTCCCTCAGACCCAGGAGTCCAGGCCCCAGCTCCCTCCTGCCTCAGACCCAGGAGTCCAGGCCCCAGCTCCCTCCTGCCTCAGACCCAGGAGTCCAGACCCCCAGCCCTCTTATTTCTCAGCTTCCAGGATCCCGTCTCCCAGCTCCCCCTGGCTCTGACACCATTCTTCTTCCAGGACTCCCACAGGCTGGGACAGCACATTGAGGATGCCCTGTTGGATGTGGCCTCCCTGTTCCAGGCGGGGCAGCATTTTAAGCGCCGGTTCCGAGGTTCAGGGGAGGAGGACTCGAGGCGCCGGTGTGGATTTCTTTCCCGCCAGACCGGGGCCTCCAAGACATCTATGACATCCCCCAAACTCTGACTCCTTCCAGCAGGCAGCTGGCCTCCCCTCGGGAATGAGGGTGACGATGGCCACCGCTGGGATGGCACAGGACAGCGCAGCCTGTTTGGCAACCCCACATCCAGGCCAATAAAGATGTGTGAGCTGGGTGTGTGGTGTCTGCTGTGCTCGTGGGCAGGGCAGGAGTGGAAGAGGTGAGGACCAGGGTCGGGGAGGACAGATGCTCCCATCCATTCCCAGGCCCAGCCAGGGGTTCCCAGTGGCAGTCACAGCTTCAACCCCAGCTCGCAACACCTGCTTAGTGTCCTCCATGTCCATCTTCGTTCATACCAATCAAACACAACCTCACAATTTCTCCTGAGCCTAATTCCTGCTGCCCCAGCACCACCATCTACCTCAAATCCATCTCCAAACCTAAAGATCCAGCCATCTCAATTGACAATCCCCAAACAAGCCAGGCACGCTGGCTCACACATGTAATTCCAGCACTTTGGGAGACTGAGGTGGTCAGACCACGAGGTCAGGAGATCGAGACCATCCTGGCCAAAATCGTGAAACCCTGTCTCTACTAAAATAGAAAAGTTAGCTGGACGTGGTGGCATATGCCTGTAATCCCAGCTAGTCGGGAGGCTGAGGCAGGGAGTCGGAGGTTGCAGTGAGCCAAGATCATGCCACTGCATTCCAGCCTGGGTGACAGAGACTCCATCTCAAAAAAAAAAAGACAATTCCCAAACGAACTCACTGACATTTTTATTACCCAACTCCAGCCTTTTCTTTTTCCTTTTCTTTTTGAGACAGAGTCGCTCTGTCACCCAGGCTGGAGTGCAGTGGCTTAATCTTGGCTCACTGCAATCTCTGCCTCCTGGGTTCAAGAGATTCCCCTGCCTCAACCTCTGGAGTAGCTGGGACTACAGGCATGCGCCACCATACGCAGCTAATTTTTTTTTATTATTATTTTTTAGTGGAGATGGAGTTTTGGGGGTTTACCATGTGGGTCAAGCTGGTCTGGAACTCCTGACCTCAAATGATTGCCCACTTTGGCCTCCCAAAGTGCTGGGATTACGGGCGTGAGCCACTGTGCCTGGCCTACTCCAGCCAATTTTTTTTTTTTTTTTTGAGATGGAGTCTTGCACTGTTACCCAGGCTGGAGTGCAATGGCATGATCTTGGCTCACTGCAACCTCTGCCTCCTGGGTTCATACGATTCTCCTGCCTCAGCCTCCTAAGTAGCTGGGATTACAAGCGCACACCACCACACCTAATTTTTCGTATTTTTAGTAGAGACAGGGTTTCACTATGTTGGCCAGACTAGTCTCGAACTCCTGACCTCCTGATCCGCCCACCTTGGCCTCCCAAAGTGCTGGGATTACAGGCGTGAGTCACCCCAGCCATTTCAACCTCTTCCTCAATGGTGGATTCAGCTCCCATAACTAGGAAATACACGGGCCAATGCCCACCACCCTAACTGCTGCCATGATTCCAGCAATCAACAACTCCATGATGCCACACCTCACTCTACCCAACGACTCAACTACAATTAGAACCACACAACCAACATAATGTCCAACTCCAAGCTCCGCCATCCCCAGCAGATAGCCCTTCTCATTTCCACCATCGCCAAGCTTCCACTGGACCCATAATGATGACTTTGAACACCATAATCCCTGAGCACACCTTCACTCTACTCCCACCACCTCCGATGTTACAATCTCCACCAGCCCAACTACCATCATGTCAACACTAAACCCCAGTCATCCAACCCATCACTATCGTGTTCCAATACTCCGTGACTCTAACCCTCATTGAGTCAAACATAATAATACCAACCCAGCAACAAAATCAAAATTCTAAATGGCTCAGCCTCTACCAGCCCAACCTCCACAGCCAGACCGCCAACTCCGTGATGGTTTAGAAAATGTCCACAGGCCGAGCGCGGTGACTCACGCCTGTAATCCCAGCACTTTGGGAAGCCAAGGGAGGCAGATAAACTGAGGTCAGGAGTTTGACACCAGCCTGACCAATACGATGAAACCCTGTCTCTACTAAAAATACAAAAATTAGCCAGGTGTGGTGGCAAGTAACTGTAATCCCCGCTACGTGGGAGGCTGAGACAGGAGAATCTCTTGAACCTGGGAGGCGGAGGTTGCAGTGAGCTGAGATCATATCATTGCACTCCAGCCTGTGCAGCAAGAGTGAAACTCCATCTCAAAAAAAAAAAAAAAATCCACAAGTACTTTCATTCTCTTTCCTCCAAAAGGTAGAGATGAATTCCCCTCCCCTTGAGTGTGGGCTGCATTCATGACTCTTTTTATTTATTATTATTATTATTATTTGAGACAGAATCTTGCTCTGTCGCCCAGGCTGGAGTGCAATGGCACGATCTCAGCTCACTGCAACCTCCGCGTCCCGGGTTCAAGCAATTCTCCTGCCTCAGTCTCCCAAGTAGCTGGGATTACAGGCATCCACCACCACACCCAGCTAATTTTTGTATTTTTAGCAGAGACAGGGTTTCACTGTGTTGGCCAGCCTGGTCTTGAATTCCTGACCTCGTGATCCACCTGCCTTGGCCTCCAAAGAGCTGGGATTACAGGCATGAGCCACTGCGTCCAGCCTTTTTTTTTTTTTTTTAATAACAGAAATAATGTGGTATGGGCCGGGCGCGGTGGCTCACGCCTGTAATCCCAGCACTTTGGGAGGCTGAGGCGGGTGGATCACAAGGTCAAGAGATCGAGACCATCCTTGTCAACATGGTGAAACCCCGTCTCTACTAAAAAATACAAAAAATTAGCTGGGCATGGTGGTGCGTGCCTGTAATCCCAGCTACTCAGGAGGCTGAGGCAGGAGAATTGCCTGAACCCAGGAGGCGGAGGTTGCGGTGAGCCGAGATTGCACCATTGCACTCCAGCCTGGGTAACAAGAGCGAAACTCTGTCTCAAAAAAAATAAAAAATAAAAATAATGTGGTAGAAGTGACGAGGTCACAAAAGGCACTATGGCTTCCTCTTGCTCTATTTCTCAATCACTTATTCTGGGGGATGCGAGCTGCCATGTCATGAGGACACTCAGGCTACCTACGGAGAGGCCCATGTGGTAAAGAAGTGAGACCTCCAGGCAACAGCCAGTGAGAACACATGAGTGCGCCATCTTGGAAGCAGATACTCCAGTCCCAGTCAAGCCTTCAGATGACTGTCGCCTGGCTGACATCTTAACCACAACCTGATGAGGGACACTGAGCCGGAACCACCTTAGCTAAGCCACTTTCGATTTCCTGACTCTTATCAACTATGTGAGAGAATAAAGGCTGTTAATTCAAGCTGCTATGCGTTAGGGTAACTTTTTTTTTTTAAACATAGTAATAAAGAATACGAACTGCAAACACCTCAGCCTCAACCCTCATTCTTTTTTGAAATTTATTATTTTTAAAGTTTTATTTATTTATTTATTTGTGATGGAGTTTCACTTTTATTGCCCAGGCTGGAGTGCAGTGGTGCAATCTCGGCTCATGGGAACTTCCGCCTCCTGAGTTCAAAAGATTCTCCTGCCTCAGCCTTTGGAGTAGCTGGGATTACAGGCATGCGCCACCACACCCGGCTAATTTTGTATTTTCAGTAGAGATGGGGTTTCTCCATGTTGGTCAGGCTGGTCTCGAACTCCCGACCTCAGGTGATCCGCTAACCCTCATTGCTTCTGAGTCAAACATAATAATAATACCAACCTAACAACAAAATCATGACTCTAACCCTCTAATCATGACTCTCAGCCTCCCAAAGTGCTGGGATTATAGGTGTGAGCCACCGTGCCCAGCCATTTATTTTTGTTTTTAACTTTTATTAATTTTTATTTTTTATTTTTTGAGACAGGGTCTCCCTATGTTGCCCATGCTGGTGCGGAACTCCTGGAGTCAAGGGATCCTCTCACCGTGGCCTCCCAAAGTGCTGGGGTTACAGGCATGAGCCACTGTGCCTGGACAACGCAATTCTTACATTGGATTACATCCAAATCCATCCCTGTGGTGCACAGGCCCCGAGTTGACCCTCAGTGATCTACAGCTTGGCATCCACACCTCTGTGTGATCTTCTGGTGCGTAGTGGGATCTGTGACTTCCTTTCCCACAATGGAATATGGCAAAGGAAACGGGTTATCACTCTGTTAATTAGACTCCATCATCGTGGATTTTTTTTTTGAGAGACAGGGTCCCAGTCTGTGGCTCAGGCTGGAGTGCTGTAGCGCAGCCATAGCTCACTGCAGCCCCAGCCTCCGAGCTCAAGTGCTTCTCCTGTCTCAGCCTCATAAGTAGCTTGGGGCCACAGGTGCGTGCCACCACATCCAGCTAATTAAATTTTTTCTTTTTTTTGGAGAGACAGGGTTTTGCCATATTGCCCAGGCTGGTCTTGGACTCCTGGGCTCAAGCAATTCTCCTGCCTCAGCCTCCCCAGTAGCTGGGATCACAGGTGCCCACCACCATGCCCAGCTAATTTCAAAGCGTCTTTCTGGGGAGCTGCACATCATCACAGAGCCAGGGGGCTTTGTGCAGTCATGTTGGCAAACAGAGATGAGCAAACACGGCTTCTGTGTCTCCCAACCCCAGTTTCTGCTTCCCTTTTCCAGGATGGTCTCCTCTGTCTCAGATCCCTCTCCACCTTTGTCTTCCAAAGTCGCTTGTCGCTGGATTGATGGCCCACACAGGTGAGGCGAGAGGCTCTCGTTTCAAGGTCTTTATCTGCATCTACAGTGATTCTGCGATGGTTAATACTGAGTGTCAGTCAACTTGATTGAAGGATGGAGAGTATTGTTTCTGGGTGTGTCTGTGAGGGTGTCGCCAAAGGAGATGAACATTTGAGTCAGTGGGCTGGGAAAGGCTGGTCCACCCTTAATCTGGGTAGGCACCATTTAGTCAGCTGCCAGCCTGGCTAGAATAGAAAGCAGGCAGAAAAATGTGAACGGACTAGATGGGCCTAGCCTCCCAGCCTACATCTTCCTCCCGTGCTGGATGCATCCTGCCCTCGAACATGGACTCCAGGTTCTTCGGTTTTGGGACGTGGGCTGACTCTCCTTGCTTCTCGGCTTGCAGATGTCCTATTGTGGGACCTTGTCATCGTGTGAGTTAATAGTTAATAAACTCCCCTTTATAGCTGTATCTATGCTATTAGTTCTGTCCCTCTAGATAACCCTAATACAGACTCTTTCCAAATAAAGTAATACTCACCGGTTCCAGTTATTTGGATGTGGCCCTATCTTTTGGGGTCCTAGGTCTGAGGGAGGAGGGGCTGGGGCCTGGATTCTTGAATTCCCATTCAACCCCCACTGTATTTGATGCCTGGTTAAAGTGGTGTCTGCTGGGCTTTTTCATTGTAAATTTAACGTTTTTCCCTTTGTAATTTTATGTATCTTGGAGGGAATACCTTGAGGTACTGCCCCATGCCTCTGAGGTGAGTGAGCCAACAGGTATGTGACAATGTGTGACCATACATTTGAGCTGCCTGCCTGGTTCCTGCCTCCAACCTTCCCACGGTGAAAACAACGTGGGCTGGGCGTGGTGGCTCACACCTGTGATCCCATCACTTTGGGAGGCTGCTGTGGGAGGATCACTTGAGGCCAGGAGTTTGAGACCAGCCTGGGCAACATAGTGGCTCCACACTTGGCTAATTTCTTTTCTTTTTTTAGAGACAAGGTCTTGCTATGTTGCCCAGGCTGGTCTTGATCTCCTGAACTCAAGCCATCCACCTGCCTTGGCCTCTCAAAGTACAGGGATTACAGGTGTGAACCACCACACCTGGCCTTGTGTTAGTGAAGTGGCTACATTATGTGGAGTATATACCCTGGGGTTTGTCGTCTTGCGCCAGGAAAATGTAGGACACAGACACACATGAGGAGTTTAGGAGCAGAGGTTTAATAGGCAGAAGAGAAAGAGAAACATCTTTCTCTATATAGAAACAAGGGTCTCTGAGAGGAAAAGACCTGCCAGATTTTATAGTCAGGTTTGAGGGGGCGGTGCCTGATTTACATATGGCTCATGGATTGGTTCAATCAGGTGTAACATTTACATATCACACAGGGAAGGCTTGGAGCACCACCTTAATCTTATTACCAAATAAACGCTCCGAGTGACCAGCGCTATCTTGTGTGCTTCTGATTATGCACGTGGCTGATAAAGTGAAGAAGGGGCCGCCATTTTGAACATGATTGGCACAACTGCTGGCATCTGTGTCTGCAGCGCCATTTTTACAGGCTGCTCTTTGATGGAAAGGAAAAGAATTTGGGGCTGTTTTTCATTAAAAGGAAAACCTTACCGAGGACTCCTGTACCCTCACTATCTGCGTAAGTAATTTCTTCTTAACTCCTGTATCATTGGTTTTTTATTGCTGCTGTGACAAATTGCCCCCAACTTAGAGGCTTAAATACATATTTATTATCTCACAATTGCTGGCCAGGATCAGTGGCTTATGCCTGTAATTCCAGCACTTTGAGAGGCTGAGGTGGGTGAATGGCTTGACCCCAAGAGTTTGAGACTAACCTAGGCAACCTAGTGAGACCCTGTCTTTACAAAAAATGTTTAAAACTTAGCCACGTGTGGTGGTGCCTGTCTGAAGTCGCAGCTACTTGGGAGGCTGAGGTGGAAGGACACTTGAGCCTTGGGAGATTGAGGCTGCAGCGAACCAAAATGATACTCCAGAGCAAGCCTCAGTCTCTAGAATTAAAATAACAACAACAGGGCCGGGCGCGGTGGCTCACGCCTGTAATTCCACCAACACTTTGGGAGACCAAGGCAGGCAGATTTAAGGTCAAGAGATCGAGACCATCCTGGCCAACATGGTGAAACCCCATCTCTACTAAAAATAAAAAAATTAGCCAGGTGTGGTGGTGGGCACTTGTAGTCTCAGTTCCTCAGGAGGCTGAGGCAGGAGAATCGCTTGAACCCGGAAGGCAGAGGTTACAGTGAGATGAGATCACACCATTGCACTCCAGCCTGGTGACAGAGCAAGACTCCGTCTGAGAAAACAAACAGAAAACCGACAACAACACTGAAGGCTGAAAAGACATGATGACTAAATGCAAGACGGGATCCTAGACCGGGTCCTGAAACAGCAAAAAGACATTATTTAAGCGACGGCGAAATGTAACTCGAGGTCACAATGTAGCTCATGGCATCATACCAATGCTAATTTCTTTCTTTTTTTTTTTTTTGAGATGGAGTTAAAAGAACTGGTTGCCCAGGCTAGAGTGCACTGGTGTGATCTTGGCTCTCTGTAACCTCCGCCTCCTGGGTTCAAGCAATTCTCCTCTCTCAGCCTCCTGAGTAGCTGGGATTACAAGTGCATGCCACCATGCCTGGCTAATTTTTGTATTTTTAGTAGAGACAGGGTTTCATCATACTGGTCAGGCTGGTCTTGAACTCCTGACCTCAGGTGATCCGCCTGCCTCAGCCTCCCAAAGTGCTGGGATTATAGGCATGAGCCACCGCGCCTGGCCAAATTTTTCATCTCTAAGTTCTGTAGGTCAGAAAGTCACGTAAACTGGGGCTAACCTGGCTCCTTTGCTTAGCGCCTCAGGGTGACATTGTTTCCAGTGGAGGGTGTCCAAGTTCTTGGCATTTTTAAACAAAGACTTGGACGAAATGCACAAGAATTAAGCAACAAAACAGATTTTTTTTTTTTTTTTTTTGAGATGGAGTCTTGCTCTGTTGCCCAGGCTGGAGTGCAGTGGCGCAGTCTCGGCTCACTGCAACCTCCACCTCCTGGGTTCAAGCGATTCTTCTGCCTCAGCCTCCCGAGTAGCTGGGACCACAGGCGTGTGCCACCACGCCCGGCTAATTTTTGTATTTTTAGTAGAGACGGGGTTTCACCATGGCCAGGATGGTCTCGATCTCTTGACCTCGTGATCCGCCCACCTCGGCCTCCCAAAGTGCTGGGATTACAGGCGTGAGGCACCGCGCCCGGCCCCCCAAAACAGAAATTTATTGAGAACGAAGGCTCACGCTACAGAGTGGGAGTGGGCCGAGCAGAGGGGCTCAAGAGCCCAGACACAGAATTTTCTGGGCTTTGACCATCTTCTAGAGGTTTCCCCTGGTTACTTGGTGTGTGCCCTGTGTAAAAAAACAGGCTACAGTGAAGTTATAAAGTTATTTACTTGGTGTGGAGCCTGTGTAGATAAAGAGGATGGAGTAAAGTTACAAAGTCAATGAAAAGGCTGTTTCCTGTCACGGCTGAAGCGTTTCCATTTCATTTAGTTCTAGGAGGTTCTTAGGTTTTCTGCCTTGAGGCCCTGTTCTCCTGCCTCAACTTCAAGGTGTGGGCAGGGCTCCCTCTGGATGCTCTGCAGATGCATCTGCTTCCACGAGTGTTCAGACTGTGAGCAGAATTCGGTTCTGCTGGCCGTCCTCTGCGAGACGTTCTCAGCCTCAGGGGCTGCTGGCATTCCTAGGCTTGTGGCAACCTTTGTCTTCAAAGTCAGCAATAGTAGGTTGTGTCCTTGCCTTACCCCACATCTCCTGCCTTCTCTCGGCTCTTTCTCTCCATTCCCCAATTCTTTCTCGTTTTTTTTTTTAGACGAAGTTTCGCTCTTGTTGCCCAGGTTGGAGTGCAGTGGCGTGATTTCAGCTCGCTGCAGCTCCACCTCCTGGGTTTACGTGATTCTCCTTTCTCGGCTTCCTGAGTAGCTGGGACTACACGCCCTCACCACCATGCCCAGCTAATTATTTTTAGTAGAGATGGGGTTTCACCATGTTGGTCAGGCTGGTCTCAAATTTCTGACCTCAGGTGATCCACCTACCTCGGGCTCCCAAAGTGCTGGGATTACAAGCGTAAGCCACCATGCCCAGCATTTTTTTTTTTTTTTTTTTTTTTTTTTTTTTTTGAGACAGAGTCTCGCTCTTTCACCAGGCTGGATTGCAGTGGCCCAATCATGGCTTGAACTCCCAGGCTCAAGTGATTACTCTGGCCTCAGTACCCCACGAGTAGCTGAGACTACAGGCATGCACCACCACAGCCGGCTGATTTTTTTTTTTTTTTTTTTTTTTTGTGATGGAGTTTCACTCTGTTGCTCAGGTTGGAACGCAATGGCGCGATCTCGGCTCACTGCAACCTCCACCTTCCAGATTCAAGTTATTCCCCTGCCTCAGCCTCCTGAGTAGCTGGGACTACAGGCATGCTCCACCACGCCCTGATAATTTTTTGTATTTTAGCGGAGACGGGGTTTCACCATGTTGGCCAGGAGGGTCTCCATCTCCTGACCTCATGACCACCTGCCTCGGTCTTCCAAAGTGCTAAGATTATAGGTGTGAGCCACCGCACTTGGCCGACTTTTAACTCTTTGACTTTATATTTACATTTTTTGTTTTTTTCGAGATGGAATTTCACTCTTATTGCCCAGGCTGGAGTGCAATGGCACAATTTTGGCTCACCACATCCTCTGCCTCCTGGGTTCACGAGAGTCTCCTGCCTGAGCCTCCCAAGTAGCTGGGATTACAGGCATGCACCACCACACCCGGCTAGTTTTGTATTTTTAGTAGAGTTGGGGTTTCACCATGTTGGTCAGGCTGGTCTTGAACTCCTGATCTCAAGTGATCCACCTGCCCTGGCCTCCTAAAGTGCTGGGATTATAGGTCTGAGCCACTGTGCCTGGCCTGCATTCCCCAGTTCTAAGGATTCAGGGAATTGGACTGGGCACACTTGGCTAATCCAGGATAATCGCCTCATCGCAAGGCCTGCACCTTCAAACGCATCAGCAAAGTCCTTCTGCCAGGTAGCCTAAGACAGACAGAGGTTCCAGGGATTAGGGTGCCGACATCTTTGGGGGCCGTTATAGGCTGAATTGTGTTCGCAAAGAAATATGTTGACGTCCTAACCCCACAGTACCTCTCAATGTGACCTTATTTGGAAATAGGGTAATTGCCAGTGTGATTACAGTAGTTAGAATGTGGTCAAACAGGCCGGGCATGGTGGCTCACGCCTGTAATCCCAGCACTTTGGGAGGCTGAGGAGGGCGGATCACCTGAGGTCGGGAGTTCAAGACTACCCTGACCAACATGGAGAAACCCTGTCTTTACTAAAAATACAAAATGAGCCGGTGTGGTCGCCCATGCTGTGATCGTACCTACTCGGGAGGCTGAGACAGGAGAATTGCTTGAACCCGGGAGGGGGAGGTTATGGTGAGCTTAGATTGTGCCATTGCACTCTTTTTTTTTTTGAGACGGAGTTTCGCTCTTGTTACCCAGGCTGGAGTGCAATGGCACAATCTTGGCTCACCGCAACCTCCGCCTCCTGGGTTCAGGCAATTCTCCTGCCTCAGCCTCCTGAGTAGCTGGGACTACAGGCACGCGCCACCATGCCCAGCTAATTTTTCGTATTTTTAGTAGAGACCGGGTTTCACCATGTTGACCAGGATGGTCTCGATCTCTTGACCTCGTGATCTACCCGCCTTGGCCTCCCAAAGTGCTAGGATTACAGGCGTGCTGTGATCAGACTGGGGCCCTTAATCCAAGATGACTGATGTTTTTACAAGAAAAGGAGAGGACTGGGCATGGTGGCTTATGCCAGTAGTCCCAGGACTTTGGGAGGCCAAGGCGAAAGGATCCCTTGAGCTCAGGAGTTTGACATCATCCTGGACAACATAGTGAGACCCTGATTCTACTAAAATGAAAAAGCAATGAGGCCAGGTGTGGTGGCTCACGCCTGTAATCTCATCACTTTGAGAAGCCGAGGAGGGCGGATCACCTGAGGTCATGAGTTCTAGACCAACCTGGCCAAAATGGTGAAACCTCGTCTCTACTAAAAATACAAAAATTTGCCAGATATGGTGGCGCATGCCTGTAATCCCAGCTACTCGGGAGGCAGAGGCAGAAGAATCGCTTGAACTGGGAGGCGGAGGTTGCAGTGAGCCAAGATCGTGCCATTGCGTTCCAACCTGAGCAACAAAGTGAAACTCCATCTCAAAAAAAAAAAAAAAAAAAAAAATCAGCCGGCTGTGGTGGTGCATGCCTGTAGTCTCAGCTACTCGTGGGGTACTGAGGCCAGAGTAATCACTTGAGCCTGGGAGTTCAAGCCATGATTGGGCCACTGCAATCCAGCCTGGGAAACAGAGCGAGACCCTGTTCTAAAACCAAACCAAGACAAAAAGGAACAGGAGAGACACACAGGGAGGATGCCCCGTGACTACCCAGACAGAGATGAGAGTGGTGCATCTGCCAGCCCGAGAATGCCAGGGGTTGCCAGCAACACCAGACTGGAAGAGGCCAGGAAGGATCCTTCCCGTCCCGAGAGCCTACAGAGAGCATGGCTCAGTGGACACCTTGATTTCAGACTTCCGGCCTTTAGAACTGTGAGATAACAACATTCCGCCCTGTTGTGATACTTTGTTTCAGGCATCCTTAGAAACAAATACACGGGGAGTTGCTTACCTTAGTGTATTGAGGTTTTTGTGGTTGTCATTTTTTAAAAAAATAATATTTTTTTTACGTATTTATTTATTTTTGAGGCATTCTTGCTCTGTCACCCAGGCTGGAGTGCTGTCGTGTGATCTTGGCTCACTGCCACCTCTGCCTCCATAGTTCAAGTGATCCTTGTGCCTTAGCCTTCTAAGCAGCTGGGATTACAGGCACCTGCTGTCACACCTGGCTCATTTTTGTATTTTTAGTAGAGATGGGGTTTTGCCATGTTGGCCAGGCTGGTCTCAAACTCCTGGCCTCAAGTAATCCACCTGCCTTGGCCTCCCGAAGTGCTGGGATGACAGGCATGAGCCAGCCACCTTGCCTGGGGTTTTTTGTTTTTTTTTTTTAGACAAGGCCTTGTTCTGTCACCCAGGCTGGAGTGCTGTGGTGTGATCATAGCTCACTGCAGTCTCAAACTCTGGGATTCAAGGGATTCTCTCACCTTAGCCTCCTGAGTAGCTGGGACTACAGATATTCACCGCTGTGCCAGTTAATTTTTTGTAGAGGCAAGGCTAGACATGATGGCTCACAGCTGGAATCCCAGCACTTTGGAAGTCCAAAACAGGAGGCTTGCTTGGGCCCAGGAGTTCGAGATGCGCCTGGGCAACATGGTGCAACCCTGTCTCTACAACTGAAAAGTTAGCCAGGCATGGTGCCTGTGGTCCCAGCTACTCAGGAGGTTGAGGTGGGAAGACTGCTTGAGTCATGCTCACACCACTGCATGCCGAGCTGGGCAACAGAGGGAGACACTGTCTCAGAAAAAAGCTACAGTAATCAAAACAGTGTGGTGTGCTATGTGGAGAGACATATATGAACCGATGAAATTGAATAGAAAGCCCAGAAATACACCCTCACGTATATAGTCAAGTGATTATTATTATTGTTGTTTTTTAAGAGCTGGGGTTTCACCATGTTGGCCAGGCTGGTCTCAAACTCCTGACCTCGTGATCCACCCGCCTCAGCCTCCCAAAGTGCTGGGATTACAGGTGTGAGCCACCACACCTGGCCGAAATGATTATCAAAAAGTGTGCTACTGTCTGTGGCACAATCGGTTAGTGCGTTCAGCTGTTAACTGAAAGGTTGGTGGTTTGAGCCCACCCAGGGATACCTCGAGTTGTTTTAACCCGTTTCAATCAACCAGCTTAACCCCTTTCTGTTAATATACAATCAACCAGGTTAATCATGGGACATTAATCCTGAGACACACATGTCCTCTTCCCCACCTTCTTGTAGGCCGGGCGCGGTGGCTCACGCCTATAATCCCGGCACTTTGGGATGCCGAGGTGGGTGGATCACGAGGTCAGGAGTTCGAGACCAGCCTCACCAACATGGTGAAACTCCATCTCTACTAAAAATACAAAAATTAGCTGGGCGTGGTTGTATGAGCCTGTAATCCCAGCCACTTAGGAGGCCGAGGCAGGAGAATTGCTTGAACCCAGGAGTCGGAGGTTGTGGTGAGCCGAGATGGCGCCATTGCACTCCAGCCTGGGTAACAAGAGCAAAACTCTGTCTCAAAAGAAAAAAAAAAGAATTCAATATGGTCTTGAGACAGGATAGCAGCTGCTTTGAAGCAGCTATGTTGTCTGGGGTATATACCAGAGGTTAATTGTCTCACACCAGGGAAATTTAGGATGTAGACACACAGGAGTTTAGGAGCGGAGGTTTAATAGGCAGAAGAAAGAAAAGGAAAACAGCTCCCTCTAGTGAGACAGAGAGGACTTCCAACAGGAAGGGACCAGCTGGTGGTGGAGACGCCGGATTTTACAGTCTGGCGTGAGGAGGCAGTGTCTGATTTAGGTAGGGCTACAGATTGGTTCGATCAGGTGCGATGTTTACATAGTGCAGGGGGAAGACCGGTCATCCCACCCTAATCTTTATTATTATTATTATTATTTCTGAGATGGAGTCTCGCTCTGTTGCCCAGGCTGGAGTGCAGTGGCGTGATCTCAGCTCACTGCAACCTCCACCTCCTGGGTTCAAGCAGTTCCCTGTCTCAGCCTCCCGAGTAGCTGGGATTACAGGTGCGTGCGACCATGCCTGGCTAATTTTTTTGTTTTAGTAGAGACAGGGTTTCACTGTGTTGGCCAGGATGGTCTCGATCCCTTGATCTTGTGATCCACCTGCCTCAGCCTCCCAAAGTGCTGGGATTACAGGCGTGAGCCACCGCACCTGGCCAATTTTTGTATTTTTAGTATTGACGAACTTTCACTATCTTGGCCAGGCTGGTCTTGAACTCCTAACCTCGTAATCTACCCACCTCGGCCTCCCAAAGTGCTAGGATTCCAGGCGTGAACCACCGCGCTAGGCCGACCATACTAATTACTAATGTGTCATGAGACCATGGATAGACTAATGCTAATCTGTTATCCATTACTACATCTGTTATGGAATCAAGGGACAGTCTCAATTTATCTAAACTGTCCCCCATTCTATGAGACAGCAGTGTATAAAGAAGTAAAGTGGATATTGTGGAAGAGGAATAAAAAAAAAAAAGAAGAAGTAAAGAGTTGCCTCGGGCCGGGCGCGGTGGCTCACGGCTGTAATCCCAGCACTTTGGGAGGCTGAGGCGGGTGGATCACGAGGTCAAGAGATCGAGACCATCCCGGTCAACATGGTGAAACTCCGTCTCTACTAAAAATACAAAAAATTAGCTGGGCACGTGGTGTGCGCTGGTAATCCCAGCTACTCAGGAGGCTGAGGCAGGAGAATTGCCTGAACCCAGGAGGCAGAGGTTGCGGTGAGCTGAGATTGCACCATTGCACTCCAGCCTGGGTAACAAGAGCGAAACTCTGTCTCAAAAAAAAAAAAAAAAAAAGAAGAGTTGCCTCATGATAAGCAAATCCTCCCCATGGGGCCACGAAGTTGATGGCAGCCCCAACTCCAGCCAGTGTGAGGCCAATTGCCTACTTAGCTTTTGGGTAATGCCATATAACTGTACAGTAGAGGGCTTTGCCTGTCCTCTTATACATTGACTTCGAAACCAGATGTCGTCGATACACTGGTAACCGTGGGGTTTTATGATTTCAAATGAGAGAAGAGTCATTTGGAGGCTGAGTGAACGGGTATCGGATGCGTTTGCTTTTGTGTCCTCATCGAAATCTCATCTCCAATTGTATTGCCCATAATCCCCACATGTCGAGGGAGGATCCGGTTGGGAGGTGATTGGATCGTGGTGGCGCTTTCCTCCATGCTGTGCTCGTGATAGTGAGTTCTCATGAGAGCTGACGGTTTTATAAAGCAGTTTTCCCTGCGCTTGCTCCCTCTGTCTTGCTAGCCACCATGTAAGATGTGCCTGCTCTTCTGTCCTCCGTGATTGTAAGTTTCCTGAGGCCTTCCCAGCCATGCAGAACTGTGAGTCAATTAAAACTCTTTTCTTTATGAATTACCCAGTTTTGGCAAAGTCTTTATAGCAGTGTGACAATGAACTATTACAGTGCCCAAATAGCCAAAGGTATCCATTGAGGGTACAGACCTATATGGGATGGGAGATAAGAAGGTTGTATAGCCATGTTATCTGAGGGGCGCATTGGTTTAAGCATGAATGGGATGAGAATTTTAGGGGAGGCTGGGTACGGTGGCTCACCCCTGTAATCCCAGCACTTTGGGAGGCTGAGGTTGGCGGATCACTAGAGGTCTGGAGTTTGAGAGCAGCCTGGCCAACATGGTGAAACCTCATCTCTACTAAAAATAGAAAAGTTAGCCAGCATGGTGGTGGGTGCTTATAATCCCAGCTACTCGGGAGGCTGAGGCAGGAGAATTGTTTAAACCCAGGAGGTGGAGGTTGTAGTGAGCCAAGATCATGCCATTGCACTCCAGCCTGGGTGGCAGAGCGAGACTCCATCTTAAAAAAAAAAAAAATAGGCCTGGAGTGGTGGCTCACGCCTGTAATCCCAGCACTTTGGGAGGCTGAAGCAGGCAGATCACAAGTTTAGGAGTTTGAAACCAGCCTGATCAACATGGTGAAACCCCATCTCTACTAAAAGAAAAAAATACAAAAAATTAGCCGGGTGTGGTGACGCATGCCTGTAATCCCAGCTACTCGGGAGGCTGAGGCAGGGGAATTGCTTGAACTTGGGAGGTGGAGGTTGCAGTGAGCTGAAAGTTGTGGTGAGCCAAGATCGTGCCATTGCACTCCAGCCTGGGCAACAAGAGGGCATCTCCATCTCAGGAGAAAAAAAAGGATTTGGGGGAAAAGTGGTAATTTAAAGTAATGCCATTATTATGAGAGGCAGCGAAGGGAGTAGAGAAGGTCACAGTTGCCTATAAAGGGAACAAGACCCTCCCTGAGCCCCTCCAAGGGAGACAGGAAAAAGTGTATTTGGTGGTAGCATCAGGACAAACGTGTGGCATTTGCTTGACAGGTAGTGCTGAAAGATCCTGCCCTATAAATGGCGTTGAGCTGAATACGGGGTACAAAGTGGGTACCATTGCCTGTAGGAGAGATGGCATGGGTATTATGATAGCACTGAGGACGGGCCAGGCGGGTGACATTACAGGAAAACAGTTGACCACCATGTTGGTCAGGCTGGTCTCGAACTCCTGACCTCAAGTGATCTGCTCGTCTCAGCTTCCCAAAGTGCTGACATTACAGGGGTGAGCTACTGGGCCCGGCTTAAAATTATTTTTAGTGCAGACTGGGCCTGACTGTGTTGCGCAGACTGGTCTTAAACTCCTGTTGCTCTTGAATTCTTTCCTGTGCAGAGCTGAGGACCCACTTGGCCTCCCAGGCTGCACCCCAGTTTTGGGGTGTGCCCTGTGACAGCAGGACCCCTGTAATGCTGTTTCTTGTAGTTACTGCCACCACAAAACCACAGAGTCCTCTTTTTGCCTTTTCAATTTCCTAGTTAGCAATCCTTTAATACCTAAATTTATTTATATCCAGTCATCAGCCTAGCGCAGTGGCTCACGCCTGTAATCCCAGCACTTTGGGAGGCCGATGCGGGCGGGATCATGAGGTCGGGAGATTGAGAGCATCCTGGTTAACATGGTGAAACCCTGTCTCTGCTAAATACAAAAATTAGCCAGGTGTGGTGGTACGCACCTGTTGTCTCAGCTACTTGGGAGGCTGAGGCAGGAGAATCCCCTGAACCCCGGGCGGTGGAGGTTGCAGTGAGCCAAGATCGTACCACTGCACTCCAGCCTGGGCGACAGAGCGAGACTCTGTCTCAAAAAGATAAACAAATAAAATAATAATAATAAATATGTGTGTGTATGTGTGTGTGTGTGTGTGTGTGTGTGTATATATATATATCTCCAGTCATCTCTGTTAAAAATAACCAGTGTGATTTCTTTTTTTTTTTTTTTTCTTTTTGAGACGGAGTCTTGCTCTGTTGCCAGTCTGGAGTGCAGTGGCACGATCTCGGCTCACTGCAACCTCCACCTCCTGGGTTCAAGCGATTCTTCTGCCTCAGCCTCCCAAGTAGCTGGGACCACAGGCATGTGCCATCATACCCGGCTAATTTTTGTATTTTTAGTAGAGACGGGGTTTCACCATGGCCAGGATGGTCTCGATCTCGACCTCGTGATCCACCCGCCTCGGCCTCCCAAAGTGCTGGGATTACAGGCGTGAGCCACCGCGCCCAGCCCCACCAGTGTGATTTCTGTCTCCTGAATGTACCCTGACTGACACAGATATTTGTAATAGGAAGGAGCTCTTCAAAGGTGGGCGTTGGGGAATTGTTTATTCACTTATTTGTCTATATTTATATTTATTTTTATTTTTATTTTTGGAGACGGAGTTTCGCTCTTATTGCCCAGGCTGGAGTGCAATGGCACGATCTCAGCTCACCGCAACCTCTGCCTCTCGGGTTCAAGCGATTCTCCTGCCTCAGCCTCCCGAGTAGCTGGGATTACAGGCATGCACCACCACGGCCGACTAATTTTGTAGTTTTAATAGAGAGGGGGTTTCTCCACGTTGGTCAGTCTGGTTTCGAACTCCGGACCTCAGGTGATCCACCCACCTCAGCCTCCCAAATTGCTGGGATTACAGGCATGAGCCACCATGCCTGGCTGTATTTTTTTTTTTTAAACCAGAACATTTATTGCATGGCTAATCATTGAAACTCTAAAGATGAACTGGATGCCCTCTTGGGTGGAGGTGTTGTTCCTTCACGGAATCCATGCCTGCATCTGTGGTGTACAGTTTTTGTGCTTCATGCGACCAGTCCCGGTGGTATTTCATCTTTTAGCCTCTGCACTCCTGTTATGCTTTCTCTTGCGCGTGGTGGGGCAGCCACATTTGCCACGGGTCCACGTCTTATGGTGGCAGGCCTTAGAGCCACAGCAGCGGCGCAACGTGTGCGTCTTATTGCGACGCTTCCCAAACGACGATGTTCCCTTCATCATCTTGCTTCTGTGGCCGAGACCCTATTATTATTATTATTATTATTATTATTATTATTATTATTATTATTTTAGGTGGAGTTTCGTTCTTGTCGCCTAGGCTGGAGTGCAATAATGGTGAGATCTTGGCTCACTACAACCTCCGCCTCCTGAGTTCAAGCGATTCTCCTGCCTCGGCCTCCCTAGTAGCTGGGATTACAGGCATGTGCCACCATGCCCAGCTAATTTTGTATTTTTAGTAGAGACGGTGTTTCTCCATGTTGGTCTGGCTGGTTTTGAACTCTCGACCTCAGGTGATCTGCCCACCTCAGCCTCTCAAAGTGTTGGGATTGCAGGCGTTAGCCACTGCGCCCGGCCCCTATCACTATTATTATTTTTTGAGACCAGAGTCTTGCTCTGACATCCAGGCTGAAATGTCAGTGGTGGGATTATAGCTCACTGCAGCCTTGATCTCCTGGGCTCAAGCAATCCTCTCACCTCAGCCTCCCAAGTAGTTGGGACCACAGGCATGCACCACCATGCCCATCTAATTTTTATTTTATTTGAGACAGAGTCTTACTCTGTTGCCCCGGCTGGAGTGCAGTGGTGCTATCTCAGCTCACTGCAACCTCCACCGCCTGGGTTCAAGCCATTCTTCCACCTCAGCCTCCCGAGTAGAATTACAGCTGCATGCCAGCACGCTCGGCTAACTTTTGTATTTTTAGTAGAGATGAAGTTTCACCATATTGGCCAGGCTGGTCTAACTCCTGACCTCAAGTGATCCACCTGCCTCAGCCTCCCAAAGTGTTGGGATTACAAGCATGCGCCACCGCACCCTGACCTAATTTTAATTTTTCATAGAGATAGGACCTCACACTGTGTTTCCCAGGCTGGTCTCAAATTCCTGGACTCAAGCGATCCTCCTGCCTTGGCCTCCCAAAGCACTGGGATTACGGGGGTAAGTCACCATGCCTCGCTGAGTATGCTTTAGTTGCATTTTGGGGTTTGAACACAATGGTAAGTTCCTTGTAGGTCTGGCGCGGTGGCTCACGCCTGTAACCCCAGCACTTTGGGAGGCCGAGGTAGGCAGATCACGAGGTCAGGAGTTCGAGACCAGCCTGGCCAACGTGGTGAAACCCCATCTCTACTAAAAATGCAAAAAATTAGCCGGGCAGGGTGGTGCGTGCCTGTAATCCCAGCTACTCGGGAGGCTGAGCCAAGATCATGCCACTGCACTCCAACCTGGGTGACAGATAGAAAATCTGTCTCAGAAAAAATCCTTGTAAATGAGAATGGGGAGGTTTGTACGGCCGGCATCATGGTTACTCATATATGATCATCAATGTTGACTGTGGTGGGATCCAGCTGAAGCGACTGCCTTCAGGGAATTCTGTGGCTGCCTCACTGGACCACTGCCGCGCTTCGGATGTGTTCTGTTTGTCCCCACCCTTGTACACGTCGAAGTTGATCTACGGTGTGCTGGCACTGGGAGGTGGGACCCAGCGGGAGGTGTTTAGGCTGTAAGGGTGGATCACTCATGCTATTCTGGTCGTGGTGAGTGAGTTCTTGCTCTGGAGAGACTGGATTCATTTTCATGGGAATGGAGTAGTTCCCGTGAGAGTAGGTTGTTCTAAAGCGAGGAAGCCTCTCGGGTTCCCACTCTTCACACGTGACTGCTTCCCCTTTGACCTTCTCCACCACATGTGATGCAGCATGAAAGCCCTAGCCAGGGCCAGCCGCGGTGGCTCACACCTGTAATCCCGGCACTTTGGGAGACCCAGGCGGGTGGATCACCTGAGGTCAGGAGTTCAAGACCAGCCTAGCCAACATAGTGAACCCCATCTCTCTCTCTTTTTTTTTTTTGGTTTTTTGAACCCCATCTCTACAAAAATACAAAAATTAGCCAGACATGATGGCAGGTGCTTGTAATCCCAGCTACTCAGGAGGCAGAGGTAGGGAGGTTGCAGTGAACTGAGACTGCACCATTGCATTCCAGCCTGGGGGACAGAGGGAGATTCCGTCTCTAAAAACAAAAACAAAAAACAAACAAAAAAGAAAGTCCTAGCCAGAAACCAGGGCCATGCCCTTACACTTCTTAGTCTGCAGAAGCCTGAATGAAATTTGTTAAAAATGTCATTTCTTTATCAATTACCCAGTCCCAGATATTCTTCCATTGCAACGCATAATGGACTAGGGCATCCACTATGGTACTAATGATGGCCACAGGACGATGGTATGTAGCAGTGTCTTCTGAGTACCCTGAGATGCCTACTGAAAGGACATTACAAGCTCAAGTTTTTTTTTTTTTTTTGAGACGGAGTTTTGCTCTGTCACCCAGGCTGGAGTGCAGTGGCACGATCTTGGCTCACTAAAAACTCTGCCTCCTGGGTTCAGGTGATTCTCCTGCCTCAGCCTCCCAAGTAGCTGGGATTACAGGCATGCGCCACCACACCCAGCTAATTTTTGTATTTTTAGTAGAGACGGGGTTTCACCACGTTGGTCAGGGTGGTCTTGAACTCCTGACCTCAAGTGATCCGCCCACCTCTGCCTCCCAAAGTGCTGGGATTAGAGGCGTGAGCCACCGTGCCCAGCACAAGTTTCTAATATGAAGCTCTGGGCATCAGTTGAAAAGGAGTAGGTCTTTGACACTTGAAACGTGGACATCTGGTTGAACACAGATAAATCTGTGAATTTTGAACTTTCTCTCCTTCCCACTTTTCCCTCTGGCTGCCAGCTCATTTCTGCAGTCCACTTTGCAGCAAATCTTATCAAAACAGTGATCTACACCCACCATCTTGAAATCTTGGCAGCCGGGTGCAGTGGCTCACGCCAGTGATCCCAGCACTTTCTGAGGCTGAGTCAGGAGGATCACTTAGGTCCAAGAGTTGAAGAGCAACCCAAGTAACATAGTGAGACTGCAGCACTCCAAAAAAATAAACAAAATTAGCCAGGTGTGGTGGCGCAAGCCTGTAGTGCCAGCTACTGGAGAGGCTGAGCCCAGGAGATGGAGGCTGCAGTGAGCTGAGATGGCACCACTGCACTCCAGCCTGTGTCAAAATAAATAAATAAGTAGATAAATAAAATTATTTGCCTTCCATTCTATCTTAAATTCATTCCCTGGGCCAGGTGTGATGGCTTACACCTCCCAACACTGCGGGAGGCTAAGGTAGGAGGATCATTTGAGGCCAGCAGTTCAAGACCAGTTTGGGCGATATGGTGACACTCTATTTCTACAAAAAAATTTTAAAAATCTGGCCAGGCACGGTGGCTGAAGCCTTTAATCCCAGCACTTTGGGAGGCCGAGGCAGTTGGATCACCTGAGGTCAGGAGTTAGAGACCAGCCTGGACAACAAGGCAAAACCCCGTTTCTACTAAAAATACAAAACTAGCCTGTCGCCGCAGCTACTCGGAAGGCTGTGGTGGGAGGATTGCTTGAACCCAGGAGGTCGAGACTGTGATGAGCTATGTTCTTGCCACTTCACTCCAGCCTGGTTGACAGAGCAAGACCCCATCTCAAAAAAAAAAAAAAAAAAAAAAAAAGTAAAAAAAGTAATTCCTTGAGTCTCCTTCAACCACCGCTCCGGTGAAAATACTTTCGTTGCTCAGTGCAATGATCAGTTTCCCGGTCCTCATCGTAGCTGACCCACAGAAGCATTTGCGGTTGGTTGTTCCCTCCTCATTGGTACATTTTTTTCACTCCCTTCCAGGACATCCATGAGCTGAGATTGTGCCACTGCACCCCTGCCTGTGCAACAGAGTAAGAACTCTGTCTCTAAATAAATAAATAGAACAGAGGCTGAAGATGGGATTCTGGGATCAGGTCATTCACCTGTTTGATGAGCTGGTTAATGATGAGATGATATCCTGGCAAGTGCAAAACGGGATGACAGTTATGTAGTGGCATCATTTATTATTTATTATCGTTGGTTGTTTTTTTTTAACTTTTTTTTTTCCTTTTAAAATAAAGACGGGGTTTCACCATGTTGGTCAGGCTGGTCTTGAACTCCCGACCTCAGGTGATCCGCCCGCCTTGGCCTCCAAAGTGCTTGGATTACAGGCGTGAGCCACCACGCCCGGCCTGTCATTGGTTGTTTTCAATGAGATTTCAGTAATCAAATCAAAAGGCTTTAGCCAGGTATAGTGGGCACACCTGTAGTCCCAGTCACTTGGGAGGCTAAAGCTAGAGGATCACTTGAGCCCTGGTGTTCAAGGCTGCAGGGAGCTGTGATTGTGCCACTGCACTTCAGCCTGGGTGACAGAATGAAATTCTGTCTCTTAAAAAAAAAAAAAAAAAAAAATCTTTTTTTTTTTTTTTCTTTTGAGAGATGGAGTCTTGCTCTGTTGCCAAGCTGGAGTGCAGTGGCACCATCTTGGCTCACTGCAACCTCCGCCTCCTGGGTTCAAGTGATTTTCCTGTCTCAGCCTCCCGAGTAGCTGGGACTACAGGTGTGCGCCACCAAGCCTGGCTAATTTTTTGTATTTTAGTAGAGATGGGGTTTCACCATGTTGGCCAGGATGGTCTCGATCTCCTGACCCCGTGATCCACCCGCCTCGGCCTCCCAAAGTGATGAGATTACAGGTGTGAACCCTGGCACCTGGCCAAAAAAAAAAAGAGCCCGTTTTAAAAGAATTTAGAAAAGCAACTAACTGCTGCCCTTGACCAATATAGCAGGAACGATGAGGGTTGTGGAACAGAACAGCTATTTCTGTCACGCTGGGAAGACGACATAAAGAAAATGATGAGCTCAGGACTTCAAACTCTCAGCTCCGGAAGGAGATGGAGATGCTGTGTATTTCCAACGACCTCACAAACCTGGGTGTATGTGTAGGAATGGATTCTGAGGGTGTTGCACCAGGGAGAATGGAATGTATTAATGTATTGATTCTGAATTTAATATGCTAGCTTGAGCAGCTGCGAATAGCTCTAGTAATAACTGACCCGAACTTGGGTTCAGCGGTGGTCTACATGCAACTAGGTTAACATCCCAGAACTTCCCAGGCAGAATGTCAAGAAAAGAAGTTAAAGTGGTGGGGCACAGTGGCTCACGCCTGTAATCCCAGCACTTTGGGAGGCCGAGGCGGGTGGATCACCTGAGGTCGGGAGTTCGAGACCAGCCTGACCGACATGGAGAAATCCCATCTCTACTAAAAATATAAAATTAGCCGGGTGTAGTGGCACATGGCTGTAATCCCAGCTCCCCAGGAGGTTGAGGCAGGAGAATCGCTTGAACCCTTGAACCCAGGAGGCAGAGGTTTTGGTGGGCAGAGATCATGTCCCATTGCACTCCAGCCTGAGCTACAAGAGTGAAACTCTGTCAAAAAAAAAAAAAAAGAAGCAGCTAAAGGATTTGGGAGGTAGCAACACTAGAATAGACTTGTTATGTACAATTAGATGTCCCTCCTCACGTATACATCCCTCAGGAGTACACAGGAACATTCTTTTCACTGAGAAATGAACTCAGGAGGAGTATAAATAAGTGAGTGGGTGGGTGGGTGGATGGATGGATGGATGGATGGATGGATGGTTGGATAGATGGATGGATGGATGGGTAGATGGATGGATGGATGGATGGATAGATGGATGGATGGACAGATGGATGGATAGATGGATGGATGGATGGATGGATGGATGGATGGATGGATAGATGGATGGATGGATGGATGGGTGGATGGATGGATGGATGGATGGATGGATGGATGGATAGATGGATGGATGGGTAGATGGATAGATGGATGGATGGATGGGTAGATGGATGGATGGATGGATGGATGGGTAGATGGATGGACGGATGGATGGATGGGTAGATGGATGGATGGATGGATGGATGGGTAGATGGGTGGATGGATGGATAGATGGATGGATGGATGGATGGATGGATAGATGGATGGATGGATGGGTAGATGGATGGATGGATGGATAGATGGATGGATGGATGGATGGATGGGTAGATGGATGGATGGATGGATAGATGGATGGATGGATGGATGGATGGGTAGATGGATGGATGGATGGGTAGATGGATAGATGGATGGATGGATGGGTAGATGGATGGATGGATGGATGGGTCAACCAATCAATAGATAGAGCGCTCTCCATTCAACAATTGAAGCACACACATTTTTTTTTTCTCAAGCACACTTGTAAAAATTGATCTATATTAAGCCAAAAGAAAGCCCCAATAAATTTCGATGAACAGGTATTATACAGATCAACATTTCTGACCACTATGCAATTAAATCTCCAGTTAATGTCAAAAAGAGGAATTTAAAATCCTCATACATCGGCTGGGCGCAGTGGCTCACGCCTGTAATCCCAGTACTTTGGGAGGCCAAGGCAGGCAGATCATGCGGTCAGGAGTTTGAGACCAGCCTGGCCAAGATGCTGAAACCCCATTTTTACTAAGGATACAAAAAATTAGCTGGGCGTGGTGGCAGGTGCCTGTAATCCCAGCTACTCAGGAGACTGAGGCAGGAGAATCATTTGAACCCGGGAGGCGGAGGTTGTAGTGAGCCAAGATTGTGCCACTGCACTTCCAGCCTGGCGACAGGGCAAGAGTCTGTCTCAAAAAAATCAAAATAAAAAAATTAAATCCTCATGTATGTGGAAATTTAAATTGTTTTAATTTTTGCTCTTTAGACAGGGTCTCACTCTGTCACCCCCACTCTATAGAAGACCCTGCCTCTACATAAACTTCAAAAAATCAGCCAGGCACGGTGGCCCGCACCTGTATTCCTACCTGCTTGGCTGAGGCGTAAGGATCACTTGAGCCCAGGAGTTCAAGGCTGCAGTGAGCTATGGTTGCACCATTGCACTCCAGCCTGGGCAACAGACCAAGACTGTCTCTTTAAAAACAACACTGGGTGCGGTGGCACGTGCCTGTAGTCCCAGCTACTCGGGAGGCTGAGGTGGGAAGATTACCTAAGGTCAGGAGCTCGAGACCAGTCTGGCCAACATGGTGAAACCCTGTCTCTAGTAAAAATGCAAAAATTTGTGGGTAACACCCCCCATGGGCACCAAGGAAGGAGAACTGTGCAGACCCCAGGCACAATTAGTGCCTGAAGTATAACTCTCTTTTTCTCTGCTTACTTATATCTAGCTTCTATGTATAATCATACTTAGTCCCATATAATCTTTCTATGTAATCATATAATGGATGTAGTCGGAGCAGTACTTACACATTCAGTGCTGATTTACAGAGTCCTTCCATATAACCATATAGTAGTTTGTAGTAGGAGGAATGCCTAGAGCAGTCACAGAGCAGAAGCAGTACATGGGAAAACAGCCAGACCAGGACAAGAACCAAAGACAAGACCCAGGCGGTGGCGTCCCTGCCTGAAAGGGCACACGCTGTATGGCAGGCTTGGAGCAAGAGCCTCTCCTCCTGATAAAGGAGTTGTAGTACCTCACATCCAGTTCCTGTGGAAAGTAGGCCTCAGGCCTGAGACCCTGGAAGTAACCGAGGGAGAAGAACCCCTCTGGTGTGACCAGTCACGGAGGCTGTACACCCTGTCAGTCTTTTCTCGCTTCTGTGCTAGCTCAAAGAATCCTCCCATAAATATCTTAAGAGCACAAGCCTGTCAGCTCCCACTGCATTGGCTTACCGTATCCTTCTATTAGAAACCCTTTGAAATCTCCAGCCCCCAGATGAGAAGCGTTGTGCATGACACCTGTTGCACACAGCCCACCTCCTTGCCTCGGTGACCTAATGGGGGTGGACCCCTTTTCTGTACACGACCCTCTACTACTGTGCATGGCACGGCCCCCTACTGCCCACAGCCCACCTCTCTGCCCAGGTGACATAATGGGGTGGCCCCCTTGCTTGTGGTTCACGTGATTATGTATGCCCTATCACTAAGCCTATAGATGACCTCACTTATGACCCTTCTCCCTGCTTGTACCTAATAAATACAGACGCTTCTGGGCATTTGGGGCCTCGCCTGTCCCCGCTCATAGGTGGCGTGGCCCCGAGTCCAGATGCTTTTCACCAGTTCTTCAGTGTCCTGTCTCTTTACTTCTCAGATCCTGCACCTCAGCACAGCATAAGGGACACCTCACGACCCTGTGGGGACAACGGCCCTACAAAAATTAGCTGAGCATGGTGGCACGTGCCTGTAATCCCAGCTCCTTGGGAGGCTGAGGCTTGAACCTGGGAGCCGGAGGTTGCAGTGAGCCAAGATGGCACCATTGCCTGGGGAACGAGAGCAAGCCTTCGTCTCAAAAAAATAAAAAATAAAAAGAATACAAATTTATTGGTTTTTTGCTTCTGCTGACCTTCCTTCCTTCCTTCCTTTCTTTCTCTTTCTTTTCTTTTTCTTTCTCTTTCTTTCTTTTCTCTCTCTCTTTCTCCCTTTTTCCCTTTCTGTCTCTTTTTCTTTTTTTGAGGCAGGCTCTTGCCATGTCACCCAGACTGGAGTGCAGTGCTACAATCACAGCTAACTATAGCCCCACCTTCCAGGCTGAAGCAATCCTCCCGCCTCAGCCATCCAAGTAGCTGGGACTACAGGCGTGCGCCACCACACTCAGCTGGATGCTTCTGTGTTTTGTAGACATGAGGTCTTGCTATGTTCCCTAGGCTGGTCGCAAACTCCTGGGCTCAAGTGATCCATCCACCTTGGCCTTCCAATGTGCTGGGATTAACAGGCGTGAGCCACCGCACCTGGCCAGGGCAGGGTTTTTAAGAGACTAATTTTTAGAGCAGTTTTAGGGTTACGGCAATACTGAGTGGAAAGTTCCACGTACTCTCCTTTCTCTGACACATGCAGCTCTTCTCCCACTATCAACGTCCTCCTCCAGAGTGGTACATTTTTGTTTTGAGACATAGTCTGGTTGTCACCCAGGCTGGAGTGCAGTGGTGCCATCTTGGCTCGCTGCCAACCTCCACCTCCCAGGTTCAAGCAATTCTCCTGCCTCAGCCTCCCCAGTAGCTGGAATTACATGCACCTGTCACCACGCGCAGCTAATTTTTTTTTTTTTTTTTTAAATAGAGATGGGGTTTCAGCATGTTGGCCAGGCTGGTCTTGAACTCCTGACCTCAGGTGATCCACCCACCTCGGCCTCCCAAAGTGCTGGGATCACAGGCGTGAGCCACCGAGACTGGCCACATTTTTGTATTTTTTTTTTTTTTAGTAGAGAAACGGTTACACCATGTTGGCCAGGTTGTTCTGAAACTCCTGGTCTCAGGTGATCTATTCGCCTTGGCATCCCAAAATGCTGGGATTACAGGCGTGAGTCACTGTGCCTGGCTCTGGCTGACACCTTGACTCCAACTTCATGGCGGGTCTGCACCAGGACCAATCAGCTGACCACTCCTGATCGGTCAGAAGTATTTTTGACTTTCAGAAGTTGAGATATGTTGTTACCTTAAGCAACTAACTTACGGGGTATTTTTAAACAAAGGGGTATTTCTAAACAACAATAGACAAAATGTTGATTAGACGACCCAAACTACACCACAGAAACTTGTGTTTGCTGAGAATTAAATAAATCACAGTTACCTGGGTGTGGTGGTTCACACCTGTAACCCTAGCACTTTGAGAGGTCAAGGTGGGCAGATTGCCTGCACTCAGGACTTTGAGACCACACTGGGCAACATGGTGAAACACTGTTTCTACTGAAAATACAAAAAATTAGCCAGGCGTTTAAAAATTATGTGTTTGGGCCGGGCGCGGTGGCTCACGCCTGTAATCCCAGCACTTTGGGAGGCCGAGGTGGGTGGATCACGAGGTCAAGAGATCGAGACCACCCTGGCCAACACGGTCAAACCCTGTCTCTACTAAAAATACAAAAAAATTAGCCAGGTGTTGTGGCACGTGCCTCTGGTCCCAGCTACTTAGGCGGCTGAGGTAGAAGAATCGCTTGGCCGGGTGCAGTGGCTCATGCCTGTAATCCCAGCACTTTGGGAGGCCAAGGCGGGTAGATCACGAGGTCGAGATCAAGACCATCCTGGTCAACAAGGTGAAACCCCGTCTCTACTAAAAAATACAAAAATTGGGCCGGGCGCGGTGGCTCACGCCTGTAATCCCAGCACTTTGGGAGGCCGAGGCGGGTGGATCACGAGGTCAAGAGATCGAGACCATCCTGGTCAACATGGTGAAACCCCGTCTCTACTAAAAAATACAAAAATTGGGCCGGGCGCGGTGGCTCACGCCTGTAATCCCAGCACTTTGGGAGGCCAAGGCGGGTAGATCACGAGGTCGAGATCGAGACCATCCTGGTCAACAAGGTGAAACCCCGTCTCTACTAAAAAATACAAAAATTGGGCCGGGCGCGGTGGCTCACGCCTGTAATCCCAGCACTTTGGGAGGCCAAGGCGGGTAGATCACGAGGTCGAGATCGAGACCATCCTGGTCAACATGGTGAAACCCCGTCTCTACTAAAAATACAAAAAATTAGCTGCGCATGGTGGCGCGTGCCTGTAATCCCAGCTACTCAGGAGGCTGAGGCAGGAGAATTGCTTGAACCCAGGAGGTGGAGGTTGCAGTGAGCCGAGATCGTGCCATTGCACTCAAGCCTGGGTAACAAGAGTGAAACTGTCTCAAAAAAGAAAAAAAGAATCGCTTGAACCCAGGAGGCAGAGGTTGTAGTGAGCTGAGATTGCGCCACTGCACTCCAGCCTGGTGACAGAGCAAGACTCCATCTCAAAAAAAAAAAAAAAAAAAAAAAAAAAATCATGTGTTTGGAGAAATTAATTATTTTAAAAAATTAAAAAAAAAAAAAAATTAGCCAGGTGTGGTGGTGCATGAATGTAGTCCAAGCTACTCGGGAGGCTGAGGCAGGAGAATTCCTTGAACCCAGGATGCAGAGGTTGCAGTGAGCTGAGATCACGCCACTGCACTCCAGCCTGGGCGACAGAATGAGAATCTTCTCCAAAAAGAATAATAAAATTTATTTATTTATTAAATAAATCACAGTGGGCATAGAGGTAGTGCATGGTGTGTGGGCAGTTCACTAGTCCTCTAGTGCCAAAAAGGAGACAATTCATGCCAGCACGAGGGGTCATTTATTGTTCGGGGGCTGGGCCCCCATGTTTCGGGGGGGTTCCCGCACTGCTGCCTCCCTGCATTGTTCCCGTGGACCCCTCAAGTGGCAGGTTGCTGAGCTGATCATGGAGCGAGCACATCTTCAAGTGTAGATAGTCCAGAGTGGCCGTCTTCTCCCTGTCATGACGATCAGTGGGGAGGTGATGCTGGCATGGCTGGGTGCGGCGGTGTTGGAGTGGAAGGAGAGGTCAGGCGCTTTCCCGCAGATCTCACCCTCCTCCCACACCCTCAGCCTCCTTCCTCACTCCGGCTTCATCTTGTCTGTCAGCAGCAGGTTCTTGGCTCGCATGGCCTCGTCTTGGGCCAGCCGAAGGGTGGAGCTCAGGGCCTCCGCTCTGACGTGTTTGGCTAAGGCCTGGCGCTCCAGCTCCTGGGGAAAGGAGTGTAGGCGCAGCTGGGCTTGCTGGACTAGGCTGGGGGTGGAGGGGGAGCTGAATTGTGGAGGGCAAAGGATTGGGTTCCCTTGGGCCCACATTTCTCCCACAGAGTTTCCCATCATGCCTTGAGCTTGAGACTGACCCCAACATCCCACAGTGCACTGATCTCCAGATTCTGTTGTGGACTACACCTGTGTCTGTCCTGTTGTCTGTCCCTGACCTACGTCCCAGCAAGCGCTAAATCAGTGTCTATCATCTGTCTCCTAAGCTCATGAACTATCCTACATTTGATATGTGTATGTGCCCCAGTATCCTACCACATGGTGACCTACATCCCATAATTAAGAAGAGTCCACATCTCCCTATCTATTAGATCAGCACCTTTCACTCAAAAGTCCTGGTCGGGTGCAGTGGCTCACACCTGTAATCCCAGCACTTTGGGAGGCTGAGGCAGGTGGATCACTTAAGGTCAGGAGTTCAAGACCAGCCTGGCCAACAGGGTGAAACCTTGTCTCTACTAAAAGTACAAACATTAGCCGGGCGTGGTAGCGCATGCCTGTAATCCCAGCTACTCAGTAGGCTGAGGCAGGAGACTCACTTGAACCTGTGAGGTGGAGGTTGCAATGAGCCAAGATGGCACCAGTGCATTCCAGCCTGACTGACAGAGTGAGACTCAAAAACAAACAAGCAAACCAGTTCTTAGTGCCCTGGTTCTCTGTGTCCCACCGCACCAAGCCCCATGTCTTCTCATGCGTTAGTCCTATAGCTCAGTCACATCAATGTCCCACAGTGCCTCACTTGTCCGTCTCACCCACTGCAACAGAATCCCACAGTAATTAGGTCAACATCGCATAATACAGTGCACTGGGCTCAAGTTCCACCAACTACTGGGCTAAGTGTGTTGTGCAATGCCCATTTCCCACAACGCATCAGCTAACCGGGACCTACAGTCACTGGGCTCTGGGTTCTGGCTCCCCTCTATATATCTGACCCCAGTGATCTCGTATAAGGCACTACCTCTCTAAAAGCTTAGAAAAATCAGACCTATGTTCCATGAAGCTTTAGACTGGTGCCTGTCTCGTGTCCCACAATACAGTAGATCCAATGTCCCATCATGCTTTGGGCTCAAGTCCCTCTTTCGAGGTTTTGTAACGATTGGCCTGTGACTCATCACCAAACTGCTTGCCTGTCCCCCCATGCATTAGGGCCAAGTCCTCCCCCAGTGCCTGCTCCTCCCAGCTCAGCCCTTCCCTTTCTGCCACACACCAGCAGTACCCTTGAGTCCGGGGCTCCCCTCCCCTTGCCCCAACAGAACAGTAAAATGGGATATGGTGGCCCATATTCCCTGGTACCAGAATCTTCTTGTGTAGCCTCTGACAGCTGGGACAGGCAGGAGCCAGGGCCCTCTGCTTCACCTCGTCCACTAGCGGGGTCAGCGTATGGTCCAGCAGCTGCTGCAGGGACTCCGTGGACAACTGCGACCCCTGGCTGGGGGAGGGGTGGTCACCAGATAAAGAGGCCCAGTACCAACTTCAGAATGCCCCAAGCTCACCTGCGCAGCCTCCATTTGGCCCCGTGTCCACTATGCACCCTATGCAACCTTCCCAGCATGCACTGGGAAGATGCTACGATGCACCAGCTGTGCCTTGGTTTCCATGGTGCTCTGGGGATCACTACTCCATTTTTTTTTTTTTTTTTTTTTTAGATGGAGTCTTGCTCTGTCTCTAGGCTGGGGTGCAGTGGCACGATCTCTGCTCACTGCAACCTCCGCCTCCTGAGTTCAAGTGATTCTCCTGCCTCAGCCGCCTGAGTAGCTGGGATTACAGGCACATGCCGCCACACCCAGCTAATTTTTGTATTTTTAGTAGAGATGGACTTTCACCATGTTGGCCAGGCTGATCTCGAACTCCTGATCCCAAGTGATCTTCCTGTCTTGGCCTCCCAAAGTGCTGGGATTACAGGTGTGAGCCAATGCACCCTGTACCAAGTTTCTCTTGAGTTCCACAAGACACTGATTTTACCTCACAGAGAGGGAAGAAATGAGGCTTCCACAGTGCAGCAGGACTGGCTGGTCCTACGGTGCACTGGGATGCCTTGTCTCCCAAAATGAACAACGTCCCACCCTTCACTAATGCCCCATCGCCTTCTATATCTCCTTTAATGTTCTATCCACATAAGTCTCCCAGAGGCAGGCCCAGCCCTGTTACCTGGCACAGCGGGCACAGTTGCCTTGGTGGGACCGATCCAGGTTCATGGAGAGGTCAGGCCCTCTTCGAGAGTTCTGAAATTGCCGCCCGAACTCCTCCAGAATGGGTTTCAGTGGGCCCAGCCCCTCCAGTTCACTCTTCAGTGAAGCCACAGACACTGCTGACCGCTCCACCCTGGGGCACGAGTAACCAGTGCTGCCAGGTCGCCTCTTGAGTGGTATAGCCCCAGTAAGACTCCACCCATTGTTAGCCCTCCACTTGTGTCTATGGAGACTCTGGTCTGGAATCCTCCACCCTGCCCTCCCCTGTCTGATCTGACTGGTCTTATTTTTTGTGTTTTATTTATTCACTATTTTGAGACAGGATCTGGCTCTATTGCCCAAGCTGGAGTGCAGTGGCACCATCATGGCTCTCTGAAGCCCTTTTAAGGTGTAGCCCACACCCCTTTTCAAATTGATTCCACCCCTCGGGCCTTATTAGGGCTGATGCGACCCTTCCTGCTCTCTAACTGGCGTTTCCCCATGTCGGTATGTGTTCCGGAATGCCTCGCCATAGCTGATTGGCCTACCCCTTTCCCTCAAGGCCCCGCCCTCGGGTTGAGATCGCGCTGCCCTTTCCGGTCTTCCTGGTCCTTACATCGTGCACAGCTCATCCGCCCGACCTCGCAGCTCCTGCAAGCCTCGCGCCGTCTGCGCCTGCTCGCGCTGTGCCCGTTCCCACTGGCCTAGGAAGCCGTCGACCCTGCCGCCCAGGCCCCCGAGCAGCCGCAGGGCCTCCTGCACCGCCCCTTCCTCCTGACGCCACCGGGCAGTCAGCGAGGACACCTCTCTCCTGGAGGGGCAGAGGGAGGGAATGGGTCGGAGCTAGGCTTGGACAGGCTGCCACCTGCTCCCACGAGATAGATGGGACAGGACTCACCTATCTCGCCCCACTGAGACCACGCCCGTGGCTGCAGACTCACCCAGGTCTCCAAATTTTCTTGCACCCTTCATTTGGTGAAATCTGCTCGTGTCCTCCAGTACCCCGCCTTTATCCCCTTCCTTTATTGGCCATCCTGGCCCTTCCCTGGGCAGGTCCCCAACCTCTACCTGGGCTCCTCCACACTGCCCCCCAAGGCACTGCCCACCACACTCTGCCCCACTTGGTGCCTCCAGGACCACTCCGAAGCCCCGCCAACCAAAGTTTCACCAGGTCTAGACCTGCCTCCCAGCAGCCCAGAAGTAAAAAATTAATTATTCCGACAGTCCCTTGCTCAGGTCATTGCTCTCGGGGCACTCCCTCCTCTGCTGTTGGAGACGCCAGCCTTGTTGCCCACGTGCTAAGATCTTTGAAGCTCCTCCCGTGTCCCCGCCTGCCGCCGGTCCTGGAGACTCCGCCCATGTCTCCACCCACTTCAGCGAATCGAGGCTCCACCCATTCCCCGCCCACCGCAGTTCCTGAGACTCCGCCCATGTCTCCACCCACCTGTTCCTAGAGGCTCCACCCATGTCTCCACCCACCTAACTTCCTCGAGGCTCCACCCATGTCTCCACCCACCTCAGCTCCTCGAGGCTCCACCCATGTCCCCACCCACCTCAGCTCCTCGAGGCTCCATCCCTGAGTCCCCGCCACCTCGTTTTCGAGGCTCCGCCCCTGGGTCCCGCCCACCTCAGCTCCTCGAGGCCGGTGAACACCTTCTGCAATTCCTGCTCGCTCGCGTGGGGGCCCTCCCCTGCCTGAGGCCCCACTCCCCAGCCTCCCGGGGCCAGGCCGCTTGGCCACGAGGGTTCGTGGGGACTTTCCGGCGGGCCGGGGCAGCCCTGGGGCGTGGCAGCGGGGCCCAGGCAGTTCCTGGAGAGGCCAGCCTCAGGCTTCTGCTTTTGCTCTGGCTCCTGCAGCTCGGCCTCCTGCCGTCGCGGCGTCTCATCCTGCAGATGCTGCTGGAGGTGGCGCAGCTTCTCCTGGGCGGTAAGGGAGGACGGGGTCACAGCGCCCAGCCGCTCTCCTCCTGCAACCACCTCCACCCCCAAATCCACTCCAGTATTCCCCGAGATGGAAGTAGACGCCTGTGGGGACAGGATGTTGGGAAGTCCCGCTTGCTGTCATTAGGGAGGGAAGGCATGATTTGAGGGCCAGCTGGACTCCAATCTCCAGTAACCTCCCACAGCCTGCCTCCAGGTACCCACCCAGCCCTCCATGCCTCCAGGTGTCAAATACCAGTCCCAGCCACTTAGCAAGAACAACTGAAGCTTTCTCAGCATTTTGTTGGAAAATGAGTGGGAATGTGGACAGAACAGGCCTTCTCACTTGAAGTCCGGCTCGAGTCTCTCTTTCTGGGACCTGAATGGGACTGCAGGGTGTTGGAGTCCCCCCCACATCTGGGTGTTGGAGCCTCATTTGCATCCCTCTTATTAGTGGATTCTAAAGATGACCATGTGCACAAAGGGGCAGTGTGGTGGTGGTGTCCGGGCAGGGAGTTCCACCTAAAAGTTTATCTCAAGTTTCTTGTGTGTCTGACCTTCTCCCACAAATCCTGGGACCGTCCCCGCCCCAGCCCTTACCTCCAGCAGGGCAGAATTCTGCTTCAAGACGTTGGTTTTTATTTCAGCATCTTCCACAGACTGGGTCACCATCCAGCAGTTCTCCTGGGTCAGACACCAGGGCGAGGGCCCTGCCTTCCCATTTCAGTTCTGCCTCCCTTCCCTTAGCCTATTTCCATTCAGGCTCCAGGCCTCCCAGCCCCTCAATACACGACACATTCGCCCATTTCCTTGGCTAAAGGGATGGCTTCCTCCCAACTCTCGTGGGTCCCATTCCTACCCTCTTCCTTTTTTTTTTTTTTTCTTGAGAGTGAGTCTCACTCTATCGCTCAGGCTGGAGAGCAATGGTGCAATCTTGGCTCACTGCAACCTCTGCCTCCCAGGTTCAAGTGATTATCCTGCCTCAGCCTCCCGAGTAGCTGGGATTACAGGCGCCCGCCACAACACCCGGCTAATTTTTGTATTTTCAGTAGAGACGGGGTTTTACTATGTTGGCCGGGCTAGTCTCAAATCTCCTCACCTCAAGTGACTCACCCACCTCAGCCTCCCAAAGTGCCGGGATTACAGGTGTGAGCCATTGCGCCCGCTCTCCTCCCTTCTTTCTCCCACCCTCTTCTTGCTCCCATTCCCCTCTCCCTACCCACTCCTGCGTCCCAGTGGCTCACCTGGAGTTGAATGCAGTACCCCCCCAACTCTTCTGCCTCTTGCCGCCTTCTCTCCAGATTCTCGCTCAGCACGGAACACTTACTCTGGAACATGGAAAGAGGGGAGTTAGCCAAGGGCACGAGGGGACAGCCCATGGGAAAAAAGATCTGGGCCTGGGAAGGTTCCTCTCATTTCTGAGCCTCAAGCTCCCTAACTGAGCTATGGGTGCTGGAGGCAGGCTCCAAGAAGGAAACTTGGCCCTGGAGGAAGAGCAGGTGTTGGACATGGGGATCCTCACACCTGCAGGGTCTGCACGTGCTGGTTAACCCAAGTGGTCTTTTCCTTCAAGTTGGTGATGGAGTCTTTGGCATGGACCAATCCACTGTTGACCCCACTCTGGGGAAGAATGGGAGACAAGTGAGTTAGTGGGTGTGTAGGGGCAAGCCCCAAGCCCAAGAAAAATTCCAGAACTGGGAAGCTGTTTACACCTTGATTTTGCCCTGGAATGGCTGTGTGAATTGGAGTCAAGAGCTGCACCTCTGATTCTTAGCATTCCTGTGCAGTGAACCCAGGGGGTAAACTACCTTTCTTTATAGTGGCCTGGGAGAAAAATAGGCAGGATCCAAGAGGGAATGTGGGATGAAAGGGTGCTCAGACATGTGGAGGAAGAAGGATGGACTCAATCAAACACTGAGTTAAGTGACCTTGGGCACTAGCCGCAGAGGCTCAGTTTTGTAATTCCAGCACTTTGGAAGGCCGAGGTGGGTGGATCACTTGAGGTCAGGAGTTCAAGACCAACCTGGCCAACATAGTGAAACCCCATCTCTACTAAAAATACAAAAGTTAGCTGAGTGTGGTGGTGCATGCCTTTAATTCCAGCTACTCGGGAGGCTGAGGCAGGAGAATTGCTTGAACCTGGGAGAGGTTGCAGTGAGCTGATATTGCACCACTGCATTCCAACCTGGGCGACAGAGCAAGTCTCCATCTAAAAAAAAAAAAAAAAAAGTCCTTGGGTCCACAGCATAAACATAAACTTTGAAAACACATGCTCTCCCTTTCTCTCCAGGAACTGGTTAATTACAAAGGAAGCCACCTTTCAGATATGAGCACTAGCTATGCACCAGTCCAAGCACCTGTCTTCTCTTTCATTCTTCACAACCACACTTCTTGAGGTTATCTGGCCCATTTTACAAGTGAGACAAATGGGTCACGGAAACGGGACGTCCCTTGTCTTCCTAGGTCCACAGCACATTAGGTGACTTCATCAGAATTTAGATTCAGAACCCTTGTTTTAAATCATGACACCATGTGGCCTCTGGTCATCATTACTTTGTATCACACAAAATGTTTTGTGACTCGAGGCCAGGCGCGGTGGCTCACGCCTGTAATCCCAGCACTTTGGGAGGCCAAGATGGGTGGATCACAAGGTCAAGAGATCGAGACCATCCTGGTCAACATGGTGAAACCCCGTCTCTACTAAAAATACAAAAAATTAGCTGGGCACGGTGGCGCGTGCCTGTAATCCCAGCTACTCAGGAGGCTGAGGCAGGAGAATTGCCTGAACCCAGGAGGCGGAGGTTGCGGTGAGCCGAGATCGTGCCATTGCACTCCAGCCTGGGTAACAAGAGCGAAACTCCGTCTCCAAAAAAAAAATGTTTTGTGACTCTTGCCAATCTGTGGTTCACGACGGATGCATGTGGTATCCATTCTCCCAGCTTGGACAGATATAGAAGACTTAGCCTGGCACATGGCTGCCCAACCAGAGACTACATTTCCCAGGATCCCTTACAGTTAGGCGTGGCCATGTGACTAAGTTCTGGCCAATGGAATGTGAGTGGAAATACTGTTGTCAATTTATTTTAGGGGGCAGTGGGGGGAGTCTCTCATATTACCCTGGCTGGTGTGGAGTGGTGCTATCATTGCTCACCAACTTGGGCTCAACCTCCTAAGTAGCTAGGACTATAGGTGCTTGCTACCAGGCATGGTAGCAAAATTTTAAAATTTTTGGTATAGATGGGGTCTCCCTATGTTACCCAAGCTGGCCTCAAACTCCTGGGCTCAAGTGATCCTTTTTTATTTATTTTATTTTTATTTATTTGTTTTTTTTGAGACAGAGTTTCGCTCTTGTTACCCAGGCTGGAGTGCAGTGGCGCGATCTTGGCTCACCGCAACCTCCGCCTCCTGGGTTCAGGCAATTCTCCTGCCTCAGCCTCCTGAGTAGCTGGGATTACAGGCACGCGCCACCGTGCCCAGCTAATTTTTTGTATTTTTAGTAGAGACGGGGTTTCACCATGTTGACCAGGATGGTCTCGATCTTTTGACCTCGTGATCCACCCGCCTCGGCCTCCCAAAGTGCTGGGATTACAGGCGTGAGCCACCACGCCCGGCTTTTTTTTTTAAAATAGAGATGGGGTTTCACCATGTTGGCCAGGCTGGTCTCAAACTGCTGACCTCAGGTGATGTGCCCCTCTCAGCCTCCCAAAGTGCTGGGTTTATAGGCGTGAGCCACGGTGCCCAACCTCACGTGATCCTTCTGTGTCAGCTTCCGAAAGTGTTGGTCTTCCAGGCATGAGCCACTGCATCCAGCCTCCTTTTTCTTTCTTTTTTTTACTTTAGCCTAGATCATTACTTGGATTATGCAGAATTATAGTCCATTTCTGAGTCATCCCTTAAAGGAAAGGTATGAGAAATTTCCGTTTTTCTCTCATTTCACTGAAATGCACAGTTGAGGGCTGCCTTGGACCAGCAGATAGAGGACACAAGGAGACAGAAGGAGCCTGAATCCTTCACACTGGAGCCACTATACTCCATCTCAACCACCTGTGAAGACTTTCAGGGTGAGACATTACATCTTCTGTGTTATTCAAGCTGTGTTATTTTGTGCCTTTTTGTTACAGTAGTCAAATGTATAACTTCCATATCATTGACTTTTTTTTTTTTTTTTGAGACCGAGTCTCACTCTGTCGCCCAGGCTGGAGTGCAGTGGCGCGATCTTGGCTCACCGCAACCTCCGCCTCCTGGGTTCAGGCAATTCTCTCACATGGTGAAACCCCGTCTCTACTAAAAATACAAAAAATTAGCTGGGCACGGTGGCGCGTGCCTGTAATCCCAGCTACTCAGGAGGCTGAGGCAGGAGAATTGCCTGAACCCAGGAGGCGGAGGTTGCGGTGAGCCAAGATCGCAATGATCGGCATGATCTTGGCTCACTACAACCTCCGCCTCCCGGGTTCAAGCCATTCTCCCGCCTGAGCCTCCCGAGTAGCTGTGACTACAGGCATATGCCACCACACCTGGCTAATGTTTTTAAAATTTTTAGTAGAGATGGGGTTTCACCACGTTGGTCAGGTTGGTATCGAACTCCTGACCTCAGGTGATCCGCCCACCTCAGCCTCCCGAAGTGATGGGATTATAGGTGTGGGCCACTGCATCCAGCCAACCTTGTTATTTCACATTTGAAGGAAAAGAGACCCAGGGAGCCCTCTGGCAGCTGGTTATGACCAGTTCCAGCCAGTGGAAGGGAAGTGGGCAGTGGTCCATGTGTGGAAAAGCTAGGCATGGTCTTGTCCTGTTCCCTGTGCTTAATGGCTGGAAGGCAGTGGTGAGAGCAACTCCATAGAAATGGTGGAGCAGCCAGAACACAGACGCCTGTAAACTGCTGCATTTGAAGAGCAGAGCTCCTGTGATTATTGAGCCTTTTTATTTTTATTTTTTATTTTTTTAAGATGGGATTTCACCATGTTGGTCAGGCTGGTCTTGAACTCCCGACCTCAGGTGATCCACCTGCCTTGGCCTCCAAAGTGCTTGGATTACAGGTGTGAGCCACCGTGCCCAGCCTATTGAGCCTTTTATGTGAAAAAAAGAAAAAAAAATGCCCAGTTCTCTTGGTTTCTCTAACGGTTGCTGAATACACAAAGAGAAAGAGAGAACAAGTTTCTTCCCTTGTAAGATAGGGCAGCAACGCATTTCTTACATGACTGCTCTAGGAAACAAGTGTGATAAGAAATATTGTATACATAATTGCGGCACTATGGGAGGCCGAGGTGGGCAGATCACCTGAGGTTGAGAGTTCAAGACCAGCCTGACCAACATGGAGAAACCCTGTCTCTACTAAAAATACCAAAAAAAAAAAAAAAAAAAAAAAATTAGCTGGGCATGGTGGCACATACCTATAATCCCAGCTACTCGGGAGGCTGAGGCAGGAGAATCATTTGAACCAGAGAGGTGGAGGTTGCAGTGAGCCAAGAATGTGCCCCTGCACTCCAGCCTGGGCAGCAAGAGTGAAACTTCGTCTCAAAAAAAAAAGAAAAGAAAAAATACTGTATTCAGTTGACATCAGCAAAATGGTGGATTAAGAAATTCAGGCTGGGAACAGTGGCTCACAAATGTAATCTCAGCACTTTGGGAGGCCAAGGCGGATGGATCACTTGAGGTCAGGAGTTCGAGACCAGCCTGGCCAACATAGTGAAACACTGTCTCTACTAAAAATACAAAAATTAGCTAGGCGTGGTGGTAGGCGCCTGTAATCCCAGTTACTTGGGAGGCCGGGGCAGGAGAATCGCTTGAACCTGGGAGGTGGAGGTTGCAGTGAGCCAAGAGGGCACCACTGCACTCCAGCCTGGGCGACAGAGTGAGACTCCATCTCAAAAGGGGAAAAAAAAAAGTAATTCCCAGTGTTGGAGGCAGGGCCTGGTGGGAGGTGTTTGGATCATTGGGGTGGAGCTTTCGTTAATGGCTTAGTGCTATCCCCTTGGTGATGAGTAAGTTTTGAGTTCATGCCAGAGCTGATGTTTAAAAGTATGTGGCAGCCAGGTGCGGTGGCTCATGCCTGTTATCCCAGAATTTTGGTAGGCCAAAGTGGGTGGATTACCTGAGGTCAGTAGTTCAAGACCAGCATGGTGAAACCCCATCTCTACTAAAAACACAAAAATTAGCCAGGCGTGGTGGCACACATGCCTGTAATCCCAGCACTTTGGGAGGCCAAGGCAGCTGAATCACCTGAGGTCAGGAGTTTGACACCAGCTTGGCCAACACGGTGAAACACCGTCTCTACTAAAAATACAAAAATTAGCCAGGTGTGGTGGTGCATGCCTGTAGTCCCAGCTACTCGGGAGGCTGAGGCAGGAGAATTGCTTGAACCCGGGAGGCGGAGGTTGCACTGAGCCAAGATTGTGCTTCTGCATTCCAGCCTGGGCGACTGAGTGAAACTCCGTCTCAAAAACAAAAACAAAAAACTGTGTGGCACCTCCTTGCACCCGCTCTTGCCAGGTGATGTGCTGGCTCCATCATCTTCTGCTATGAGGCCTTCACCAGAAGCTGAGCAGATGTTGGCACCATGCTTATCAGACAGCCTGTAGAACCATAAGCCAATTAAGCCTCTTTTCTTTACATCCAGCCTCAGGAATACCCAGCCTTGAGTATTCCTTTGTAGCAGTGCAAGAATCGAGTAACACGGAGTGGGAGAGGGAATATTTGTTTAAAAAAAAAAAAATTACAGGCTGGGCTCAGTGGTTCATGCCGGTAATCTCAGCACTTTGGGAGGCCGAGGTGGGCGGATCACAAGGTCAAGAGATCAAGACCAGCCTGGCCAACGTGGTGAAACCCTGTCTCTACTAAAATACAAAAATTAGCTGGGCATGGTGGTGTGTGCCTGTAGTCCCAGCTACTTGGGAGGCTGAGGCAGGAGAATGGCTTGAACCTGGGAGGCGGAGGTTGCAGTGAGCCAAGATCATGTCCCTGAACTCCAGCCTGGTGCCTGGTGACAGAGCGAGACTCTGTCTCAAAAAAAAAAAAAAAAAAAAAAAAAAATTACACTTGATTTCAACATTGCTACTGCCTGAGGCAATGGGTAACAGTTGGGGTAAACAGTAAGAAAGAAAAAATCTTAAAAAAAAAAAAATACAAAAAACAAAAAACAGAAAAAAAAAACAAAGAAAAAAGTCTTAAAAGGAAAATCTGATGGAGATGTCTGTAGAAGCCTTGGAATGGTCCAAAAAATTCCTGGGAAGGTAGAAAGACGTTGGCCTGTGTAGGGTGGTGTACATGCGTGGGAAAGTTCTGAGAAGGCCGCAAGCTTTTCTCCCCTGGCTGACCTTGAAACTCGGTGCAAGCCGCAGAGGCTGGAAGGGAAGGCTAAGGCAGAGTTGTGAATTGTCTGCGTGTTGAAGGTGTGCCTCATCAGGGACACCGAGCCGTTTGGCAAAGACTAGAAGATTTTGTTGTTGTTCCAGTTTAAGGAAATCTCGATCATTAGCTAACCACTAAAATCAGAGAACAGAGACCTCAGCGGCCAAACATGACAAAGAACACAGATATTACAGAAATACTTCAGAAAAATCTCTTTTTAAAAAAGCAACTACAGGCCAGGTGCAGTAGCTCACACCTGTAATTCCAACAATTTGGGAGGCTGAGGTGGGAGGACTGCTTGAGCCCAGAAGTTCAAGACCAGCCTGAGCAACACAGTGAGACCTAATTCCTCAAAAAATAATAATAAAGGCCGGGCGCGGTGGCTCATGCCTGTAATCCCAGCACTTTGGGAGGCCGAGGTCGGCGAATCACCTGAAGTCAGGAGTTCAAGACCAGACTGGCCAAGATGGTGAAACCCTGTCTCTACTAAAAAATACAAAAATTAGCTGGGCATGGTGGCTCATGCCTGTAATCCCAGCTACTTGGGAGGCTGAGGCAGGAGAATTGCTTGAACTGGGACCTGGGAGGCAGAGGTTGCCGTAAGCTGAGATCACACCACTGCACTTCAGCCTGGGCTACAGAGCAAGACTCCATCTCAAAATAATAATAATAATAATAATAATAGCTGGGGGCAGTGGCACGTGCCTGTAGTCCCAGCTACTCTGGAGGCTGAGGCTGGAGGATCGCTTGAGCCTAGGAGTTCTGGGCTGTAGTGAGCTATGCTGATCAGGTGTCCACACTAAGTTCGGCATCACTATGGTGACCTTCCGGGAGCAGGGGACCACCAGGCTGCCTAAGGAGGGGTGAACGGGCCCAGGTCAGAAACAGCAGGTCAAAATTTCCGTGCTGATCAGTAGTGGGATCGTGCCTATGAATAGCCACTGCACTCCAGCCTGGGCAACATAGCAAGACCCCATCTCTAAAATAATAATAATAATAAAGGCAGGGCACAGTGGCTCATGCCTGTAATCCCAGCACTTTGGGAGGCTGAGGCGGGTGGATCATGAGGTCAGGAGTTCAAGACCAGCCTGGCTAAGATGGTGAGACCCCATCTCTACTAAAACTACAAAAATTAGCTGGGCGTGGTGGCAGGTACCTGTAATCCCAGCTACTAAGGAGACTGAGGCAGGAGAATCGCTTGAGCCAAGATCACACCACTGCACTCTAGTCTGGGTGACAGAGCAAGACTCTGTTTCAAAATAATAAAATAATATTAAAATAAAATTAGCCAAGCTTGGTAGTACACACCTATAGTCCCAGCTACTCAGAAGGCTGAGACAGGAGGATCCCTTAAGCCTGGGAGTTAGAGGCTTTAGTGAGCCACAATCATGCCACTGCAGTGCAGCCTGGGCAACAGAGCAAGATCCTGTCTTAAATAATAACAAAAATAAATAAACAAAAATAGGGAGGCCGAGGCAGGTGGATCATGTGGTCAAGAGATCAAGACCATCCTGGCCAACATGGTAAAACCCCATCTCTACTAAAAATACAAAAATTAGCTGGGTGTGGTGGTGAGCACCTGTAATCCCAGCTACTTGGGAGGCTGAGGCAGGAGAATTGCTTGAACCTGGGAGGTGGAGTTTGCAGTGAGCCGAGATCGCGCCATTGCACTCCAGCCTGATGCCTGGTGACAGAGCGAGACTCTGTCGCAAAAAAATTAAAAAAAAAAAAAAAATGTAAAAAGCAACTACAACAAGCAGTAACAACCACAAATCCTTATGCGTGGGGTTGCTACATTATGATACTTGAAATGGCCAGTTTTAAGGTTAGGCATGGTGGCTCACACCTATAATCCCAGGACTTTGGGAAGCCAAGGTGAGTGGATCACTTCACATCAAGAGTTTGAGACCTGCTGGCCAACATGGTGAAACCCCATCTCTACTAAAAATCCAAAAATTAGCCAGGCATGGTGGTGCACGCCTGTAATCTCAGCTACTGGGGAGGAAAATTGGTTGAACCTAGGAGGCGGCGGTTGCACTGAGCCAAGATCATGCCACTGCACTCGAGCCTGGGTGACAGAACGAGACTCCATCTCAAAATAAATAAATAAATATCCCGGGTTTCGGCACCAAAAAAGAAAGAAAGAATAAATAAATAAATAAATAAATAAAGGCCTGTTTCCAACAAAATAGTTATAAGGTGTGCAAAGAAACAAAAACTATGGCCCATACAATGGAGGGCAAACAAGCAATCAGGAGAAACTATTCCGGAGTCGGGTGGCGGGGGCAGATTTGGACTTACTAGGCAAAGACTTTTTTTTTTTTAGACGGAGTTTTGCTCTTGTTACCCAGGCTGGAGTGCAATGGCGCGATCTCGGCTCACCGCAACCTCCGCCTCCTGGGTTCAAGCAATTCTCCTGCCTCAGCCTCCTGAGTAGCTGGGATTACAGGCACGCGCCACCGTGCCCAGCTAATTTTTTGTATTTTTAGTAGAGACGGGGTTTCACCTTGTTGACCAGGATGGTCTCGATCTCTTGACCTCGTGATCCACCCTCCTCGGCCTCCCAAAGTAAAAAAAATTTTTTTAAATCACTTGGGCAATGTGGCAAACACCTGTAGTCCCAGCTTCTCGGGAGGTTAAGACAGTATAATAATTTGAGCCCAAGAGGTTGAGAGGCTGCAGTGAGCTGTAATCATGCCACTGAACCTGGGTGACAGAAGAACACTTTCTGAAAAAGTTTTAAAAACCCAATGGGTCAAAGAAAAATCACAAAGGAAATTATAAGATTGTTAGGGATGAAGAAAAATGAAAACACAGCATACCAGAATGTAAGTGATAGAGTGAAAACAATGCTTTAAGGTAAATGTATACCTGTAAACACATTAAAAAAGAAGAAAGATCTCAAAATCAGTGTCTTAATGTCCCACCTAAAGAAAATAGAAAAAGAGTAAACTAAATCCAAAACTAACAGAAGGAAATGATAAATATTAGAGCAGAAGGAAAATGAAATAAAGAATGTTAAAATAATAAAAATCCACAAAACCAAAAGTTGGTTTATTGAATAGATCAACAAAATTGACAAATCTTTAGCTAGAGTGACCAAGAAAAAAAGACTCAAATTACAAAAGTCAAGAGTGAAAAAGGAGACATTACTACCAACTGTACAGAAAGAAAAATGATTATAAGGGAAGACTATGAACAATTGTATGCCAACAAATCAGATAATCTAGATAAAATGGAAAGACGTCTGGAAGCACACAAACTATCAAAACTGACTCAAGGCCTAGAAAGTCTGAAAAGACCCATAACAAGTAAAGAGATTGAATTCGTCAAAATAAATTTTAAGGCCGGGTGCGGTGGCTCACGCCTGTAATCCCAGCACTTTGGGAGGCCAAGGTGGGTGGATCATGAGGTCAAGAGATCGAGACCGTCCTGGTCAACATGGTGAAACCCCGTCTCTACTAAAAATACAAAAAATTAGCTGGGCACGGTGGCGTGTGCCTGTAATCCCAGCTACTCAGGAGGCTGAGGCAGGAGAATTGCCTGAACCCAGGAGGCAGAGGTTGCGGTGAGCCAAGATTACGCCATTGCACTCCAGCCTGGGTAACAAGGGCGAAACTCCGTCTTGAAGAAAAAAAAAATAAGTTTTAAAACTTCCAACAAAGAAAAGCCTAGCACCAGATAAGTTTAGCAATCAATCCTATGAATCATTAAAAAGAAAAGAAAAAGAAAAAGAATTGGCCATGTTATGTGGTTGACACCTATAATCCCAGCACTTTGGGAGACTGAGGTGTGCAGATCACAAGATCAGGAATTTGAGACCAGCCTGGCCAATACGGTGAAACCCCATCTCTACCAAAAATACAAAACTTAGGAGTGGTGGCACACACTTGCAGTCCCAGCTACTTGGGAGGCTGAGGCGGAAGAATTGCTCCAACTCCAGAGGTGGAGGTTGCAGTGAGCTGAGATTGTGTCACTGCACTCCAGCCTGAGTGACAGAACAAGACTCCATCTCAAAAAAAAAAAAAAAAAAAAATTGACAGTCCATTTCAAAGTCTACCAAAAAATAGGAGTAGTTTCTAACTCAGGAAATATTTGACAATATTTCCCTGATACCAAAGACATCACAAGAAAAGAAAACCACAGATAAACATCCTTTATGCATATAGCCACAAAAATTCTCAACAAAATACTAGCAAACCAAATCCAGCAGCATGTAAAAAGGATTATACATCATGACCAAGTGGGAATTATCCCAGGAATGCAAGGTTGGTTCAACATACTAAAATCAATCAGTGACTGGGTGTGGTGGCTCATGCCTGTATTCCCAACAATTTGAGAGTCTGAGACAGGAGGATCACTTTAGGCCAGGAATTCTAGACCATCCAGGTCAACGTAGTGAGACTCCATCTCTACCAAAAAATTGAAAAATTATCTAGGTGCAGTGGCATGTACTTGTGGTCTCAGCTCCTTGGGAGGCTGAGGCTGCAGTGAATTATGATGGCACCACTACACTCCAACCTGGGCAATAGAACAAGACTCTGTCTCTAAAAATAAACAAATGTTACATATCATATTAATAGAATAAAAGGGAAAACCACATGATCATGTCAGTAGATAAAAAACTTTTGACAAGATATAACACCTGCTCCTGAAAAAAACCCTCAACAAACTAGAAAGGAACTTCCTCATCTGAGTAAAAGGCAGCTACAAAAATCCCACAAAATGTGATGATTTAAAATGTGTACATAAATTCTTTGACATTCCTTTAAAATGTGGAGCCTTATTTGCCTCACTTGAGTATGAGCTGGACTTAGTGACTCACACCCAGAAAATAGAATAAGACAGGCTGGGCATGGTGGCTCATGCTTGTAATCCCAGCACTTTGGGAGGCCGAGGCGGGTGAATCATATGAGGTCAGGAGTTCAAGACCAGCCTGGCCAACATGGAGAAACCCTGTCTCTACAAAAATTACAAAAATTAGCTGGGAATGGTGGTGCACGCCTGTAATGCCAGCTACCCAGGAGGCTGAGGTGGGACAATTTCTTGAACCCAGGAGGCAGAGGTTGCAGTGAGCCGAGATCACACCACTGCAGTCCAGCCTGGGTGACAGAGTGAGACTCTGTCTCAAAAATAAAAAATAAAAACAAAATAGAATAAAGTAGAATCCATGATATGTGAGGTAAGAGACTGCTTCATGAGAGGAACGTTTCTTTTTTCTTTTTTCTTTTTTTTTTTTTCAGACAGAGTCTTTGCTCTGTTGCCCAGGCTGGAGTGCAATGGTGTGGTCTTGCCTCACTGCAACCTCTGCCTCCTGGGTTCAAGTGATTTTCTTGCCTCAGCCTTCTGAGTAGCTGAGAGTACAGGCGCCTGCCACCACACCTGGCTAATTTTTGTATTTTTAGTAGACATGGGTTTTCACCATGTTGGCCAGGCTGGTCTTAAACTCCTGACCTCGTGATCTGCCCGCCTCTGCCTCCCAAAGTGCTGGGATTATAGGCGTGAGCCACCTTGCCTGGTGTCAGGAATGTTTCTTATATGCTCTGCCTTCTTCTGGGGAATGATAGCCTGCATGTTGTAAACAGTCACCTATGAAGAGCCCCATATAGCAAGGAACTGAGGCCTCCAGGCAAGGGCATGTGGGTGCCCCATTTTGGTAGCACAACCTCCGGCCCCAGTCCAACCTTCAGATGTCTGCAGCCCCAGCCAAAATCTTGACTGAAATCTTGGGAGATACCCTGAGCCGGGACCACCCAGCTGAGCCCCTCTGGGTTTGTTGTTTGAAGTTTTGGCATAATTGGTTTCACGGTAATAGAAAGCATTTCACAAAGTGTCTTTCTAACCTGAAGACTCAGAATGTCTTGGGTTTCCTGTGGGTAATTGTTCTGGAAATCAAGGCAATAGGTTCTGGGTTCAGCTAATGTCTCCCAGTAACTAGCTGTATGACCTCATGGAGGGGCTTTACCTCTCTATGCCTCTGCTTCCCTACCTGTGAAATGGAGATATAACTAATAGCTACCTTCACAGGGTTCCCACTGGCCTTCCTCCTACCTGGAAACTGTCACTCTCTCAACCAGGGTCTCCGTCACCACCTGGGTCTCTGTTCTCCTTTTTCCAGTTCTCTGTCCCCGCCCAGCCCGTGTCTGTTCCTTCTCTCTCTGGGTCTCTATCTCCCTCCTGTATTTCTTGTTTTCTGTCTCCCGCTGATTTGGCTCTGTTCCTTAAATCTCAAGAGTCTCTGACTTCTTTTCACTTAGACTCTGCCCTTCTACTCTTAAGTCGCTGTCTGCCTTTTTTTTTTTTTTTTGAGACAAAATCTTACTCTGTCTCCCAGGCTGGAGTGCAGTGGTGCCATCTCGGCTCACTGCAACCTCCGTCTCCCAGGTTCAAGCGATTCACCTGCCTCAGCCTCCCGAGTACCTGGGATTACAGGTGCCTGCCACCATACCTGGCTAATTTTTGTATTTTTAGTAGAGATGGGGTTTTACCATGTTGGCCAGACTGGTCTTGAACTCTTGACCTTGTGATCTGCCCGCCTTGGCATCTCAAAGTGCTGGGGTTACAGGCATGAGCCACTGTGCCCAGCCTTCTTCTTCTTCTTTTTTTTGTGATGGAGTCTCTCTCTGTCACTCAGGCTGAAGTGCAGTAGCACGATCTCAGCTCACCTCCACCTCCACCTCCTGGATTCAAGGGATTCTCCTGCCTCAGCATCCCGAGTAGCCAGCATTATAGGCATGCACCACCACGCTTAGCTAATTTTTGTATTTTTATAGAGATGGGGTTTCACCATATTGGCCAGGCTGGTCTTGAACTCCTGGCCTCAAGTGATCCACCCACTTCAGCCTCCCAAAAGTACTGGGATGGCCAGGCTCGGTGGTTCATACCTGTACTCCCAGCACTTTGGGAGACGGAGGCCGGTGGATCACCTGAGGTCGGGAGTTCGAGACCAGTCTGACCAACATGGAGAAATCCTGTCTCTACTGGAAATAGAAAATTAGCCGGGTGTGGTGCGAAATGCCTGTAATCCCAGCTACTCGGGAGGCAGAGGTTTCAGTGAGCCGAGATCGCACCACTGCACTCCAGCTTCGGAACAAGAGCAAAACTCTGTCTCACATACACACAAAAATGTGCTGGGACTACAGGCGTGAGCCACCGTTCCCGGCCCTGGGTCATCTCTTCTTCCGTCTCTGAGTCTCCATCTCTCTCACACTGGACCCATCTCTTCCTTCCCCCAGAGCCTCTGTCCCTCAACCCCCTGAGTGTCTTCCCTTCTCTCTCTGGGTCTCTGTTCCCGTCTCTCTGAGTCTCTCTCCTAATCTCTCTGGGTCTCTGTCCCCCTCTTTCTGGGTCTCTGTCCTCCTTTCTTGGTCTCTGTCCCACTCCGTCTCTGGGTCTCCGTCCCACTCCGTCTCTGGGTCTCCGTCCCACTCTGTCTCTGGGTCTCCATCCCCTCTCTCTGGGTCTCTGTCCCCCTCTCCTGGGTCTCCCTTCCCCTCTCTCTGGGTCTCTGTCCCCCTCTTTCTGGGTCTCTGTCCCCCTCTCCTGGGTCTCCCTTCCCCTCTCTGTGGGTCTCTGTCCCCCTCTTTCTGGGTCTCTGTCCTCCTCTCTTGGTCTCTGTCCCACTCCGTCTCTGGGTCTCCATCCCCTCTCTCTGGGTCTCTGTCCTCCTCTCTTGGTCTCCGTCCCACTCCGTCTCTGGGTCTCCATCCCCTCTCTCTGGGTCTCTGTGCCCTTCTCTCCACCTGTCCCCGCCTTCTCTCTGGGTGCAGCTCGGGTACTGGGTGCTAGTTCCCGCTCCTGCGGACCCCCTCGCCTCTCCAGCATGCACCCAAGGTCAGTACTTTTTCCATTCCACAGAGAAGGAACTTGAAGCCCCTGAGAGGCTGGCAGTCCCCTGTGGCCCCACAGCAAGCTGGCGGCTGTGCCAGACCTCAATCCTCGCTGCCTGGGGCACTTTCTCTGGCTTCACGATCCACTGGGGGAAGTGACTCAGAAATAGCTCTGGTGGGAGGCAGACGGCTGCAAGTGCTGCCCGGAGACACTCCCTGAGATGGGGGGAGAGCTCTGCTGTCTGGGGGAGGAGCTGTCTCCCAGGCACCCTTCCCAGCCCGGACTCTGCCCTCTTCTCTTCCCTGCAGCTCCTCCTCCTTCCCTGGACCCTTGCCCAGCCTCCTCTCTGGCCTCCCTGACTCAGCGTCTCCCCTTCAGACATCCCCTGCTCAGCCCAGGGAGTCCTGGGGAGAGGAAGCCTTTTGCATTAGTGACGAGAGCAGCACCCGTCTTATCCTGGTCCCACTTCTCACGAGCTCTCCAACCTTGACCTTGCGGAGGTTACTACACTGCTGTCTACCTTAGTGGGGTATTTTTTTTCCTGAGACAGAGTTTCATTCTTGTCGCCCAGGCTGGAATGCAATGGCACTGTCTCAGCTCACTGCAACCTCCACGTCCTGGGTTCAAGCGATTCTCCTGCCTCAGCCTCCCGAGTAGCTGGGATTACAGGCACACGCCACCACATCCAGCTAATTTTCTATATTTTTAGTAGAGATGGGGTTTCACTATTTTCTGTATTTTTAGTAGAGATGGGGCCAGGCTGGTCTTAAAATCCTGACCTCAGGTGATCTGCCTGCCTTGACTTCCCAAAGTGCTGAGATTACAGCTGTGAGCCACTGCGCTGGGTCCGTGGTTGGTTTTTTTAGAGGCAGGGTCTCTAGGGTCTCATTCTGTTGCCCAGGCTGGAGCACAGTGATGTAATCACAGCTCACTGCAGCCTCCAATTCCTGGGGTCGAGCCATCCTCCTGCCTCAGCCTCCTGAGTCGCTGGGACTACAGGCCTGCACTGCTGGACTGCTTCAGTCCCTTTTCTCAGTTTCTAACTGTGTAATGATACCAGTTCCCTTACAGAACTTTAAAGAGAGAAAAGCAAGTTTCCCACCATAAGGGATGCAGCGCAGCACTCGGCTGGAGCTCAGTAAATGGAACGGAGCCAAAATCCTGAGTTGTTCCTCTCTCCCTCCTGAACCCACGCTGGCTCCCCATTGCTGTCAGGAAAATGCCCATATTGCTCAGTTTGTGTGGCCTGTGCCCTCCTCTTCCACCAGCCTCCTCTCTCTCACATACCACACACCAGCTGCAGGGACCACCTTGAAGCTATCTGTCCTATTCCGGGCTCTTTTCAGTTCCTGTCCCTCTGCACATGCTGTTCCTGGGAGCTGGGACACCTTTCCCCGTCTTCCATCTGGGGACTACATTACTTATCTTCAAGATCCAGCTTGTGACCAGGTGTGGTGGCTCACGCCTGTAATTCAGCACTTTGGGAGGCCGAGGCGGGTGGACCACCTGGGGTCAGGAGTTCAAGACCAGCCTGGCCAACATGGAGAAACCCCGTCTCTACTAAAAATACAAAATTAGCTGGGCGTGGTGGCAGGTGCCTGTAGTTACAGCTGCTTGGGAGGCTGAGGTGGGAGGATCACCTGAGGCTGAGGAGGTCAAGGCTGCAGTGAGCCATGATTGTGCCTGGGCAGTCAGGCTGTCACTCCAGCCTGGGCAACAGAGCAAACCCAGTCTCAAAAAAATTAAAAATAAAAAGAAATGTGTTTAGCTGGGCATGGTGGTGTGCACCTATGGTCCCAGCTACTTGGGAGGTCAAAGCAAGAAGATCACTTATGTCCAAGGGTTTGAGGTTGCAGTGAGCTATTATCATACCACTGCACTCCAGCCTGGCCATCAGAGTGAGACCCTGTCTCAAAAAAGAAAATGAAAAAAAAAGAAAGAGAAAGAGAGGCGGGTGCAGTGGCTCACACCTGTAATCCCAGCACTTTGGGAGGCTGAGGCGGGCAGATCACCTGATGTCAGGAATTCGAGACCAGCCTGGCCAACATGACGAAATCCCATCTCTACTAAAATACAAAAATTAGTCAGCTGTGGTGGTGTGCCTGTAATCCCAGCTACTTGGGAGGCTGAGGTGGGAAAATCACTTGAACCCGGGAGGCAGAGTTTGCAGTGAGCCAAGATCGCGCCACTGCACTCCAGATTGGTCACAGAGTAAGACTCCATCTCAAAAAAGAAATAAATAAAAAGAGATATTTGTTAAAAAGAACAAATGTGGCTGGGCACAATGGCTCACACCTGTAATCCCAGCACTTTGGGAGGCTGAGGCCTGAGAATCGCTTGAACCCAGGAGTTCAAGACCAGAGTGGCCAACATCGTGAGACCCTGTCTCTATAAAAACATTTTTTAAAATATTTGCCAGGTGTGTGCCTGTGGTCTCAGCTACTGAGGTCTGAGATGCGAGGATCCTTTGAGCCCAGGAGCTGGAGGCTGCAGGGAGCTGTAATCGCACCACTGCACTCCAGCCTGGGAGACAGAGCAAGACTCTGCCTCAAAAATAGATAAAATTTGCCAGGCGCGGTGGCTTACGCCTGTAATCCCAGCACTTTGGGAGGCTGAGGCGGGCGGATCACCTGAGGTTAGAAGTTCGAAACCAGCCTGACCAATATGGTGAAACCTTGTCTTCAAAAAATAAAAAATAGATAAAAATTTAAAATACAGGAACAAATGCATGCATCTGCATTTTACAGATGGGTAAACTGGGGCTCCCTGAACATAGAAAGTGCTCAATAAATGCTACCAAATCTCAACAGCATTAAGATCATGGCTGGTGGCTCACTCCTGTAATCTCAGCACTTTGGGAGGCCGACAGGGTGGATCACAAGGTCAGGAGTTCCAGACCAGCCTGGCCAAGATGGGGAAACCCTGTCTCTACTAAAAATACAAAAATTAGCCAGGCATGGTGGTGGGCACCTGTAATCCCAGCTACTCGGGAGGCTGAGGTAGGAAAATGGCTTGAACCCGGGAGATGGAGGTTGCAGTGAGCCAAGACTGTGCCATTAGACTCCAGCTGGGACGACAGAGTAAGACTCCGTCTCAAAAAAAAAAAAAAAATCATGGCTGTTGTTAGCGTAGTTCTCAGTATCTCAGTACCTGGTGGAGCCGTTTCAGGCCTGGCCCAGGGGAAACCAGGTGGGGTGAGGAGCAGAGATTCCGGGAGTTAAAGGACCACGCTGTAACCCTCCATACTTTGCCAGAACTTCCCTAAAGCTCTCTAAATCTTGCTCACCTCTCAGTTTTGTCCCAGATTCTTAGGTGACTCCCATCAGAGAACTATTCATTCGCTAAAGTCGGGTTGCAACACATCCTCCTCCAGGAAGCTT